>NC_041384.1:325418082-325722808 GCF_002162155.2 Triticum dicoccoides | reverse complement strand
GATGAGCAAACTATGGCACGTTTCTTGAATGGACTCAATCATCCTATCAAGAAGATCACCGACTTCCAACCATACTCAAATCTCATCGAGCTCGTGCACCAAGCTATCAAAGCGGAACGCCAAGTGCAATATGATTTCAAGTATGCCAAGTTCTCATCCAAGTCCTATGGCTTCTCCAATAACCAAGCTTCAGCGACTCCAATACCGACTACAAGACCGTCTACTTCCAACATCGACAAGTCGACTTCCAAGAAATCTTCGCCTACTACAAGCAACTTCAAGACGAGAGCTTCATCATCATCAACCCCTACCGATGAGACTGTCAAGACGAGCTCCCTCAAGTGTTTCACTTGCGGAGGCCGAGGCCACAAGTCCTATGAGTGCACCAACAAGCGCACCATGATCTTCAACGACGATGGCACTTATGATTCCATGAGCGAAGGATAAATGGAAGCCCTTGAGCAAGTCGCCATGCACCGCCAAGTGAACAATGAAGAAGAACAAGTCTTTTGTGATGAAGACTCAAGCCCCGCACTTGTTGTCTCCAAAGTCTTGACTCTCCAACATCACCAAGATGAAGACCAAAGATGCACCATATTCCACACCAAGGCCGGCATCAATGGACGATCCGTCAAGGTCATCATCGATGGAGGGAGTTGTCACAATCTCGCAAGTGAAGAACTTTGCTCCAAGCTCCAATTGCCCAAGACGAAGCATCCACATCCATACAAAGTGCAATGGCTTAGTGACTCCGGCACTATCCAAGTAGAGAACCGAGTACAAGTCTCCTTCAAAATCGGCGCCTACGAAGACACCTTGGAGTGCGACGTCATCCCAATGACCATTTGCCATCTTCTCCTTGGACGGCCATGGCAATTCGATAGAGGAGTCGTCCACAATGGGCGTACAAACCACTATAGCTTCAAGATGCAAGGAAAGGAGTTTGTGTTACGACCTATGTCTCCAAGCCAAGTGATCGCCGATAAGCAAGCCACCCATCGTGGAGAGAATGGTGAGAGAGTGAGCCACCAAAAAGAGAGTGAGAGCCACAAGCCCAAATTGAGTGCCTCCACGATGAGCGAAAACAAGAACCTCGTTCTATTTGCCACCAAACGTGAGATGAGAGAAGTGTGTGAGAACCCATCTAGTGTCCTACACTACGTCCTCGTGTGCAAGGACAATGCACCACAAACTAACACTTCTCACACTGTTCCTCTAGTGTTGTCTTCTCTTTTGCAGGAATTTCAAGATGTTTTCCCTGATGAGCTACCTCCTGGACTACCTCCATTACGAGGCATTGAGCACCGCATCGACCTCATCCCCGGAGCACCACTTCCGAACAAAGCTCCCTACCGCGTCAACTCCGAAGAAACCAAAGAAATTCAAAGGCAATTAAGCATCTCATAGACCATAGACATGTCCGTGAAAGTTTGAGCCCTTGTGCCATACCGGTCATTCTTGTGCCAAAACGTGACGGTAGCTTTCGCATGTGGTCCGATTGTAGACCTATCAATGCTATCACCGTTCGCTATAGGTACCCCATTCCACGCCTAGATGATATGCTTGATGAGCTTAGCGGTGCCACTATATTTTCTAAAATTGATCTTAAAAGTGGTTACTATTAAATCCGCATACAAGAGGGTGATGAATGGAAAACTGCATTGAAAACCATGTTTGGTTTGTATGAGTGGTTAGTCATGCCTATGGGTCCCTCAGAAGCACCGGGCACTTTTATGCGCCTTATGAATCATGTCTTTCGCCCTTACATTGGTATATTTGTTGTGGTTTACTTCGATGACACTCTTGTGTTTAGCAAATCTATCCAGGAGCATGTCACTCATGTCCTCACCGTTTTGCAAACTCTTAGGAAAGAGCGTCTCTATGCTAATATGGAGAAATGCCTTTTTGGTGTTGATAAGCTCGTTTTCTTGGGTTTTGTGGTCTCTTCTAAGGGTGTTCATGTAGATGAGTCCAAGATCAATGCTATTAAGACTTGGCCGCAACCAACCAACTTGCATAAAGTGCGTAGTTTTCTTGGTCTTGCAGGTTTCTATCGTCGCTTTGTGAAGGATTTTAACACCATTGCTTCGCCTTTGCATGCTTTGAGCAAGAAGAATGCGCCGTTTATTTGGGGACCATCCCAAGATACCGCATTCAATGAGCTTAAGAATTTGCTTACTCATCCTCCCGTGCTTGCTTTACCCAACTTCGACAAGCCTTTTGAAATTCATTGCGATGCTAGTAGTAATGGCATAGGAGGTGTGTTAACGCAAGAGCAGCGCCCCATAGCTTACTTTAGTGAGAAACTTTCCGGAGCGCAACTCAATTATCCCATCTATGACAAAGAGCTATATGCTTTAGTCCGTGTTTTGCATGAATGGGAACACTACCTTCGTCCCCATGAGTTTATCATTCATACCGATCATGAGACTCTCAAGTATCTTAAGGGACAAACTAAGTTGAACAAGCGTCATGCTAAATGGAGTGAATTTATTGATTCTTTTCCCTATGTCATCAAGTACATCAAGGGTAAAGAAAACATAGTAGCGGATGCTCTTTCCCGCATTTGCATGCTTGTCACGCAACTTGAGTTAGATGTCATTGGCTTCGAGCATATCGAAGACTTATATGAGCATGATACAACTTTCGCCATTCCTTATGCCAAGTGTTTGTCGAATACATCTTGGGAACGCTATTACATCAAAGATGGCTACCTTATGAGAGCTAACAAACTCTGCATTCCCGAGTCCTCTCTTCGCTTGTTGCTTTTGCAGGAATCTCATGGAGGAGGCTTAGTGGGACACTTCAGACGCGACAAGACGTTCGCCATGCTCTCGAAAAGCTACTTTTGGCCTAAGATGTTTTGGGATGTCAATAGTTTCACCAACCGATGTTCTACATGTCGCAAAGCTAAGTCCAAAGCTCAATCTCATGGTCTCTATATGCCTTTACCAATTCCATACCAACCTTGGGAAGACATTAGCATGGACTTTGTACTTGGTTTGCCTAGAACTCGAAATGGGAAAGATTCCATATTTGTCGTTGTGGACCGTTTCTCCAAAATGGCACATTTCATTCCTTGTCACAAGATAGACGATGCTTCACATGTTGCTAATCTCTTTTGTAGGGAAATATTGCGTCTCCATGGTGTGCCAAAGACAATTGTCTCGGACCGCGACGTCAAGTTCCTTAGAAACTTTTGGAAGACCCTATGCGCCAAGCTCGGAATCAAGCTACTCTTCTCCATGACGTACCATCCTCAAATCGATGGCCAAACGGAGGTGACAAACCGAACACTCTCCGCTCTACTTCGAGTACTCATCAAGAAGAACATCAAGGAGTGGGAGGAGTGTCTACCCATCGCCGAGTTCGCCTACAACCGAGCAAGACACTCAACAACCGGCAAGTCCCCTTTCGAGGTCGTCTACGGATTCAACCCTTTGTCACCATTGGATATTCTACCTCTTCCACTCCAAGAGCAAATCAATTTGGACGCAAGTGCACGAGTGACCCATCTCAAGAAGGTGCATGAAGATACAAGACACACCATCGAGCGCCAAGTACCACGCCTTGCGACCAAGCTCAACGTCAACAGGCAACCTAAGGTCTTCAACATTGGTGATCTCGTGTGGCTACACCTTCGCAAGGAGCGCTTTCCACAAGAACGCAAGTCTAAGCTTCGACCACGAGCAGATGGGCCCTTCAAGGTGCTCGCACGCTACAACGACAACGCTTACAAGATCGACCTCCCGCGCGACAAGTACAATGTGAGCGACATCTTCAACATCAAAGATCTCTCTCCCTTCCATGATGATGAAGAACTCGATCCGCGGACGGATCTTCCCCAAGGGAGGGGAGATGATGCGGAGCATCCCACGACCATCCCCACGGATGCCACATCAACTATCCAAGCTCCAAGTGGACCAATGACAAGGGCTAGGGCACGTGCTATTCAATCCGAGGTGACATCACTCCTACTTGAGTTTTCTCCCTCTTCAAGTGAGACATGGCTAGTGCCTAAGTCCGAGATACTATGTGTCATCAGGTACAACGCTCAAGACTCGGAGCCGAGGACTGTAGATGAAGAGACAGGCGTCAACACTGTGGACAGCCCGGAACTTTCGGCCAAAGCCCGGAACATCCGGTCCCCGGACCTTCCGGTCGACCCGGAGCTTCCGGCTGCCGATGACTTCGACTAGACCAGGCGTGCCAACTCTCGGGTTAGCCCGGACCCCGTCCCAGACCTTCCGACGCCCGGAACCTCCGGCCGGCCCGGACCTTCCGGCCCCCGGACGCCAGCACATCTCCTCCGCGCCAACTCTCTGGTTAGGCTGGACCCTCCCCGGAACCTCCGGCGCCCGAAACTTCTGGCCTAGCCCGGAACCGCCTGCCCTGCCTGCGCACAGCCTCTTGGGCCGAGGCCCGTGTACCCTTTCGTCACCTAGACTATATATACTCTATCCCGTACAACTTTCTAGGGTTAGCGTTGGTTTAGCTCATTTGAGAGATAGAGCTTCGCTCATCCATCCGGATCTACTCCACGAGAGAGACCGCGGCCCCTCTTCGGAGAAGATCCACTTAGATTCAAGACCTCCTCGCAGAGAAGATCCCCCCATGGATTCAAGACCTCCTCACGGAGAAGAACCGGCTACCCTTTTGTATCGTCCTTAGTTGTCCGCGGATTCGTGTATCGTTCTATGTACCCGAGGATCTAGCACATGTGTGACTTGTTCTTGTTAGTTTGAGTTTTCCTCTTGTGTTTCCCCTTGTGTTTTCCGTCATTTCCTTCCTCGTGTTCTTCGCGTTCTTCGCGGGATCCGCTCCTTTCGTGAAAGATCGGGCGATTAGGGTTCTACCCTACATCAACAAGTCCGTGAACAAGATGAAGCACATCGCGAAGAAATTCAAGAACAGAGATTTCACGCTCGCGTGCATCATCAAGTTCCTCTTCGAGCTCGCTAAGATCCTCCACAAGCTCGCCAACACCATCAAGTTCATCGAGAGCATGAAGACAATGGAAATCCTCCACGACAAGAGCAACATGAGGATAACAACCCTCCGCGCCAAGAGCACCACGAGTTGAACAATCATCTACAACAAGTGATACAGGCGAGGGTCCCGATCTTTCGATGAGATGATAACTATCGATTTGGTGGAGACGACTTTGACGATCCGACTACAAACGTGCATGACGTTGCGCCTTAGCAATCGCTAAACCAACTCCGGGAGGTTATTGACCACGCTGGAGCACGATCAACCTTACCACGAAGGTCTATTCCTGCAAGCAATCGAAGAACAAGCAAGAATATGATTAAGCAATCTGAATATTGCGAGTATGGATGAAGTATTGATAAAAGTGGGGTTTCATAAGCGGTCTTGGTCTGGTCGTTGGACACAAACGAAGTACACGAAGTTGCAGCGAAGGCTAACTTTTAACTAAATAAAACCCAAGTCTAAACGAAGCCTTAAGGGCTATATATATAGGGAAAAGAGAGGGGATTTTGTCCACCCTTGGCAAGGTGGGACTAAAACACCTCCTAAGTCCTTTCCCCTATAGTATGGACTCTAAAAATAGATTACATGGGCCTGGCCCAAAATAAGGTGGCGCAACACCAATAATAAGCTATGGAGGAAATTTATGAAAGGCCATCTTGTATATTTCGTCCATCTTCTTGTATGTCATCATGGTGGCTTCAAAGTCCGGAAATCTCCACTTGAACCTCCGTTCTTGTTCTCTTTGCACGCACCTTCATCTCCGTGCTTGACCATGCTCCAATGTTCATCCTTCTTGTCCGTGCTAGGCCCTTCAATTGCAAGCAACACAAATGTATCTAAGTTAGGCAGCATCATATTCTCATGAACACTAAAAACATTACCAAGAAACGAAAGTACCTGATAATTTAATTGGCGTATCTGAGCTCTAGCAACTGTTCCAAGAGGTAAAACAACAGGGGATATGGGTGTAACTGTGGTAGCCATGTCCTCATCACCCTCCCCTTCTTGAAAACAAAGTCGTCCTCGGCGTTGCTTAATCTGAAATATGGCTAACAATAGAGACAAGGTGTACACGTTGTTTATGTATATGTCATCCATTTTAACTGATCTCAGTTGTGGCACATGTGACACAGTTATACAAGAGCACCCTTCAAAAGTCATGAAAAATAAAGCCAATATATTATCACAAGAAGTCAAAGGCATGAAAATGTTGCAACTCAGTTTGCACATATAAGTGAAGCTCTTATTCATAATAAAAGATTGGCAATGCTCATCATTAAACCATCCCAACCGTGATGAACCATCACCAAGATTAGAGGTCATATCAAAATGATTAAACATTGGCACAACTATTTTCAAACGTATTTGATCCAAATCTGATCTTTTCACTGATTCACATGGTTCTTTTGCATCAATAGTTAATTCAATGGGTTCACTCAAAATTGTTTGATCACATGGCAAAGTCAAATCATGAACATAGTCCTCTAAAATAGCTGGTGTGATCAAAGTAGTGGGTAGCTCATCGCATGGTTCATTTAAATTGACAAGGAATTCATCATACTCATGTGGAGGTGGAAGATCGGTACCTTTGTCATTACCTCTGATGATCAACAAAGATGATGTAGGCACTCTAGGTGGCGACACGTCACATGGTGGAGCTGATGTAGTGCTTTCAACAATGGATGTTGTTGCCATAGGAGACGCAGTGGTGGAAGGAACAACCGTCGCAACTCGTGGGATTTGCACCTTCCGCTTGTTTATCTTGTGGGCAACACGTCTTGTTATCTCCTGTTCAGCTTTGCAAGCAAGACGAAACAAACGGTCCATAGGATAACATGTTTCATGAATTAGTATCTCCTGAATGTCACGGTTTAATCCTCCCCAAAATCTATCCATAAAATCTTCTTCACTTTCTTCTAAAGAGGAATGCAACAAGGTAGTTTGTAAAGTATCATAATATTTCGTTACAGTGTCACTACCTTGTTTTAAATGTTGCAACTTTTTAATCATGTCACGAGTATAATAAGCGGGGACGAATGTATGTCGCATGGCAAGTTTCAAATCATCCCAAGTAATAGGTATATAATCAGGGTGTAACCGACAATATTCACTCCACCAAACTAAAGCATAACCAGTGAAAGAACCAACCGCAACCTTAACTTTTTTACATTCATCAAAATTATGGGAAGCAAATATAATATTTATGTCGAACTCCCATTCAATATATAAAGCAGGTCTAAAACGGCCATTAAATGATGGTATAGAAACATTAACCTGATCATGTGCATTTGGATGTTTATGCACCTCTCGTGATCATTGTGGAATTTGCATAGGTGGTGGCACGTCTCCCGCGATCGACAAAGCCCATGGATTGACTCTAGATCCTGTCATGATTAGTAGAAACAAGAAACAAAATCCAAAAATAATGTTCCTATAACTACTAGGATGTGGTAGTAAAACGCTCACAGTAAAGCAAATATCAATGTCTTACAATGTCTTACCATGCAGCAGGCGGTGATCGGCAACCAGCGGTGTCAAGTAACTCCAAAAGTTGGGTAAAGCGATTGCCAGGTGAACGTATGGATAGACGGTGTAGAAATATGTGGACCTGGGTTGGCTTTATATATGTGGGGAAAAATGCTACAACCACGTTAATTAGTGCAAGCTGAAAATTCGTTCAAAGTGGTCGAGTGCTGGTTCTAGGCTAGACTGTACTAGAGACGCGAGCCTAAGACACAGACGAAATTCACGATATGCCGCGAACACCAGCCGTATTGTTCTTTTAACCACACCTTTTTTACAGCAACAAGACACGTGGTACAAACCTCCTTTTTTCTCTTTTTCTTTTATCAGTTCTCCAAAGAAATCCAACCGAGTGAGGCAACCTCTTTTTTTTACCACAGCCAAAGTACTACTACGTACTAGTAGTCTATATCACAAGGAACACTGGGTTTTTTTTCCCAAGAAAACTGCCAGAAATTGGAAACCACCAACCGATTGTTTTTTTTTCAACAGAGACAAACGAATCTGAACACCTCTTTTTTCTTTCCTTGCTGCGATCTCCACCCCTCCTGTAATGCAACCTGCTCTTTTTTTTATTTAACAACAAACGTGCCACACAAGGTCACCAAATCAGCCACCAACAAATCGGATGGGCACTTTCCTTTCACTTTACCTCTTTCCTCCTTATTCTGTTTTTCTTTCTTGGCCGGTCAGAATTGCCTTTTTTTTCAATCGCTTTGATTTCCTTCCAAATCGCACAAACTCCTACGTAAAAGAAACAGATCCGTAGCTTTCCTTATTTTTTTTCTTCCAAACGTGGAAACAACCACCTCTCTTTGATTTACGTGCAGATTTATGTCCTCCTTTCCGTTTTTTTTCAAAGAATTTGCCCAACAAAACGGCCACCAACCAAACCGATTGGCAGTTGCCTTCTTAATGCAAGTCGGATTCCAAAGGCAATAAATAAATGTCACATAAACCTACCAATAGTACACCAGATTTTAATGGACATGTCCCACCTTGGGAAGTTTCCTTTTATTGTCTTTCCAAACATGCATGCATGCACGGCCAATCAGGATTTTTTTTCTCCAAAGTCCAAACGTGGAATCTATGATTCTCTTTGCCAACAAACTAGGAAAGATAAAACAAATGGATTCTCCTTGCCGCCGAACGAAATCAGTATCCTCTTGCCCCTTTTTTTTCAAGCGCTGGAACAACCTTGCCGAATATTTTTCCTTTTATTTGACCGATCCAAACATTTCCTATTTATCTCCAACGTTGGCTGCACCTTTCCTTCTTTGACAATAGAAAATCAGTCAATCTTTCTAAATAACTCAAACCGATCAGCCCTCTATCTTTCTTATTTTTGGCCGACTCTTTTTTTATTACTTTCCTAACCGATCCAATCACCTTCCTTGTTTCAACGGACAACACCGCACGATAAAGTCAATTGACTAGAACGTGATGTCTCTCTTACCAAGAATCGTGGGATTCCTGTCCTTCAAAAACATGCAAGACAAACCAGCTTTTCCTTCTTTCTCTCCAGTATTGCCCGTAGCAGTATATTGAACTTTTTTTTGTGACTGATCCAATCTCTCTTCGAATCTCTCTCTTTTTTTAAGGATCTTTTCTCAACTTTTTCTCTCCAAGATGAATCAGGCCGCAATGAACGGTGAAGAGATGATTGCAAAACACATCAAAAGATCGTGACTTGTGGCAACAATGGATGAATGGTGGTGACGGCGATGAATAAAATAAGTGGCAGCAGAATATGACAATGAAGTGGATGATGATGTATACGGATGTGGCGTGAACAAAACGTGACTAGAACTCGAAACTCTAAAAGACTAGACACTAAAAACCAGCAACTCGACACACGATGCAACCGAAAATTCAACAATGCAAAAACTAAGTGATAATAGCGAAAGGCTCAGACTGTTTGGGACACGGATGAACTAATCTAACTCTTTTTTGGTGGCTTTTTCTTGGACTCTAGGTACGAAGAACATATGCAATCTAGACTATGAAAAACTGGAAATCTCACCGAGCAACCTGAAAACTGATACCACTTGATACAGGCGAGGGTCCCGATCTTTCGATGAGATGATAACTATCGATTTGGTGGAGACGACTTTGACGATCCGACTACAAACGTGCACGACGTTGCGCCTTAGCAATCGCTAAACCAACTCCGGGAGGTTATTGACCACGCTGGAGCATGATCAACCTGACCACGAAGGTCTATTCCTGCAAGCAATCGAAGAACAAGCAAGAATATGATTAAGCAATCTGAATATTGCGAGTATGGATGAAGTATTGATAAAAGTGGGGTTTCATCAGCGGTCTTGGTCTGGTCGTTGGACACAAACGAAGTACACGAAGTTGCAGCGAAGGCTAACTTTTAACTAAATAAAACCCAAGTCTAAACGAAGCCTTAAGGGCTATATATATAGGGAAAAGAGAGGGGATTTTGTACACCCTTGGCAAGGTGGGACTAAAACACCTCCTAAGTCCTTTCCCCTATAATATGGACTCTAAAAATAGATTACATGGGCCTGGCCCAAAATAAGGTGGCGCAACACCAATAATAAGCTATGGAGGAAATTTATGAAAGACCATCTTGTATATTTCGTCCATCTTCTTGTATGTCATCATGGTGGCTTCAAAGTCCAGAAATCTCCACTTGAACCTCCACTCTTGTTTTCATTGCACGCACCTTCACCTCCGTGCTTGACCATGCTCCAATGTTCATCCTTCTTGTCCATGCTAGGCCCTTCAATTGCAAGCAACACAAATGTATCTAAGTTAGGCAGCATCATATTCTCATGAACACTAGAAACATTACCAAGAAACGAAAGTACCTGAAAATTTAATTGGCGTATCTGAGCTCTAGCAACTGTTCCAAGAGGTAAAACAACAGGGGATATGGGTGTAACTGTGGTAGCCATGTCCTCATCAACAAGGGCATCATCATCCCCGACCCCAACACAATGAAAAGCAACGCTACAGCAAGCTCAAGTTCACCATGCCCAAGTTCAACGGAAGCAACGATCCCGAAGAATACCTTTCATGGGCATTGAAGGTTGACAAGATCTTCCGTTTGCACAATTTTGAAGAAGAGAAGAAGATCGCGATGGCATCCCTTGAGTTCCAAGATTATGTCCTCATTTGGTGGGAACAAATCATAGAGCGCCGAGAGGCAAGAGGTGAACCACCCATCACTACTTGGGCGCAAATGAAGGATGTCATGAAAGCACGCTTCGTACCTACCTACTACAACCGCGACCTCTTCAAGAAACTCCAACAACTCAAGCAAGGAACAAAGAGCGTTGAAGAATACTACAAGGAGATGGAGATTGCAATGATAAGAGCCAATGTCACGGAAGATGATGAGCAAACAATGCCACGTTTCTTGAACGGACTCAATCACCCTATCAAGAAGATCGCCGACTTCCAACCATACTCAAATCTCATCGAGCTAGTGCACCAAGCTACCAAAGCGGAACGCCAAGTGCAAGATTATTTCAAGTATGCCAAGTTCTCATCCAAATCCTACGGCTTCTCCAATAACCAAGCTTCAGCGACTCCAACACCGAGTACAAGACCTTCTACTTCCAACATCGACAAGTCGATTTCCAAGAAAGCTTCGTCAACTACCATCCATCCTCCTACGAGCAACTTCAAGACGAGAGCTTCATCATCATCAACCCCAACCGATGAGACCGTCAAGACGAGTTCCTTCAGGTGTTTCACTTGCGGAGGACGAGGCCACAAGTCCTACGAGTGCACCAACAAGAGAACCATGGTCTTC
Organism: Triticum dicoccoides; assembly: GCF_002162155.2. Classification (NCBI taxonomy): domain Eukaryota; kingdom Viridiplantae; phylum Streptophyta; class Magnoliopsida; order Poales; family Poaceae; genus Triticum; species Triticum dicoccoides. The sequence continues at coordinate 325,711,500 of NC_041384.1, read as the reverse complement.
AACGACGATGGCACTTATGACTCCATGAGCGAAGGCGAAATGGAAGCCCTCGAGCAAGTCGCCATGCACCGCTAAGTGAACAATGAAGAAGAACAAGTCTTTTGTGATGAAGACTCAAGTCCCGCACTTGTTGTCTCCAAAGTCTTGACTCTCCATCACCAAGAAGAAAACCAACGATGCCACATATTCCACACTAAGGCTGGCGTCAATGGACGATCCGTCATGGTCATCATCGATGGAGGGAGTTGTCATAATCTCGCAAGTGAAGAACTTTGCTCCAAGCTCCAATTGCCCAAGACGAAGCATCCACATCCATACAAAGTGCAATGGCTTAGTGACTCCGGCACTATCCAAGTCGAGCATCGAGTCCAAGTCTCCTTCAAGATCGGCGCCTATGAAGACACCTTGGAGTGCGACGTCGTTCCAATGACCGTTTGTCATCTTCTCCTTGGACGGCCATGGCAATTCTATAGAGGAGTCGCACACAACGGCCGAACGAACCACTATATCTTCAAGATGAAGGGCAAGGAGTATGTCCTCCGTCCAATGTCGCCAAGTCAAGTGATCGCCGACAAGCAAGCCATCCATCGTGGAGATCATAGTGAAAGAGCGAGCCACCAAAAAGAGAGTGAGCGCCACAAGCCAAAATTGAGTGCCTCCATGATGACCGAAAACAAGAACCTAGTTCTATTTTCCACCAAACGTGAGATGAGAGTAGTGTGTGAGAACCCATCTAGTGTCCTACACTACGTCCTCCTATGCAAGGACAATGCATCACAAATTAACACTTCTCACAATCTTCCTCTAGTGTTGTCTACTCTTTTGTAGGAATTTCAAGATGTTTTTCCCGATGAGCTACCTTTGGGTCTACCTCCTCAATGAGGCATTGAGCACCGAATCGACCTCATCCCCGGAGCACCTCTTCCGAACAAAGCTCCATACCGTCTCAACCCCGATGAAACAAAAGAAATACAAAGGCAAGTAAAGCATCTCATAGACCATGGACATGTGCGTGAAAGTTTGAGCCCTTGTGCCATTCCGGTCATTCTTGATAGAGGCCAAGGTGTCCCGATGTTTCGATGAGATAGATATCATTTTCTGTGGGAGTCGACTTTGACGATCCAACTACGAATGTGTGAAGACACCGCGCCTTAGCAATCGCTAAACCAACTTCCGAGGGTTATTGACCCCGCCGAAGCACGATCAACCTGACCACGAGGGTCTATTTCCTGCGAGCAAACGAAGAACAAGCAAGAAATCGAGATTGCAATCGGGATATTGCGAATATAAGATGAAAGCTTTATTGATCAAGGCGGGGTTCTGTGACGCCTTTGTCTGGTCGTTGAACACAAACGAAGTACGCGAAGTTGCATCTATGGTGAACTTTAATCTAAACAAAACCCAAAGTCTAAACGACGCCCTAAGGGCTGTATATATGGAGTAAGAGGGGGGATTTCGTGGCCCTTGGAGGAGGGGTCCAAAACCAACCCTAACTCTTGTTTCCCCACACATACGGACTCTAAAAAAAGCCTATACTTAAGTATTTCGAAAATACATGGGCCTGGCCCAATAATAAGGTGATGCAGCACCTAAAATAGCCTCTGGACGATATTTATGAAGTGGCATCTTGTATATTTTTTCCAAGGCTTCATGCACTCCTTATGGTGGCTTCAAAGTCCTGAAATCATCACTTGTAACTCCGTTCTTGATCCCCTTGCGCATGCCATCATCTCCATGCTTGAACTTGTTCCAAGGTTCATCTTTCTTTTCCAAGATAGGCCCTTCATTTGTAAGCAAAACAAATGTATCCAATTTAGGCAGCATCATATTCTCATGAACATTAGAATCGTTACCAAGAAATGAAAGTACCTGATAATTCACTTGACGTGCGCGAGCTCTAGTAAATGGTCCAGTATGTATAGCAGCAGGGGATGTGGGTGTAACAATGCTATTGATGTCCTCATCATCCTCCCCTTCTTGAAAGAAGTCGTCCTCAACGGAAGTTCATCGTCCTCACCGAAATAAGGCTTCAAATGTGCAATGTTAAAAGTGGGACTAACCCCAAAATCTGCAGGCAGCTCAAGTTTATATGCATTATCATTTATTTTCTCTAACACCTTAAAAGGACCATCAGCACATGGCATTAGCTTTGATTTGCGCAAATTAGGAAATCTATCCTTACGCAAATGTAACCAAACAAGATCTCCAGGTGCAAACACAACATGTTTTCTACCCTATCTCCAGCAAGTTTATATTTAGCATTCATACGCTCAATGTTTTCCTTAGTTAACTCATGCATTTTTAAAATCAATTCAGCACATTCATTAGCATCAAAATTAACCTTCTCCGAAGATGGAATAGGAAACAAATCAATAGGTGCACGAGGTAGGAAAGCATACACAATTTCAAAAGGGCACATCTTAGTAGTAGAATGCAATGAACGATTATAAGAAAATTCAATATGAGGCAAGCATTCTTCCCACATTTTCTTGTTATTCTTCAAGACAGCCCTAAGCATAGTAGACAATGTTCTATTGACTACTTCAGTTTGTCCATCAGTTTGGGGGTGACAAGTAGTACTGAAAAGCAGTTTAGTCCCCAACTTAGCCCATAAACATCTCCAAAAGTGGCTAAGAAATTTAGTATCACGATCTGAAACAATAGTATTTGGCACACCATGCAAGCGAATAATTTCACGAAAGAACAAATCAGCAACATTAACAGCATCATCGCTTTTATGACATGGTATAAAGTGTGCCATTTTCGAGAACCTATCCACGACAACAAATATGCTATCCCTCCCCTTCTTTGTTCGAGGTAAAGCTAAAACAAAGTCCATAGATATATCCTCCCAAGGAACACTAGGTACAGGTAAAGGCATATATAAACCATGAGGATTGAGTCGTGACTTAGCTTTTTGACATGTAGTGCAGCGAGCAACAAAACGCTCAACATCCCGTCTCATCTTTGGCCAAAAGAAATGTGTAGCAAGTATATCCTCCGTCTTCTTGACGCCAAAGTGTCCCATTAATCCTCCTCCATGCGCCTCCTGCAACAACAAAAGACAAACGGAGCTAGCTGGAATGCATAGCTTGTTAGCACGAAACACAAATCCATCGTTAAGAACGAACTTGTTCCAAGTTCTCCCTTCCTTACAATTCTGCAATACATCTTTAAATTCAGCATCATGCAGATATTGATCTTTGATGGTCTCCAAACCAAATATTTTAAAGTCAAGTTGTGAAAGCATGGTATAACGACGAGACAATGCATCAGCAATAACATTTTCTTTACCCTTCTTGTATTTAATGACATAAGGGAAAGTCTCAATGAATTCAACCCATTTAGCATGTCGACGGTTCAGTTTTGCTTGACTTTTAATGTGTTTCAAAGATTCATGATTAGAATGTATAATTCCTTGGGCCAAAAATAATGTTGCCATGTTTCTAAGGTTCGAACAAGATCATATAATTCTTTATCATAAGAAGAATAGTTCAGACTAGGCCCACTCAATTTTTCAGAAAAGTATGCAACAGGTTTGCCATCTTGTAATAACACACCTCCTAATCCAATTCCACTAGCATCACATTCAAGCTCAAAAGTCTTATTGAAATCAGGAAGTTGGAGTAAAGGAGCATGTGTCAACTTATCTTTCAATACTGTGAAGGCTTCTTCCTGTGCAGTACCCCAAACAAAAGGCACATCCTTCTTTGTATGCTCGTTGAGAGGTGGAGCAATGGTGCTGAAATCTCTCACAAAACGCCTATAGAAACCAGCGAGGCCAAGGAAACTCCTCACTTGTGTGACCATTTTGGGCTGCGGCCAACTCTCAATAGCTTCAATCTTGGCTGTATCAACTTCAATTCCCTATGGAGTAACAACATAGCCAAGAAAAGATACTCGGTCGGTGCAAAAGGTGCACTTTCCAAGGTTACCAAACTAACGTGCATCACATAGAGCAATAAAAACAGCATGCAAATGTTCCAAATGTTCCTCCAAAGATTTTCTATAAATCAATATGTCATCAAAGTAAACTACCACAAATCGTCCAATGAAAACACGTAAAACTCCGTTCATTAACCTCATGAAAGTACTAGGTGCATTAGTTAACCCAAAAGGCATAACTAACCACTCATATAATCCAAACTTAGTTTTCAATGTTGTTTTCCATTCATCGCCCAATTTCATATGAATTTGATGGTATCCACTACGCAAATCAACTTTGGATAATATTGTAGAGCTACTCAATTCATCAAGCATATCATCTAGCCTAGGAATAGGATGACGATAACGAATAGTAATATTATTAATGCCTCTACAATCAACGCACATACGCGATGTACCATCCTTTTTAGGCACTAAAATGATAGGAATAACACAAGGTCTAAGGGATTCGCGTATATAACCTTTGTCGAGCAGTTCTTGTACTTGACGCATAATCTCCTTCGTCTTCTCTGGATTGGTACGGTATGGTGCACGGTTGGGTAATGATGCACCGGGGATTAAGTCAATTTGATGCTCAATCCCTCGAATAGGTGGTAATCCCGGTGGAACGTCTTCTGGAAAGACGTCAACGAAGTCATGCAAAATGTTAGTGACAGCAGGACGCAAAGAGGAAGGCACGTCCTTGAATGAAAATAATGCCTCTTTGCACACAAAAGCATAGAAAACAGATTTGCTGAAATCTGGCTCATCAATATCAGATTTTATGGCAAGTAAAGATGCACTTTTCAATTTAATTTTAGAAGCAACACTAGATGGTTTATTATTAGGTTTCATTTGTTGCTCAAATTCTTTTGCCACAATCTGATTTTCACTCTTATTTTTCTCCTGTTTTGCTTTATTAGCTCTATTAATATCATCTTTCAAAATGGATTCAGGAGTCATAGGAAGCAAAGTAATATTTTTATCCTTATGAACAAGAGTATACTGATTGTTTCTACCATGGTGTGCTGAATTTTTATCAAATTGCCATGGCCTACCAAGTAATAAGGAACATGCTTGCATAGGTACCACATCACAATCAACATAATCAGCATATGTAGAGATACTAAAATGCACACGAACAGTACGTGTTACCTTAACCTTGCCGCTGTTGTTGAACCATTGGATGTAGTAAGGATGTGGATGTGGTCTTGTGGTGAGAGATAGCTTCTCCACCATCTCCATGCTAGCCAAGTTGTTGCAGCTCCCTCCATCTATGATGACGCGAACATAACGTTCCTTCACAACTCCCTTTGTATGGAACAAATTATGCCTCTGATTTTGCTCAGCTTGTGTGACCTGCACACTCAAACCACGTTGAGCAACTAAACATTCATACCTGTCAGCATCTTCAGGAGCCATGTATTGTGTCTCATGATCAGAATCATCTCCACCGTGTTCTTCACGTGTAATAAGAGCCAAAGTCTCCTCATCATAGTCACTAGCGGACTCATACCCACCATCTCAGTAGCAATCATCACACGCTGAGATTTGCATTCTCTCGCAAAATGTCCTCTTCCCTTACAACGACGACAAATAATATCACTTGTGTGCCCTGTTGATGCCATGGAAGAAGAAGGACTCTGCGCAGGCCCGGGAGGTGTGCTCTTGGCAGATAGTGGTGGTTGTGCCTGCTTTCTTGTATCACGGCTGGAGGTGGCACCTGATGGAGGTGCTGGTGTAGTGGAAGTAGAGGAAGCACGTGGTATCCATGATGAAGATCGACCTGCAGAAAAGTTATTTCGTGCCAATGCCTGTCGATCCTGCACTTCACGTTCAGCTTTACAAGCAAGATGGAATAAACGAGTGATATTAGTATACTCCTTATACTCTAGAATGGTCTGAATCTCTCTATTTAATCCACCCATAAAACATGCAAGCATAGCTTCATTCTCCTCAACAATACCACATCTAATCATGCCATTTGTAATTCCTGATAATATTCTTCTACAGAATATGGTGGAACGCAACGAGTACGCACAGTAGTTTTCAAAGTAGCCCAAGTAGCTGGAATAGGATATAATCTACAATGCTCAGACCACCAAACACATGCAAAACTAGTGAATGCACAAACAGCAGCAGGAGCATGTCTCTCCTCAGGATATTGTAAACATGTAAATCGTTGTTCAGTTTCTAACTCCCAAGTAAGATATATATCAGGAACATATCTACCCTCAAATGGTGGAATATTCCATTTTACTTTAGGGAGATGGTCATGATCTCGTACCTGAGGGTGATCCCTACCATTGCCATTATTTGCATGTGGATGATCCGGTGGTTGCGGTGCTGGTGGTGGCACATAGTTCTGATTTTGATCAACCTCATCCTCGTAATCTCCTGCAAAATCATCCTCCTCCGCATCAGCAGCAGGATCCATAGAAGTATCAACAGCAGCACCAACAGTTTGGCCAGGTGCAAGAGGGAGATGGCTCGCTCGGTGGAGGGCTGTTTCACGATGTGGAGGTGGTCGTTGTTGTTGTTGTTGTAGAGGTGCGTTATGTGCAACCGATGGTGGTGGTGGAAGACGCGCGAGCAATTCATTAAACCTGTTATCGAGCTTTGTTTCGAACGTCTTCTCCATGCCATCTATCTTCTCCATGGCCTCTTCAAATCTGTTTAGCACATCTTGCACCTGTCCACTCATCATTTGCTGAAATTTATCATGCAACTCCTTATTCGTCATGTTCTCTAGTCAGTCTCGTCAGCTTGTGATCCTGCCATGGTTAGCTACAATAGAAACAGACAAGAATATGATCCTACAGACTACTAACAAGAGGTAGTGGTGGATGTCACAAATCCGTCAAGCAAATCTCAAATTCTTACCAGTTCTTACCCAGCAGCAGGCGGTGATCGGCAACCGTCATAGTCAAAACTCTCAAAGCTCGGATAGAGCGATTACCAGGGAGAGTCAAACGCACGACGTAGATGTATGTGGATCTAGGAAGGCTTATAATATGGTAGCAAAATTAGCAAGAATCAATTCAGAGATGCAAAGTTGAATAAACGCTCAACGACGGTACTGTGCTGGTCCTAGGCTAGACCGTGCTAGAGACGCGAGCCTAGAACACTAACAAAATCACGGCGCTGCACGTAAACAAGGGAAAAGCACACTTTGGAATTTTTTCGCTCTGTTTTTTTTTTGCGCTCCTCTTTTTTTTGGCGCTCCTCTTTTTTTTTGCGAAAAATCACTATAATGGTGAGTGTCTCAAAACTCTTCCCTCGTCAAAGTGATAGGATGGGCATGGAATTTTTTTGACTGTTTTTCGAAAATCAGGGCAGCGATGACGAAAAAGTGCGACAAAAAATCACTATGATGGCACGTGGCTCAAAAGACTCAGAACAGCCAAAAAATAGGATAGGGAAAAAATATTTTTGCCCGTGAAAATTTTGGCCTAAAAACTGCCCGTGAAAATAATTTTTTTTCCGAAACCTACTCAGGCAAGGAAACACAAATCGGAAATCAGACGGACCTCGAAAACAAACCTAATATGAAAGGAACTCGGATTGGTGGTGGATATATGATGGTAGGATATGGCAGCGGTATTGGTATATGGATACAGATCGGTGGTGGTATATGGATATGGATTGGTGGTGGTATATGGATATGGATTGGTGGTGGTATATGGATACGGATTTGTGATGGTGCGGCGGCGGCGTGACAACTTAAGACCAGAACTCGAAACTCTAAAAGACTAGACTCTAAGACCAGCAACTAGACACGATGATGCAACCACAAATTCAACAAAGCAAAATACTGAAAAGACTATGCAAAGGCTCAGATTGGTTCGGATATGATGAACTAACCCTAAATTTTTTTTGGCTTTTTTTCGTGGACTGTAGGTATGAAGAACAGACTCAATCTAAACTACGAAAAACTGGAAAATCTCACCGAGCAACCTGAAAACTGATACCACTTGATAGAGGCCAAGGTGTCCCGATGTTTCGATGAGATAGATATCGTTTTCTGTGGGAGTCGACTTTGACGATCCGACTACGAACATGCGAAGACGTCGCGCCTTAGCAATCTCTAAACCAACTTCCGAGGGTTATTGACCACGCTGGAGCATGATCAACCTGACCACGAGGGTCTATTTCCTGCGAGCAAACAAAGAACAAGCAAGAAACTGAGATTGCAATATGGATATTGCGAATATAAGATGAAAGCTTTATTGATCAAGGTGGGGTTCTGTGACGCCTTTGTCTGGTCGTTGAACACAAACGAAGTACGCGAAGTTGCAGCTATGGCGAACTTTAATCTAAACAAAACCCAAAGTCTAAACGATGCCCTAAGGGCTGTATATATGGAGGAAGAGGGGGGGATTTCGTGGCCCTTGGAGGAGGGGTCCGAAACCAACCCTAACTCTTGTTTCCCCACACATACGGACTCTAAAAACAGCCTATACTTAAGTATTTCAAAAATACATGGGCCTAGCCCAATAATAAGGTGATGCAGCACCTAAAATAGCCTCTGGACGATATTTATGAAGTGGCATCTTGTATATTTCGTCCAATGCTTCATGCACTCCTTATGGTGGCTTCAAAGTCCAGAAATCATCTCTTGTAACTCCGTTCTTGATACCCTTGCGCATGCCATCATCCTCATGCTTGAACTTGTTCCAAGGTTCATCTTTCTTGTCCAAGCTAGGCCCTTCATTTGTAAGCAAAACAAATGTATCCAATTTAGGCAGCATCATATTCTCATGAGCATTAGAATCGTTACCAAGAAACGAAAGTACCTGATAATTCAATTGACGTGCGTGAGCTCTAGTAATTGGTCCAGTATGTATAGCAGCAGGGGCTGTGGGTGTAACAATGGTATTGATGTCCTCATCAATTCTTGTGCCAAAACGTGATGGTAGTTTTCGCATGTGCTCTGATTGTAGACCTATCAATGCTATCACCATTCGATATAGGTATCCCATTCCACGCCTAGATGATATGCTTGATGAGCTTAGCGGTGCCACTTTATTTTCCAAAATTGATCTTAAGAGTGGTTACTATCAAATCCGCATACAAGAGGGTGATGAATGGAAAACCGCCTTCAAAAACCAAGTTTGGTTTGTATGAGTGGTTAGTCATGCCTATGGGTCTTTCGGAAGCACCAGGGACTTTTATGCGCTTCATGTATCATGTCTTTCGCCCTTACATTGGTATATTTGTTGTGGTCTACTTTGATGATATTCTTGTGTTTAGCAAATCTATCAAAGAGCATGTCACCCATGTCCGCACCGTTTTGCAAACTCTTAGAAAACAGCGCCTCTATGCTAATATGGAGAAATGCCTTTTTGGTGTTGATAAGCTCGTTTTCTTGGGTTTTGTTGTTTCTTCTAAGGCTGTTCATGTTGATGAGTCCAAGATTAATGCTATTAAGACTTGGCCGCAACCAACCAACTTGCATCAAGTGTGTAGTTTTCTTGGCCTTGCGGGTTTCTATCGTCGCTTTGTGAAGGATTTTAGCACCATTGCTTCGCCTTTGCATGCTTTGAGCAAGAAGAATGCGCCTTTTGTTTAGGGACCATCCCAAGATACCGCATTCAATGAGCTTAAGAATTTCCTTACTCATGCTCCCGTGCTTGCTTTACCCAACTTCGACAAGCCTTTTGAAATTCATTGTGATGCTAGTGGTAATGGCATAGGAGGTGTGTTAATGCAAGAGTAGCGCCCCGTAGCTTACTTTAGTTAGAAACTTTCCGGAGAGCAACTCAATTATCCCATCTATGACAAAGAGCTATATGCTTTAGTCCGTGTTTCGCGTGAATGGGAACATTACCTTTGTCCCCATGAGTTTATCATTCATATCGATCATGAGACTCTCAAGTATCTTAAGGGACAAACAAAGTTGAACAAGCGTCATGCTAAATGGAGTGAATTTATTGAGTCTTTTCCCTATGTCATCAAGTACATCAAGGGTAAAGAAAACATAGTAGCGGATGCTCTTTCCCGCATATGCATGCTTGTCATGCAACTTGAGTTAGATGTCATTGGCTTTGAGCATATCAAAGACTTGTATGAGCATGATGCAACTTTTGCTACTCCTTATGCCAAGTGTTCGTCGAATACATCTTGGGAACGCTATTATATCAAAGACGGCTATCTTATGAGAGCTAACAAACTTTGCATTCCTGAGTCGTCTCTTCGTTTGTTGCTTTTGCAGGAATCACATGGAGGAGGCTGATAGAGGCAAAGGTGTCCCGTCTTTTGACGAGATGGTGGCTATCGTTTTAGCGAAAGTCGACTTTGACGATCCGACTACGAACGTGCGAGGATGTCGCGCCTTAGCAATCGCTAAACCAACTCCGAGGAGTTATTGACCACGCCGGAGCACGATCAACCTGACCATGAGGGCTTGTTTCCTGCGAGCAAACGAAGAACAAGCAAGAAACTAAGATTGCAATCTGGATATTGCGAATATAAGATGAAATCTTTATTGATCAAGGTGGGGTTCTGTGACGTCTTGGTCTGGTCGTTGGACACAAACGAAGTACGCGAAGTTGCAGCTATGGCGAACTTTTAATCTAAACAAAACCCACAATCTAAACGATGCCCTAAGGGTTGTATATATGGAGGAGGGAGGGGGAATTTCGTGGCCCTTTGTGGAGGGGTCCGAAACCAACCCTAACTCTTGTTTCCCCACACATACGGACTCTAAAAACAGCCTATACTTAAGTATTTCGAAAATACATGGGCCTGGCCCAATAATAAGGTGACGCAGGACCTAGAATAACCTCTGGACGAAATTCATGAAGTGGCATCTTGTATATTTCGTCCCATGCTTCATGCACTCATTATGGTGGCTTCAGAGTCCGGGAATCATCACTTGTAACTCCGTTCTTGTTCCCTTTGCGCATGCCATCATCTCCATGCTTGAACTTGCTCCAAGGTTCATCTTGTCCAAGCTAGGCCCTTCATTTGTAAGCAAAACAAATGTATCCAACTTAGGCAGCATCATACTCACATGAACATTAGAATCGTTACCAAGAAACAAAAATACCTGATAATTCAATTGGCGTGTGCGAGGTCTAGTAATTGGTCCAGTATGTACAGCAGCAGGGGCTGTGGGTGTAACAATGGTATTGATGTCCCCATCATCCTCCCCTTCTTGAAATGAAGTCGTCCTCGATGAAAGTTCATCGTCCTCACCCAAATAAGGCTTCAAATCTGCAATGTTAAAAGTGGGACTAACCCCAAAATCTGTAGGCAGCTCAAGTTTATATGCATTATCATTTATTTTCTCTAACACCTTAAAAGGACCATCAGCACGTGGCATTAGCTTTGATTTGCACAAATTAGGAAATCTATCCTCACACAAATGTAACCAAACAAGATCTCCAGTTGCAAACACAACATATTTCTACCCTTATCTCCAGCAAGTTCATATTTAGCATTCATACGCTCAATGTTTTCCTTAGTTAACTCATGCATTTTTAAAATCAATTCAGCACGTTCTTTAGCATCAAAATTAACCTTCTCCGAAGATGGAAGAGGCAACAAATCAATAGGTGCACGAGGTAGGAAACAATACACAATTTCGAAAGGGCACATCTTAGTAGTAGAACGCAATGAACGATTATAAGCAAATTCAATATGAGGCAAGCATTCTTCCCACATTTTCTTGTTATTCTTCAAAATAGCCCTAAGCATAGTAGACAATGTTCTATTGACTACTTCAGTTTGTCCATCAGTTTGGGGGTGACAAGTAATACTAAAAAGCAGTTTAGTCCCCAACTTAGCACATAAACATCTCCAAAAGTGGCTAAGAAATTTAGTATCACGATCTGAAACAATAGTATTTGGCACACCATGCAAGCGAATAATTTCACGAAAGAACAAATCAGCAACATTAAAAGCAAAGGTGTCCCGTCTTTCGATGAGATGATGGATATCGCTTTGGTGGAAGTCGACTTTGACGATCCGACTACGAACGTGCGAGGACGTCGCGCCTTAGCAATCGCTAAACCAACTCCGAGAGGTTATTGACCACGCCGGAGCACGATCAACCTGACCACGAGGGTCTGTTTCCTGCGAGCAAACGAAGAACAAGCAAGAAACTAAGATTGCAATCTGGATATTGCGAATATAAGATGAAAGCTTTATTGATCAAGGTGGGGTTCTGTGACGCCTTTGTCTGGTCGTTGAACACAAACGAAGTACGCGAAGTTGCAGCTATGGCGAACTTTTAATCTAAACAAAACCCAAAGTCTAAACGATGCCCTAAGGGCTGTATATATTGAGGAAGAGGGGGAGAATTTCGTGGCCCTTGGTGGAGGGGTCCGAAATCAACCCTATCTCTTGTTTCCCCACACATACGGACTCTAAAAATAGCCTATACTTATGTATTTCGAAATTACATGGGCCTGGCCCAATAATAAGGTGACGCAGCACCTAAAATAGCCTCGGGACGAAATTTATGAAGTGGCATCTTGTATATTTCGTCCAAGGCTTCATGCACCCATTATGGTGGCTTCAAAGTCCTGAAATCATCACTTGTAACTCCGTTCTTGTTTCCCTTGCGCATGCCATCATCTCCATGCTTGTTCTTGCTCCAATGTTCATCCTTCTCCAAGCTAGGCCCTTCATTTGTAAGCAAAACAAATGTATCCAATTTAGGCAGCATCATATTCTCATGAACATTAGAATCATTACCAAGAAACGAAAGTACCTGGTAATTTAGTTGGCGTGCACGAGCTCTAGTAATTGGTCCAGTATGTATATCAGCAGGGGCTGTGGGTGTAACAATTGTATTGATGTCCTGATCATCCTCCCCTTCTTGAAATGAAGTCGTCCTCGACGGAAGTTCATCTTCCTCACCCAAATAAGGCTTCAAATCTGCAATGTTAAAAGTGGGACTAACCCCAAAATCTGCAGGCAGCTCAAGTTTATATGCATTATCATTTATTTTCTCTAACACCTTAAAGGGACCATCAGCACGTGGCATTAACTTTGATTTGCGCAAATCAGGAAATCTATCCTTACGCAAATGTAACCAAACAAGATCTCCGGGTGCAAACACAACATGTTTTCTACCCTTATCTCCAGCAAGTTTATATTTAGCATTCATGCGCTCAATGTTTTCCTTAGTTAACTCATGCATTTTTAAAATCAATTCAGCACGTTGTTTAGCATCAAAATTAACCTTCTCCGAAGATGGAAGAGGCAACAAATCAATAGGTGCATGAGGTAGGAAACCATACACAACTTCAAAAGGGCACATCTTAGTAGTAGAATGCAATGAACGATTATAAGCAAATTCAATATGAGGCAAGCATTCCTCCCACATTTTCTTATTATTCTTCAAAACAGCCCTAAGCATAGTAGACAACGTTCTATTGACTACTTCAGTTTGTCCATCAGTTTGGGGGTGACAAGTAGTACTAAAAAGCAGTTTAGTCCCCAACTTAGCCCATAAACATCTCCAAAAGTGGCTAAGAAATTTAGTATCACGATCTGAAACAATAGTTGATAGAGGCAAAGGTGTCCCGTCTTTCGATGAGATGGTGGATTTCGCTTTGGTGGAAGTCGACTTTGACGATCCGACTACGAACGTGCGAGGACGTCGCGCCTTAGCAATCGCTAAACCAACTCCGAGAGGTTATTGACCACGCCGGAGCACGATCAACCTGACCACGAGGGTCTGTTTCCTGCAAGCAAACGAAGAACAAGCAAGAAACTAAGATTGCACTCTGGATATTGCGAATATAAGATGAAAGCTTTATTGATCAAGGTGGGGTTCTGTGACGCCTTTGTCTGGTCGTTGAACACAAACGAAGTACGCGAAGTTGCAGCTATGGCGAACTTTTAATCTAAACAAAACCCAAAGTCTAAACGATGCCCTAAGGGCTGTATATATGGAGGAAGAGGGGGGAATTTCGTGGCCCTTGGTGGAGGAGTCCGAAATCAACCCTATCTCTTGTTTCCCCACACATACGGACTCTAAAAATAGCCTATACTTATGTATTTCGAAATTACATGGGCCTGGCCCAATAATAAGGTGACGCAGCACCTAAAATAGCCTCGGGACGAAATTTATGAAGTGGCATCTTGTATATTTCGTCCAAGGCTTCATGCACCCATTATGGTGGCTTCAAAGTCCTGAAATCATCACTTGTAACTCCGTTCTTGTTCCCCTTGCGCATCCCATCATCTCCATGCTTGTTCTTGCTCCAATGTTCATCCTTCTCCAAGCTAGGCCCTTCATTTGTAAGCAAAACAAATGTATCCAATTTAGGCAGCATCATATTCTCATGAACATTAGAATCATTACCAAGAAACGAAAGTACCTGGTAATTTAGTTGGCGTGCACGAGCTCTAGTAATTGGTCCAGTATGTATAGCAGCAGGGGCTGTGGGTGTAACAATTGTATTGATGTCCTCATCATCCTCCCCTTCTTGAAATGAAGTCGTCCTCGACGGAAGTTCATCTTCCTCACCCAAATAAGGCTTCAAATCTGCAATGTTAAAAGTGGGACTAACCCCAAAATCTGCAGGCAACTCAAGTTTATATACATTATCATTTATTTTCTCTAACACCTTAAAGGGACCATCAGCACGTGGCATTAACTTTGATTTGCGCAAATCAGGAAATCTATCCTTACGCAAATGTAAACAAACAAGATCTCCAGGTGCAAACACAACATGTTTTCTACCCTTATCTCCAGCAAGTTTATATTTAGCATTCATACGCTCAATGTTTTCCTTAGTTAACTCATGCATTTTTAAAATCAATTCAGCACGTTGTTTAGCATCAAAATTAACCTTCTCCGAAGATGGAAGAGGCAACAAATCAATAGGTGCACGAGGTAGGAAACCATACACAACTTCAAAAGGGCACATCTTAGTAGTAGAATGCAATGAACGATTATAAGCAAATTCAATATGAGGCAAGCATTCCTCCCACATTTTCTTATTATTCTTCAAAACAGCCCTAAGCATAGTAGACCACGTTCTATTGACTACTTCAGTTTGTCCATCAGTTTGGGGGTGACAAGTAGTACTAAAAAGCAGTTTAGTCCCCAACTTAGCCCATAAACATCTCCAAAAGTGGCTAAGAAATTTAGTATCACGATCTGAAACAATAGTATTTGGCACACCATGCAAGCGAATAATTTCACGAAAGAACAAATCAGCAACATTAACAGCATCATCGCTTTTATGACATGGTATAAAGTGTACCATTTTCGAGAATCTATCCACGACAACAAATATGCTATCCCTCCCCTTCTTTGTTCGAGTTAAACCTAAAACAAAGTCCATAGATATATCCTCCCAAGGAACACTAGGTACAGGCAAAGGCATATATAAACCATGAGGATTGAGTCGTGACTTAGCTTTTTGACATGTAGTGCAGCGAGCAATAAAACGCTCAACATCCCGTCTCATCTTTGGCCAAAAGAAATGTGTAGCAAGTACGTCATCCATCTTCTTCACGCCAAAGTGTCCCATTAATCCTCCTCCATGCGCCTCCTGCAACAACAAAAGACGACCGGAGCTAGCTGGAATGCATAGCTTGTTAGCACGAAACACAAATCCATCATTAAAAACAAACTTGTTCCACATTCTTCCTTCTTTACAATTCTGCATTACATCTTTAAAATCAGCATCATGCACATATTGATCTTTGATGGTCTCCAAACCAAATATTTTGAAGTCAAGTTGTGAAAGCATAGTATAGCGACGAGACAATGCATCAGCAATAACATTTTCTTTTCCCTTCTTGTGTTTAATGACATATGGGAAAGTCTCAATGAATTCAACCCATTTAGCATGTCTATGATTCAGTTTAGCTTGACTTTTAATATGTTTCAAAGATTCATGATCAGAATGTATAACAAATTCTTTGGGCCATAAATAATGTTGCCATGTTTCTAAAGTCCAAACAAGAGCATATAATTCTTTATCATAAGTAGAATAATTCAGACTAGGCCCACTCAATTTTTCAGAAAAGTATGCAACAGGTTTGCCATCTTGTAATAACACACCTCCTAATCCAATCCCACTAGCATCACATTCAAGCTCAAAAGTCTTATTAAAATCAGGAAGTTGGAGTAAAGGAGCATGTGTCAACTTATCTTTCAATACCGTGAAGGCTTCTTCCTGTGCGGTACCCCAAAGAAAAGGCACATCTTTCTTTGTAAGCTCATTGAGAGGTGCAACAATGGTGCTGAAATCTCTCACAAAACGCCTATAGAATCCAGCGAGGCCAAGAAAACTCCTCACTTGTGTGACCGTTTTGGGCTGCGGCCAACTCTCAATAGCTTCAATCTTGGCTTTATCAACTTCAATTCCCTGTGGAGTAACAACATAGCCAAGGAAAGATACTCGGTCGGTGCAAAAGGTGCACTTCCCAAGGTTACCAAACAAACGTGCATCACGTAGAGCAATAAAAACAGCACGTAAATGTTCCAAATGTTCCTCCAAAGATCTGCTATAAATCAATATGTCATCAAAGTAAACTACCACAAATCGTCCAATGAAAGCACGTAAAACTTCGTTCATTAATCTCATGAAAGTACTAGGTGCATTAGTTAACCCAAAAGGCATGACTAACCACTCATATAATCCAAACTTAGTTTTAAATGCTGTTTTCCATTCATCTCCCAATTTCATACGAATTTGATGGTAGCCACTACGCAAATCAACTTTGGAGAATATTGTAGAGCCACTCAATTCATCAAGCATATCATCTAGCCTAGGAATAGGATGACGATAACGAATAGTAATATTATTAATGCCTCTACAATCAACACACATACGTGATGTACCATCCTTTTTCGGCACTAGAATAATAGGAACAGCACAAGGACTAAGGGATTCGCGTATATAACCTTTGTCGAGAAGCTCTTGTACTTGACGCATAATCTCCTTCGTCTCCTCTGGATTGGTACGGTATGGTGCACGGTTTGGTAGTGAAGCACGGGAATTAAGTCAATCTGATGCTCAATCCCTCGAATAGGCGGTAATCCCGGTGGCACGTCTTGTGGAAAAACGTCAGCGAACTCCTGCAAAATGTTAGTGACAGCAGGAGGCAAAGAGGAAGGCACGTCCTCGAATGAAAATAATGCCTCTTTGCACACAAAAGCATAGCAAACAGATTTGCTGAAATCTAGCTCATCAATATCAGATTTGGTGGCAAATAAACATGCACTTTTCAATTTAATTTCAGAAGCAACACTAGATGGTTTATTATTAGGCTTCATTTGTTGCTCAAATTCTTTTGCCACAATCTGATTTTCACTCTTATTCTTCTCCTGTTGTGCTTTATTAGCTCTATTAATATCATCTTTCAAAATGGAATCAGGAGTCATAGGAAGCAAAGTAATATTTTTATCCTTATGAACAAGAGTATAGTGATTGTTTCTACCATGGTGTACAGAATTTTTATCAAATTGCCATGGTCTACCAAGTAATAAGGAACATGCTTGCATAGGTACCACATCACAATCAACATAATCGGCATATGTAGAGATACTAAAATGCACACGAATAGTACGTGTTACCTTAACCTTGCCGCTGTTGTTGAACCATTGGATGTAGTAAGGATGTGGATGTGGTCTTGTGGTGAGAGAAAGCTTCTCCACCATCTTCATGCTAGCCAAGTTGTTGCAGCTCCCTCCGTCTATGATGACGCGCACAGAACGTTCCTTCACAACTCCCTTGGTATGGAACAAATTGTGCCTCTGATTTTGCTCAGCTTGTGTGACCTGCACACTCAAAACACGTTGAGCAACTAAACATTCATACCTGTCAGCGTCTTCAGGAGCCATGTATTGCGTCTCATGATCAGAATCATCTCCACCATGTTCTTCACGTGTAATAAGAGCCAAAGTCTCCTCATCATAGTCACTAGCGGACTCATATCCACCATCCGCGGTAGCAATCATCACACGCGGAGATTTGCATTCTCTCGCATAATGACCTCCTCCCTTACAACAACGACAAATAATATCACTTGTGTGCCCTGTTGATGCCATGGAAGAAGAAGAACGCTGTGCAGGCCCCGCAGGTGCGCTCTTGGCAGATAATGGTGGTTGTGCCTGTTTTCTTGTATCACGGCTGGAGGTGGCACCGGATGGAGGTGCTGGTGCAGTTGAAGTAGAAGATGCACGTGGTGTCCATGATGAAGGCCGACCTGCAGAAAAGTTAGTTCGCCCCAATGCTTGTCGATCCTGCACTTCACGTTCAGCTTTACAAGCAAGATGGAATAAACGAGTGATATTAGTATACTCCTTATAGTCTAGAATGGTCTGAATCTCTCTATTTAATCCACCCAGAAAACGTGCAAGCATAGC
Source organism: Triticum dicoccoides (assembly GCF_002162155.2). NCBI lineage: Eukaryota > Viridiplantae > Streptophyta > Magnoliopsida > Poales > Poaceae > Triticum > Triticum dicoccoides. The sequence continues at coordinate 325,693,232 of NC_041384.1, read as the reverse complement.
TTCATTCTCCTCAACAATACCACATCTAATCATGCCAGTTTGTAATTCCTGATAATATTCTTCTACAGAATTTTTCCCTTGTCTTAAACGCTGCAATTTTTGAAGCAATTCACGTTGATAATATGGTGGAACCCAACGCGTACGCATAGCAGTTTTCAAAGCAGCCCAAGTAGTTGGAATTGGATATAATCTACAATGTTCAGACCACCATACACATGCAAAACTAGTGAAAGCACAAACAGCAGCAGCAACTCGTCTCTCCTCAGGATATTGTAAACATGTAAATCGTTGTTCAGTTTCTAACTCCCAAGTAAGATATATATCAGGAACATATCTACCCTCAAATGGTGGAATATTCAATTTCAGTTTAGGAATATGGACATCATCTCGTACCTGAGGTGGTGGTGCAGGCCTACCATTACGAATATATACCTGAGGTCGACCTGCTGGTGGTGGTACAGGTGGCTGCACGTAGTGTTGATTTTGATCAACCTCATCCTCATAATATCCCACATAATCATCCTCCTCCGCATCAGCAGCAGGAGCCACAGAAGTATCAACAGCAGCACCAACAGTTTGGCCAAACGCAAGAGGAACACGGCTTGCTCGGCGGAGGTCTGCTTCGCGACGTGGAGGTAGTCGTTGTTGTTGTTGTTGGAGAGGTGCGTTAGGTGCAGCGGGTGGTGGTGGTGGAAGACGCGCGAGCAATTCACTAAACTTGTTATCGAGATTTGTTTCGAACGTCTTCTCAAGGCCAGTGATCTTCTCCATGGCCTCTTCAAAATTGTTCAGCACATCTTGCACCTGTTCAGTCATCATTTGCTGAAACTTATCATGAAGCTCCTTGTTCGATAAATTCTCCCAGTCAATCTCGTCGGCTTGTGATCCTGGCATGGTTAGCAGCAATAGAAACACACAAGAATATGATCCTACAGACTACGAACAAGTGGTGGTGGTGGGTGTCACAAATCCGTCAAGCAAATCTCAAATTCTTACCAGTTCTTACCCAGCAGCAGGCGGTGATCGGCAACCGCTGTAGTCAAAAACTCTCAAAGCTTGGATAGAGCGATTACCAGGGAGAGTCAAACGCACGACGTAGATGTATGTGGAGCTGGGAAGGCTTATAATATGGTAGCAAAAAGGGTCAGCAATAATCAATTCAGAGATGCAAAGTTGAATAAACGCTCAACGACGGTACTGTGCTGGTCCTAGGCTAGACTGTGCTAGAGACGCGAGCCTAGAACACTAACAAAATCACGGCGCGGCACGTAAACAAGGAAAAAGCACACTCTGAATTTTTTTTTTCGCTCTTTTTTTTTGCGCTCTTTTTTTTTGCGCTGCTTTTTTTTTTGCGGAAAATCACTATAATGGCGAGTGTCTCAAAACTCTTCCTAGCTCAAACTGACAGGATGGGCACGAAATTTTTTCGACCAATTTTTTTTTTTCGACTGCCCGGACCCAAAAACTGGAAACGGGTCAAAAAAAACTTCCTATAATGGCACCTGTCTCAAAACACTCAGAAACACCTAAAAATAGGATAGCCAGATTTTTTTTTCCGAAACCTACTCCGGCAAGGAAAAACGAATCGGAATCTAGATGGATCCCGAAAACAAACCTAATAAGCAAAGAACTCGGATTGGTGGTGGATATATGGTGGTGGTATATGGCAGCGGTGGTGGTAGCGGTGGTAGTATATGGATATGGATCGGTGGTGGTATATGGACACGGATTGGTGGTGGTATATGGATACGGATTCGGTGCGGTGGTGGTAGATGGCAGGGGCGATGATGATGGTGCGGCGGCGGCGTGACAACTTATGACCAGAACTCGAAACTCTAAAAGACTAGACTCTAAGACCAGCAACTAGACACGACGATGCAACCGCAAATTCAACAAAGCAAAACCCTAAAAAGATTATGCAAGGCTCAGATTGGTTCGGATATGATGAACTAACCCTAATTTTTTTGTGGCTTTTTCGTGGACTATAGGTATGAAGAACAGACTCGACCTAAACTACGAAAAACTGTAAAATCTCACCGAGCAACCTGGAAATCTGATACCACTTGATAGAGGCGGAGGTGTCCCGTCCTTCGATGAGATGGTGGATTTCGCTTTGGTGGAAGTCGACTTTGACGATCCTACTACGAACGTGCGAGGACGTCGCGCCTTAGCAATCGCTAAACCAACTCCGAGAGGTTATTGACCACGCCGGAGCACGATCAACCTGACCACGAGGGTCTGTTTCCTGCGAGCAAACGAAGAACAAGCAAGAAACTAAGATTGCAATCTGGATATTGCGAATATAAGATGAAAGCTTTATTGATCAAGGTGGGGTTCTGTGACGCCTTTGTCTGGTCGTTGAACACAAACGAAGTACGTGAAGTTGCAGCTATGGCGAACTTTTAATCTAAACAAAACCCAAAGTCTAAACGATGCCCTAAGGGCTGTATATATGGAGGAAGAGGGGGGAATTTCGTGGCCCTTGGTGGAGGGGTCCAAAATCAACCCTATCTCTTGTTTCCCCACACATACGGACTCTAAAAATAGCCTATACTTATGTATTTCGAAATTATATGGGCCTGGCCCAATAATAAGGTGACGCAGCACCTAAAATAGCCTCGGGACGAAATTTATGAAGTGGCATCTTGTATATTTCGTCCAAGGCTTCATGCACCCATTATGGTGGCTTCAAAGTCCTGAAATCATCACTTGTAACTCCGTTCTTGTTCCCCTTGCGCATGCCATCATCTCCATGCTTGTTCTTGCTCCAATGTTCATCCTTCTCCAAGCTAGGCCCTTCATTTGTAAGCAAAACAAATGTATCCAATTTAGGCAGCATCATATTCTCATGAACATTAGAATCATTACCAAGAAACGAAAGTACCTGGTAATTTAGTTGGCGTGCACGAGCTCTAGTAATTGGTCCAGTATGTATAGCAGCAGGGGCTGTGGGTGTAACAATTGTATTGATGTCCTCATCAGTACATTGTCAATGTCCGTACCTACATCAGCTACATCTCTGCGAGGTAACAGTAAAGGTCTTGATGATATAACTTCACATGAGAATGAAGCATGCCTAGTTAACTTGAATGCATCATGTGTTGAGTTACCTGTTGATTTGAGCACACCACCTATTTTAGATACTCTTGTTACTGTCATGAATGCGTCATGTGATCAAACAACTGAAATATCAACAATTTTGAGTGCACCCATTGAATTAACTGTTGATGCCAAAGAACCAATGTTTAATCATTTTGATATGACCTCTAATCTTGATGATGATTCTGTGTCCAATGACTTATTGCATGTTTGCTTATTTAAGAATGTTGTAGCATGTAAATTTGATGCAAGTAAGGTTTATTCATCGAAGTTAGGATGGTTTAATGATGAACATTGCCAATCTTTTGAAGTGAATAAGAGCTTCACTTATATGTGCAAACTGAGTTGCAATATTTTCATGCCTTCTATTTCTTGTGATAATTTTTTGGCTTTAGATATTATGAACAATGAAATTTACTCATGTATACATGTGACATATGTGCAAAAATCAAGGGAAGTTAAAATGGATGACATATATATATACAACATGTACACCTTGTCTCTTTTGTTAGCCACATTTCAGATTAAGTAATGCCGAGGACGGCTTTGTTTTCAAAAAGGGGAGGATGATGAGGACATGACTACCTTGGATACGACCAAAAATATTGCATACATGCATATTTGTCAGGTGATTTCTAATGCAAACTATTCAATAGTCTATTTATGTTATCCAGAACAAAAATACTTCACACACTTTTGTGTTTTGTCTAATTGCAGGTGTATGGGACATTTGTACAATCCACATATGAAGATAAGGGAAAAGAAGATGTTTAGGTTGTGTTCAAAAAGTCCCCTCACGTCATTTTTGGGCCAAGAGAAGATAGAGTCCAAGTCTCTCATGTTCTGGATTCAGATTCGGACTGCACACACATACCTGACTCAAAATGCCAACAACTTTTTCATACGGACTCCGAATTGGGTGATTCTTCTTTTGTTGGAAACTAGATTTCGTGCTCTTTCCATCCCAATTGGATTCACCTTCAAATTCGTCCGGAGCGTTGAGTTACGGACGAAACAATCTGACGTTGCAGCAGAATCCGAGTCAAACTACAAGCCCAAAGGTGTTGCATCACCTCCACTTGGGCCCATGAGCCTTGTATGACCTAGGGTTAGTTTTAGGCTGCCTTGGGACGTCCTCCCACCTCCTTGGCCACCACCCCTTGCTCCTATAGAAGTAGATCCATCTAGTAGCTTTTTCCTGGAGATTTGTTTAGTTAAAAGTTAGCCATTGCAACTTCGTGTACTTCGTTTGTGTCCAACGACCAGACCAAGACCGCTTCCGGATCCCCACCATTATCAATACTTCATATATATTTGCGCTATTCAGATTGCTTTATCTTATTCTTGCTCGTTCTTCGATTGCTTGCAGGAATAGACCTTCGTGGTCAGGCTGACCGTGCTTCCGGCATCGTCAGTAACCTCAGGAGATTGGTTTAGCGATTGCTAAGGCGCAATGTCGTGCACGTTTGTAGTCGGATCGTCAAAGTCGTCTCCACCAAATCGATAGTTATCATCTCATCGAAAGATCGGGACACCCTCGCCTCTATCAAGATAACAAAAATAGACTATTGAATAGTTTGCATTAGAAATCACCTGACAAATATGCATGTATGCAATATTTTTGGTCGTATCCAAGGTAGTCATGTCCTCATCACAAAAGGCACATCCTTGTTTGTAAGTTCGTTGAGAGGTGCAACAATGATGCTGAAATCTCTCATAAAACACCTATAGAAACCAGCGAGGCCAAGGAAACTCCTCACTTGTGTGACCGTTTTGGGTTGCGGGCAACTCTCAATAGCTTCAATCTTGGCTTTATCAACTTCAATTCCCTGTAGAGTAACAACATAACCAAGAAAAGATACTCGGTCGGTGCAAAAGGTGCACTTTCCAAGGTTACCAAACAAACGTGCATCACGTAGGGCAGTAAAAACAGCACGTAAATGTTCCAAATGTTCCTCCAAAGATTTGCTATAAATCAATATGTCATCAAAGTAAACTACCACAAATCGTCCAATGAAAGCACGTAAATCTTCGTTCATTAACCTCATGAAAGTACTAGGTGCATTAGTTAACCCAAAAGGCATGACTAACCACTCATATAATCCAAACTTAGTTTTAAATGCTATTTTCCATTCATCTCCCAATTTCATACGAATTTGATGGTATCCACTACGCAAATCAACTTTGGAGAATATTGTAGAGCCACTCAATTCATCAAGCACATCATCTAGCCTAGGAATAGGATGACGATAACGAATAGTAATATTATTAATGCCTCTACAATCAACCCACATACACGACGTACCATTCTTTTTCGGCACTAAAATGATTGGAACAGCACAAGGACTAAGGGATTCGCGTATATAACCTTTGTCGAGCAGTTCTTGTACTTGACGCATAATCTCCTTCGTCTCCGCTGGATTGGTACGGTATGGTGCACGGTTGGGTAATGATGCACCAGGAATTAATTCAATTTGATGCTCAATCCCTCGAATAGGTGGTAATCCCGGTGGCACGTCTTCTGAAAAGACGTCAGCAAACTCCTGCATGATAGAGGCAAAGGTGTCCCGTCTTTCGATGAGATGATGGATATCGCTTTGGTGGCAGTCGACTTTGACGATCCGACTACGAACGTGCGAGGACGTCGCGCCTTAGCAATCGCTAAACCAACTCCGAGAGGTTATTGACCACGCCGGAGCACGATCAACCTGACCACGAGGGTCTGTTTCCTGCGAGCAAACGAAGAACAAGCAAGAAACTGAGATTGCAATCTGGATATTGCGAATATAAGATGAAAGCTTTATTGATCAAGGTGGGGTTCTGTGACGCCTTTGTCTGGTCGTTGAACACAAACGAAGTACGCGAAGTTGCAGCTATGGCGAACTTTTAATCTAAACAAAACCCAAAGTCTAAACGATGCCCTAAGGGCTGTATATATGGAGGAAGAGGGGGGAATTTCATACTCTTGGTGGAGGGGTCCGAAATCAACCCTATCTCTTGTTTCCCCACACATACGGACTCTAAAAATACCCTATACTTATGTATTTCGAAATTACATGGGCCTGGCCCAATAATAAGGTGACGCAACACCTATAATAGCCTCGGGACGAAATTAATGAAGTGGCATCTTGTATATTTCGTCCAAGGCTTCATGCACCCATTATGGTGGCTTCAAAGTCCTGAAATCATCACTTGTAACTCCGTTCTTGTTCCCCTTGCGCATGCCATCATCTCCATGCTTGTTCTTAATTCAATGTTCATCCTTCTCCAAGCTAGGCCCTTCATTTGTAAGCAAAACAAATGTATCCAATTTAGGCAGCATCATATTCTCATGAACATTAGAATCATTACCAAGAAACGAAAGTACCTGGTAATTTAGTTAGCGTGCGCGAGCTCTAGTAATTGGTCCAGTATTTATAGCAGCAGGGGCTGTGGGTGCAACAATTGTATTGATGTCCTCATCATCCTCCCCTTCTTGAAATAAAGTCGTCCTCGACGGAAGTTCATCTTCCTCACCCAAATAAGGCTTCAAATCTGCAATTTTGAAAGTGGGACTAACCCCAAAATCTGCAGGCAGCTCAAGTTTATATGCATTATCATTTATTTTCTATAACACCTTAAAGGGACCATCAGCACGTGGCATTAACTTTGATTTGCGCAAATCCAGAAATCTATCCTTACGTAAATGTAACCAAACAAGATCTCCACGTGCAAACACAACATGTTTTCTACCCTTATCTCCAGCAAGTTTATATTTAGCATTCATACGCTCAATGTTTTCCTTAGTTTACTCATGCATTTTGAAAATCAATTCAGCACGTTGTTTAGCATCAAAATTAACCTTCTCCGAAGATGGAAGAGGCAACAAATCAATAGGTGCACGAGGTAGGAAACCATACACAACTTCAAAAGGGCACATCTTAGTAGTAGAATGCAATGAACGATTATAAGCAAATTCAATATGAGGCAAGCATTCCTCCCACATTTTCTTATTATTCTTCAAAACAGCCCTAAGCATAGTAGACAACGTTCTATTGACTACTTCAGTTTGTCCATCAGTTTGGGGGTGACAAGTAGTACTAAAAAGCAGTTTAGTCCCCAACTTAGCCCATAAACATCTCCAAAAGTGGCTAAGAAATTTAGTATCACGATCTGAAACAATAGTATTTGGCACACCATGCAAGCGAATAATTTCACGAAAGAACAAATCAGCAACATTAACAGCATCATCGCTTTTATGACATGGTATAAAGTGTGCCATTTTCGAGAATCTATCCACGACAACAAATATGCTATCCCTCCCCTTCTTTGTTCGAGGTAAACCTAAAACAAAGTCCATAGATATATCCTCCCAGGGAACAGTAGGTACAGGCAAAGGCATATATAAACCATGAGGATTGAGTCGTGACTTAGCTTTTTGACATGTAGTGATACAGGCAAAGGTGTCCCGTCTTTCGATGAGATGATGGATATCGCTTTGGTGGCAGTCGACTTTGACGATGCGACTACGAACGTGCGAGGACGTCGCGCCTTAGCAATCGCTAAACCAACTCCGAGAGGTTATTGACCACGCCGGAGCACGATCAACCTGACCACGAGGGTCTGTTTCCTGCGAGCAAACGAAGAACAAGCAAGAAACTCAGATTGCAATCTGGATATTGCGAATATAAGATGAAAGCTTTATTGATCAAGGTGGGGTTCTGTGACGCCTTTGTCTGGTCGTTGAACACAAACGAAGTACGCGAAGTTGCAGCTATGGCGAACTTTTAATCTAAACAGAACCCAAAGTCTAAACGATGCCCTAAGGGCTGTATATATGGAGGAAGAGGGGGGAATTTCGTGACCCTTGGTGGAGGGGTCCGAAATCAACCCTATCTCTTGTTTCCCCACACATACGGACTCTAAAAATAGCCTATACTTATGTATTTCGAAATTACATGGGCCTGGCCCAATAATAAGGTGACGCAGCACCTATAATAGCCTCGGGACGAAATTTATGAAGTGGCATCTTGTATATTTCGTCCAAGGCTTCATGCACCCATTATGGTGGCTTCAAAGTCCTGAAATCATCACTTGTAACTCCGTTCTTGTTCCCCTTGCGCATGCCATCATCTCCATGCTTGTTCTTAATCCAATGTTCATCCTTCTCCAAGCTAGGCCCTTCATTTGTAAGCAAAACAAATGTATCCAATTTAGGCAGCATCATATTCTCATGAACATTAGAATCATTACCAAGAAACGAAAGTACCTGGTAATTTAGTTGGCGTGCGCGAGCTCTAGTAATTGGTCCAGTATTTATAGCAGCAGGGGCTGTGGGTGCAACAATTGTATTGATGTCCTCATCACTGCAAAATGTTAGTGATAGCAGGAGGCAAAGAGGAACGCACGTCCTCGAATGAAAATAATGTCTCTTTGCACACAAAAGCATAGCAAACAGATTTGCTGAAATCTAGATCATCAATATCACATTTTGTGGCAAGTAAACATGCACTTTTCAATTTAATTTCAAAAGCAACACTAGATGGTTTATTATTAGGTTTCATTTGTTGCTCAAATTCTTTTGCGACAATCTGATTTTCACTCTTATTTTTCTCCTGTTTTGCTTTATTACATCTATTAATATCATCTTTCAAAATGGATTCAAGAGTCATAGGAAGCAAAGTAATATTTTTATCCTTATTTACAATAGTATACTGATTGTGTCTACCATGGTGTACAGAATTTTTACCAAATTGCCATGGTCTACCAAGTAATAAGGAACATGCCTGCATAGGTACCACATCACAATCAACATAATCAGCATATGTAGAGATACTAAAATGCACACGAACAGTACGTGTTACCTTAACCCTGCCGATGTTGTTGAACCATTGGATGTAGTAAGGATGTGGATGTGGTCTTGTGGTGAGAGATAGCTTATCCACCATCTCCATGCTAGCCAAGTTATTGCAGCTCCCTCCATCTATGATGACGCGAATAGAACGTTCCTTCACAATTCCCTTTGTATGGAACAAATTATGCCTCTGATTTTGCTCAGCTTGTGTGACCTGCACACTCAAAACACGTTGAGCAACTAAACATTCGTACCTGTCAGCATCTTCAGGAGCCATGTATTGCGTCTCATGATCAGAATCATCTCCATCGTGTTCTTCACGTGTAATAAGAGCCAAAGTCTCCTCATCATAGTCACTAGCGGACTCATACCCACCATCCTCAGTAGCAATCATCACACGCTGAGATTGGCATTCTCTCACAAAATGTCCTCTTCCCTTACAACGACGACAAATAATATCACTTGTGTGCCCTGTTGATGCCATGGAAGAAGAAGAGCTCTGCGCAGGTCCGGCAGGTGTGCTCTTGGCAGATAGTGGTTGTTGTGCCTGCTTTCTTGTATCACGGCTGGAGGTGGCACCTGATGGAGGTGCTGGTGGAGTGGAAGTAGAGGATGCACGTGGTGTCCAGGATGAAGATCGACCTGCAAAAAAGTTAGTTCACATCAATGCATGTCGATCCTGCACTTCACGTTCGGCTTTACAAGCAAGATGGAATAAATGAGTGATATTAGTATACTCCTTATACTCTAGAATGGTCGGAATCTCTCTATTTAATTAACCCATAAAACATGCAAGCATAGCTTCATTCTCCTCAACAATACCACATCTAATCATGCCAGTTTGTAATTCCTGGTAATATTCTTCTATAGAATTTTTTCCTTGTCTTAAACGCTGCAATTTTTGAAGTAATTCACGTTGATAATATGGTGGAACCCAACGAGTACGCATAGCAGTTTTCAAAGCAGCCCAAGTAGCTGGAATAGGATATAATCTACAATGTTCAGACCAGCAAACACATGCAAAGCTAGTGAAAGCACAAACAGCAGCAGGAACACGTCTCTCCTCAGGATATTATAAACATGTAAATCGTTGTTCAGTTTCTAACTCCCAAGTAAGATATATATCAGGAACATATCTACCCTCAGATGGTGAAATATTCAATTTTAGTTTAGGAAGATGGTCATGTACCTCAGGTGGTGGTGCAGCCCTACCGTTGCGATGATATGCATGAGGACGACCTGGTGGGGGTGGTGCTGGTGGTTGCACGTAGTTCTGATTTTGGTCAACCTCATCCTCGTAATGGTCCTCCACCTCTACAGTAGCAGCAGGAGCGGCAGAAACATCAACAGCGGCACCAGAATTTTGCCCATGGTCAATGGGAACACGTTGTGCTCGTCCCACTTGATTTGGAAAGCGACGTTGTCATTGTTGTTGTTGGAGAGGTGCGTTAGGGGCAGCCGGTGGTGGTGGTGGAAGACGCGCGAGCAATTCATTCGACTTGTTATCGAGCTTTGTTTCGAACATCTTCTCCATGCCATCTATCTTCTCCATGGCCTCTTCAAATCTGTTTAGCACATCTTGCACCTGTCCACTCATCATTTGCTGAAATTTATCATGCAACTCCTTATTCGTCATGTTCTCCAAGTCAGTCTCGTCGGCTTGTGATCCTGCCATGGTTAGCAGCAATAGAAACACACAAGAATATGATCCTACAGACTACTAACAAGAGGTGGTGGTGGATGTCACAAATCCATCAAGAAGATCTCAAATTCTTGCCAGTTCTTACCCAGCAGCAGGCGGTGATCAGCAACCGTCGTAGTAAAAACTCTCAAAGCTTGGATAGAGCGATTACCAGGGAGAGTCAAATGCACGACGTAGATGTATGTGGAGCTGGGAAGGCTTATAATATGGTAGCAAAAAGGGTCAGCAATAATCAATTCAGAGATGCAATGTTGAATAAACGCTCAACGACGGTACTGTGCTGGTCCTAGGCTAGACCGTGCTAGAGACGCGAGCCTAGAACACTAGCAAAATCACGGCGCTGCACGTAAACAAGGGAAAAGCACACTCTGGATTTTTTTCTTTTCCCTCTGTGTTTTTTTTGCGCTCCTCTTTTTTTGGCGCTCCTCTTTTTTTTGCGAAAAATCACTATAATGGTGAGTGTCTCAAAACTCTTCCCTCGGCAAACTGATAGGATGGGCACAAATTTTTTTTTTACTGTTTTTTCGGAAATCAGGGCAGCGACGACCCAAAAGTGCGACAAAAAATCACTATGATGGCACGTGGCTCAAAACACTCAGGAAAGCCTAAAAATGGGATAGGGAAAAATATTTTTGCCTGTGAAAATTTTGGCCTGAAAACTACCCGGGGGTCTCCAGACTCTTTTTTTTCGAAACCTACTCAGGTAAGGAAACACGAATCGGAAATTAGGCGGACCTCGAAAAAAACCTAATATGAAAGGAACTCGGATTGGTGGTGGATATATGATGGTAGGATATGGCAGCGGTGGTGGTATATGGATACGGATTGGTGGTGGATATATGATGGTAGGATATGGCAGCTGTGGTGGTATATGGATACGGATTGGTGGTGGTATATGGATACGGATTGGTGATGGTATATGGAGACGGATTGGTGGTGGTATATAGCAGGGGCGATGATGATGGTGCGGCGGCGGCGTGACAACTTATGACCAGAACTCGAAACTCTAAAAGATTAGACTCTAAGACCAGCAACTAGACAAGACGATGCAACCACAAATTCAACAAAGAAAAATACTGAAAAGACTATGCAAAGGCTCAGATTGGTTCGGATATGATGAACTAACCCTCATTTTTTTGGTTTTTTTTCATGGACTGTAGGTATGAAGAACAGACTCCCACAGAAACGATAGCCACCATCTCATCGAAACATCGGGACACCTTCGCCTCTATCACCCCGCGAGGGCCTTGCGGGCCGCGGCGGCTGGAGGCGCCAAGAGGCGCCATGTGGCGGCGATGGAGAGGTGGGAGGGGTGGAATTTTAGGGGGATTAGGGTTTTTGCTAGAGTTGGACAGCGAAGGTGTTTACATAGGCAGAGGGAGCTAGGAGAGGAGTTTTTCAGTGCCGTTTTCGCCCACATGATCGTGATCCGACAACGAAGAGCATGGAGGGGAGTTAGATGGGCTAGTGGGCTGTTGTGGAGGGTGGTGGTCTACAAAGAGAAAGAGAGCTTTGGTCCGGTTCGTCTCGGAGTGCCGCAACTTCCGGCGGTTAACGCGGTTAACCGTTGGGGCACCAAACGACCTCCGAATGGAACAAAATTTGACAGGTGGTCTACCGGTGGTATACCAAGACCGCTCATCAACTCTCGGCCCATTCCGAGAACATTTTTCTCTCGCTCATAAAACAAGATTTCGGAGGTGCGGCGGGTGCGTTTGTGAGTGTTGGAATCCAAAACGGATAGCGGAGAAAATGCCGAACATGACCGGATGCAAGTGTTGAACATGAATACAAATGCAATGCACATGATGACCTGAGATGAAATGCATGACATGAAGAAACAACGCAAAATGAGAAAACCCAACCACAGATAATTTAATATAGCATTGCTGAAAATGGCAAGAGTTGGAGGTACAAATATGGAATGTTACATCCGGGACGTTATAGCAGGGGAAGCAGTTTCCTCTTTGGTGCTAAGGAGGCAAGGGCAGGCGTGGGTTCCCTAGGAATCTCCCAAAGATTTCCATTCCGGTGCTACAAGACCAAGACCACGGGCTCGGCAGGACAGAGGTCAACACCAAGCCCACCGCCGCGTCACGGCCAGAAGCATTGCAGGTGAAGACTACCTTTCGTCAGGATTAAATGTACTACTTGCCCCCTTTCAAATTGGCCGTTGTGGGATCCCTTGCCGCCTAAGTTTTGAGGGAAAAGGACCAAGGCCACTATAAATATAGGTTAGCCACCACCGTAGAAGGGATGGGGTCTTTTCCACCCTCACGACCATAGCCCTCACGAGGTTGTTCATCCTCTGTACTTGTTCATCCTTAGTCCCTCGTGAGGCTAATCCACCACAAAGAAGGAGTAGGGTTTTACACCGCACTATGGCCCGAACCTGGGTAAACTACCGTGTCCATCTTCTCCCCAGTTCACGCGAATCCGGCTAGGCTAGCCTGTTGGGCGACGGGCTCAAAGCTCGAGATGTTGAGGTCTTCGCACACGCCCCAGAGTTCCAACCTTCTTGGGTCTGTGGAGCCCTGAATCCGACAAAGTAGAACCTAGTGTTGCAATGGTTAAAGATCTCTTGGTAGAAAATATCGATGGGCATGTTATTTACTTGTGTGATGAAGATGCTAGAATTGCCAAACCCGATGAAAAAGATAAACATAGACCTATTGTTGGCATGTCTGTTGTCTTAGTCAAAATAGGAGATCACTGTTATCGTGGCTTATGTGACATAGGTGCTAGCATGAGTGCTATTCTTTTACCTTATATCAAGAAATTACAGATGATATAGCACCTGCTGAAATAGAAGACATAGATGTTACTATTAAACTTGCTAATAGAGACACCATCACACCACTTGGGATTGTTAGAGATGTTAAAGTCTTCTGTGGGGAAGTAAAATACCCTACTGATTTTCTAGTTCTTGGTTCCCCACAAGATGATTTTTGTCCCATTATTTGGTAGACCTTTCTTGAACACAGTTAATGCTAAAAATAGATTGTGAGAAACTAACTATCGGTGTTAGTTTTGGTGATAATTGGTCTTGCTTCTATTGTCGTGCCTCCTATTGATCCACTAGAACAATATTTGCTAGACCACGAAAATGATATGGACATGCAGGAAAGAAATGAAATAGATAAAAATTTCTTTGAACAACGACCTCTTCTCAAACACAGTTTGCCTATTGAAACTCTAGGAGGTCCTCCACCACCTAAGGGTGACCCTATGTTTGAATTAAAACAATTGCCAGACACTTTGAAATATGCTTATCTTGATGAGAAAAAGATATATCTTGTTATTATTAGTGCTAACCTTTCAGAACATGAAGAAGAAAGATTATTGAAAGTTCTGAAGAAGCACTAAGCTACTATTGGGTATACTCTTGATGATCTTAAGGGCATTAGGCCCACTCTATGTCAGCACAAGATTAATATGGAACCTGATGCTAAACCCGTTGGTGATCACCAACAATGTTTGAATCCTAAGATGAAAGAAGTGGTAAGAACTGAAATATTAAAGCTTCTTGAAGGAGGTATAATCTATCCCATAGCTGATAGTAGATGCGTAAGTCCCGTTCACTGTGTCCCTAAGAAGGAAGGTATCACTGTTGTTCCTAATGATAAAAATGAACTCATTCCACAGAGAATTGTCACTATCTATAGAATGGTAATTGATTTTAGAAAATTAAATAAAGAACCTAGAAAAGATCATTACCCTTTGCCTTTTATTGATCAAATGCTAGAAAGACTATCTAAGCACACACACTTTTGCTTTCTTGATGCATATTCTGGTTTTTCTCAAATACCTGTTTCACAACATGATCAAGAGAATACCACCTTTACTTGCCCTTTTGGAACTTATGCTTATAGACATATGCCTTTTGGTTTATGCAATGCACCTGCTACCTTTCAAGATGTATGACTGCTATATTCTCTGATTTTTGTGACAAGATTGTTGAGGTTTTCATGGATGATTTTTCTGTTTATGGAACTTCTTTTGATGATTTCTTAAGCAACCTTGGTCGAGTTTTGCAGAGATGTGAGCAAACTAATCTTGTCTTGAATTGGGATAAGTGCCACTTTATGGTTAATGAAGGCATTGTCTTGGGACATAAAATTTCCTAACGAGGTACTGAGGTTGATAAAGCTGAAGTTGATGCAAGTGAGAAAATGCCATGTCCTAAAGATATTAAAGGTATTATAGTTTGTTTGGTCATATTGGGTTCTATACGAGTTTTATTAAAGAGTTCTCTAAAATTTCTAGGCCTCTTACAAATCTTATACAAAAGGATGTTCCATTTGTTTTTTGATGATGATTGTGTAGAAGCCTTTTGATAGAGGCGAAGGTGTCCCGATGTTTCGATGAGATGGTGGCTATCGTTTTTGTGGGAGTCGACCTTCACGATCCAACTACGAACGTGCGAGACGTCGCGCCTTAGCAATCGCTAAACCAACTTCCGAGGGGTTATTGACCACGCCAGAGCACGATCAACCTGACCACGAGGGTCTGTTTCCTGCGAGCAAACGAAGAACAAGCAAGAAACTGAGATTGCAATCTGGATATTGTGAATATAAGATGAAAGCTTTATTGATCAAGGTGGGGTTCTGTGACGTCTTGGTCTGGTCGTTGGACACAAACGAAGTACGCGAAGTTGCAGCTATGGCGAACTTTTAATTTAAACAAAACCCAAAGTCTAAACGATGCCCTAAGGGCTGTATATATGGAGGAGAGAGGGGGAATTTCGTGGCCCTTGGTGGAGCGGTCCGAAACCAACCCTAACTCTTGTTTCCCCACACATACGGACTCTAAAAACAGCCTATACTTAAGTACTTCGAAAATACATGGGTCTGGCCCAATAATAAGGTGATGCAGCACCTAGAATAGCCTCTGGATGAAATTTATGAAGTGGCATGTTGTATATTTCGTCCCATGCTTCATGCACTCATTATGGTGGCTTCAGAGTCCTGGAATCATCACTTGTAACTCCGTTCTTGTTCCCCTTGCACATGCATCATCTCCATGCTTGAACTTGCTCCAAGGTTCATCTTTCTTGTCCAAGCTAGGCCCTTCATTTGTAAGCAAAACAAATGTATCCAATTTAGGCAGCATCATATTCTCATGAACATTAGAATCGTTACCAAGAAACGAAAGTACCTGATAATTCATTTGGCGTGCGCGAGCTCTAGTAATTGGTCCAGTATGTATAGCGGCAGGGGATGTGGGTGTAAGAATGGTATTGATGTCCTCATCATCCTCCCCTTCTTGAAATGAAGTCGTCCTCGACGAAAGTTCATCGTCCTCACCCAAATAAGGCTTCAAATCTGCAATGTTAAAAGTGGGACTAACCCCAAAATCTCCAGGCAGCTCAAGTTTATATGCATTATCATTTATTTTCTCTAACACCTTAAAAGGACCATAAGAACGTGGCATTAGCTTTGATTTGTGCAAATTAGGAAATCTATCCTTGCATAATGTAACCAAACAAGATCTCCAGGTGCAAAAACAACATATTTATTACCCTTATCTCCAGCAAGTTTATATTTAGCATTCATACGCTCAATGTTTTCCTTAGTTAACTCATGCATTTTTAAAATCAATTCAGCATGTTCTTTAGCATCAAAATTAACCTTCTCCGAAGATGGAAGAGGCAACAAATCAATAGGTGCACGAGGTAGGAAACCATACACAATTTCAAAAGGGCACATCTTAGTAGTAGAATGCAATGAACGATTATAAGCAAATTCAATATGAGGCAAGCATTCTTCCCACATTTTCTTGTTATTCTTCAAAACAGCCCTAAGCATAGTAGACAATGTTCTATTGACTACTTCAGTTTGTCCATCAGTTTGGGGGTGACAAGTAGTACTAAAAAGCAGTTTAGTCCCCAACTTAGCCCATAAACATCTCCAAAAGTGGCTAAGAAATTTAGTATCACGATCTGAAACAATAGTATTTGGCACACCATGCAAGCAAATAATTTCATGAAAGAACAAATCAGCAACATTAACAGCATCATCGCTTTTATGACATGGTATAAAGTGTGCCATTTTCGAGAACCTATCCACGACAACAAATATGCTATCCCTCCCCTTCTTTGTTCGAGGTAAACCTAAAACAAAGTCCATAGATATATCCTCCCAAGGAACACTAGGTACAGGCAAAGGCATATATTAACCATGAGGATTCAGTCGTGACTTAGCTTTTTGACATGTAGTGCAGCGAGCAACAAAACGCTCAACATCCCATCTCATCTTTGGCCAAAAGAAATGTGTAGCAAGTATATCCTCCATCTTCTTGACGCCAAAGTGTCCCATTAATCCTCCTCCATGTGCCTCCTGCAACAACAAAAGACGAACGGAGCTAGCTGGAATGCATAGCTTGTTAGCACGAAACACAAATCCATCATTAAGAACGAACTTGTTCCAAGTTCTCCCTTCCTTACAATTCTGCAATACATCTTTAAATTCAGCATCATGCACACATTGATCTTTGACGGTCTCCAAACCAAATATTTTAAAGTCAAGTTGTGAAAGCATAGTATAACGACGAGACAATGCATCAGCAATAACATTTTCTTTACCCTTCTTGTGATTAATGACATAAGGAAAAGTCTCAATGAATTCAACCCATTTAGCATGTCTACGGTTCAGTTTTGCTTGACTTTTAATGTGTTTCAAAGATTCATGATCAGAATGTAGAACAAATTCCTTTGGCCATAAATAATGTTGCCATGTTTCTAAGGTCCGAACAAGAGCATATAATTCTTTATCATAAGTAGAATAGTTCAGACTAGGCCCACTCAATTTTTCATAAAAGTATGCAACAGGTTTGCCATCTTATAATAACACACATCCTAATCCAATTCCACTAGCATCACATTCAAGCTCAAAAGTCTTACTAAAATCAGGAAGTTGGAGTAAAGGAGCATGTGTCAACTTATCTTTCAATACCGTGAAGGGTTCTTCCTGCACGATACCTCAAACAAAAGGCACATCCTTCTTTGTAAGCTCGTTGAGAGGTGCAGCAATGGTGCTGAAATCTCTCACAAAACGCCTATAGAAACCAGCGAGGCCAAGGAAACTCTCAATAGCTTCAATCTTGGCTTTATCAACTTCAATTCCCTGTGGAGTAACAACATAGCCAAGAAAAGATACTCGGTCGGTGCAAAAGGTGCACTTTCCAAGGTTACCAAACAAACGTGCATCACGTAGAGCAATAAAAACAGCACGTAAATGTTCCAAATGTTCCTCCAAAGATTTTCTATAAACCAATATGTCATCAAAGTAAACTACTACAAATCGTCCAATGAAAGCATGTAAAACTTCGTTCATTAACCTCATGAAAGTACTAGGTGCATTAGTTAACCCAAAAGGCATGACTTACCACTCATATAATCCAAACTTAGTTTTAAATGTTGTTTTCCATTCATCTCCCAATTTCATATGAATTTCATGGTATCCACTACCCGAATCAACTTTAGAAAATATTGTAGAGCCACTCAATTCATCAAGCATACCATCTAGCCTAGGAATAAGATGATGATAACGAATAGTAATATTATTAATGCCTCTACAATCAACGCACATACGCGACGTACCATCCTTTTTCGGCACTAAAATGATAGGAACAGCAGAAGGACTAAGGGATTCGCGTATATAACCTTTGTCGAGCAGTTCTTGTACTTGACGCATAATCTCCTTCGTCTCCTCTGGATTGGTACGGTATGGTGCATGGTTGGGTAATGATGCACCGGGAATTAAGTCAATTTGATGCTCAATCCCTCGAATAGGTGGTGATCCCGGTGGCACGTCTTGCGGAAAGACGTCAGCGAACTACTGCAAAATGTTAGTGACAGCAGGAGGCAAAGAGGAAGGCACGTCCTCGAATGATAATAATGCCTCTTTGCACATAAAAGCATAGCAAACAGATTTGCTAAAATCTAAATCATCAATATCAGCTTTGGTGGCAATTAAACATGCCTCCATCTATGATGACGCAAACAGAACGTTCCTTCACAACTCCCTTTGTATGGAACAAATTATGTCTCTGATTTTTCTCAGCTTGTGTAACCTGCACACTCAAAACATGTTGAGCAACTAAACATTCATACCTGTCAGCATCTTCAGCAGCCATGTATCGCGTCTCATGATCAGAATCCTCTCCACCATGTTCTTCATGTGTAATAAGAGCCAAAGTCTCCTCATCATAGTCACTAGCGGACTCATACCCACCATCCTCAGTAACAATCATCACATGCTGAGATTGACATTCTCTCGCAAAATGTCCTCTTCCCTTACAAAGACGACAAATAATATCACTTGTGTGCCCTGTTGATGCCATGGAAGAAGAAGAGCTCTGTGCAGGTCCGCCAGGTGTGCTCTTGGCAGATAGTGGTGGTTGTGCTTGCTTTCTTGTATCACGGCTGGAGGTGGCACCTGATGGAGGTGCTGGTGGAGTGGAAGTAGAGGATGCACGTGGTGTCCATGATGAAGATCGACCTGCAGAAAAGTTAGTTCGCATCAATGCCTGTCGATCCTGCACTTCACGTTCAGCTTTACAAGCAAGATGGAATAAACGAGTGATATTAGTATACTCCTTATACTCTAGAATGGTCTGAATCTCTCTATTTAATCCACCCATAAAACGTGCAAGCATAGCTTCATTCTCCTCAACAATACCATATCTAATCATGCCAGTTTGTAATTCCTGATAATATTCTTCTACAGAATTTTTTTCCTTGTCTTAAACGCTGCAATTTTTGAAGTAATTCACGTTGATAATATGGTGGAACCCAACGAGTACGCATAGCAGTTTTCAAAGCAGCCCAAGTAGCTGGAATAGGATATAATCTACAATGTTCAGACCAGCAAACACATGCAAAGCTAGTGAAAGCACAAACAACAGCAGGAACACGTCTCTCCTCAGGATATTGTAAACATGTAAATCATTGTTCAGTTTCTAACTCCAAAGTAAGATATATATCAGGAACATATCTACCCTCAAATGGTGGAATATTCAATATTAGTTTAGGAAGATGGTCACGTACCTCAGGTGGTGGTGCAGCCCTACCGTTGCGATGATATGCATGAAGACGGCTTGGTGGTGGTGGTGCTAGTGGTTGCACGTAGTTCTGATTTTGATCAACCTCATCCTCGTAATGGTCCTCCACCTCTATAGTATCAACAGGAGCGACAGAAGCACCAACAGTAGGTATAGCAGCACCAGAAGTTTGACCAGGCTCAATGGGAACGCGTTGTGCTCGTCCCACTTGATTTGGAAGACGATGTTGTTGTTGTTGTTCTTGTTGTAGAGGTGCGACAGGTGCAGCGGGCGGGGGAAGACGCGCGAGCACTTCATTAAACTTGTTATCGAGCTTTGTTTCGAACGCCTTCTCAATGCCATCTATCTTCTCCATGGCCTCTTCAAATCTGTTTAGCACCTCTTCCACCCGTCCACTCATCATTTACTGAAACTTATCATGTAACTCTTTGTTCGTCATGTTCTCCCAGTCAATCGCGTCGGGTTGATATCCTGCCATGGTTAGCAGCAATAGAAACACACAAGAATATGTTCCTACAGACTACTAGAAAATGGTGGTGGTGGAGTGTCACAAATCCGTAGAGCAAATCTCAAATTCCTACCAGTTCTTACCCAGCAGCAGGCGGTGATCGGCAACTGTCATAGTCAAAACTCTCAAATCTTGGATACAATGATTACCAGGGAGAGTCAAACGCACGACGTAGATGTATGTGGAGCTAGGAAGGCTTATAATATGGTAGCAAAAAGGGTCAGCAATAATCAATTCAGAGATGCAAAGTTGAATAAACACTCAACGACGGTACTGTGCTGGTCCTAGGCTAGACCTTGCTTGAGACGCGAGCCTAGAACACTAACAAAATCATGGCACTGCACGTAAACAAGGGAGGAGCACGCTCTGAATTTTTTTTCACTTTTTTTTGCACTTTTTTTGCTCTGCAACAATTTTTTTTCGAGACTTAGTTTTTTTGAGTTTTCCAGACTTAGGTTTTTTGAGTTTGGAACTATTTTTCTTCTGCGGGTAGCATGGAATCTCAAGAGTCCTATTCTGTCACGACTTGAAGTATCGCGTGATCCGGAAATCGAAAACAATGCAACAATTACTAGACTCGGACTAGGACTGGTGGCGGAGATGAATCTGGTGGAATCTCGGACGGACTGGTGGCGGTGATGAATCTAGTGGAAATCAGACTGGCGGTGGATATATGTTGCAGGTGGACTCGGACTGGCGGTGGATATATGTTGCAGGTGGACTCGGACTGGCATGATGGCGGCGGATATGTGGTGGCGTATATGGACTCAGATTGGTGGTGAATATGTGATGGTGAATATGGCAGCGGCGACGTGACAACCTGTGAACAGAACTCAAAACTCTAAAGGACTAGACGCTAAGACCAGCAACTTAACACGACGATGCAACCGCAAATTTAACAAAGCAAATATAGAAAAGATTATGCAAAGGCTCAGATTGGTTCGGATAGGATGAACTAACCCTAATTTTTTTTTGGCTTTTTCATGGACTATAGGTACGAAGAACAGACTCGATCTAAACTATGAAAAATTGGAAAATCTCACCGAGCAACATGGAAATCTGATACCACTTGATAGAGGCGAAGGTGTCCCGATGTTTCGATGAGATGGTGGTTATCGTTTCTGTGGGAGCCGACCTTGACGATCCGACTACGAACGTGCGAGATGTCGCGCCTTAGCAATCGCTAAACCAACTTCCGAGGGGTTATTGACCACGCCAGAGCACGATCAACCTGACCACGAGGGTCTGTTTCCTGCGAGCAAACGAAGAACAAGCAAGAAACTGAGATTGCAATCTGGATATTGCGAATATAAGATGAAAGCTTTATTGATCAAGGTGGGGTTCTGTGACGTCTTGGTCTGGTCGTTGGACACAAACGAAGTACGCGAAGTTGCAGCTATGGCGAACTTTTAATCTAAACAAAACCCAAAGTCTAAACCAACCCTAACTCTTGTTTCCCCACACATACGGACTCTAAAAACAGCCTATACTTAAGTACTTTGAAAATACATGGGCCTGGCCCAATAATAAGGTGACGCAGCACCTAGAATAGCCTCTGGACGAAATTTATGAAGTGGCATCTTGTATATTTCGTCCAATGCTTCATGCACTCATTATGGTGGCTTCAGAGTCCTGGAATCATCACTTGTAACTCCGTTCTTGTTCCCCTTGCGCATGCCATCATCTCTATGCTTGAACTTGCTCCAAGGTTCATCTTTCTTGTCCAAGCTAGGCCCTTCATTTGTAAGCAACACAAATGTATCCAATTTAGGCAGCATCATATTCTCATGAACATTAGAATCGTTACCAAGAAACGGAAGTACCTGATAATTCAATTGGCGTGCGCGAGCTCTAGTAATTGGTCCAGTATGTATAGCAGCAGGGGCTGTGGGTGTAACAATGGTATTGATATCCTCATCAGGATGATCTTGGGATGCTCCGCATCACCACATTTTCTTGTTATTCTTCGCGAGTACACAAATGAAAGCTAGCGATGAGCCTCATGTAAATAGTTGAAGAAGCTTGTTCAATATTTGTCACCTCAAAATCGGCTTCTAAATAGGTCTTTTTGCCCTCCGAAGTTCATGAACACCGCTTATTCCAGTTTTTCAGGCCAGTTTTAGAATTTTTGACTCCTCATATCAACTCGGAATGGAGAGATTCCATTTGTGTTGCAAAGCTTGAGTCAATAACATTCTTGAAAAAAATTATCAAAAAATCGGCACAAACTTTTTCAGAGGAAAGCTGGAGACAAAGTTGTTGATATATCTTGCTTGGCTGTTGTTTCACATCATTATCTTTACTGCCGTTGTGATCTTCACTTATATCTTGCTGTCCAGAGCTACTTAGTATCCTTCATTGATGCTAGTTGTGCTACGATGTGACCTCATTAGTGTTCTAGGCTCACGCCTCTAGTTCGGTCTAGCGTAGGACCAGCACATTACCGTCGTTGGGCGTTTATTCAACATTGCATCTCTGAATTGATTATTGCTAATCTTTTTCTACCATATATAGCCAACCTAGCTCCACATATTTCTACACCGTGTATACATACGTTCCCCTGGCAATCGCTTTACACAATCTTCGGAGTTATTTGACACCCCTGTTTGCCTGTCACCACATGCCGCATGGTAAGAACTTGTAAGATATTGATATTTGCTTTCCTGTGAGCACTTTACCACCACATCCTAGTAGTTCGTCGGAACATTATTCTCGAATTTTGGTTCTTGTTTCTACTAATCATGACAGGTTCCAGAGATAAAAGTTCTTGGACGACGGACACATCTTCACCATCACGAGAGTTGGGACAACACACACAAGCATATGGTCAGGTTATCTCTTTACCATCATTTGAGGGTAGATTTAATCCTGCTATTTATCTAGCTTGGGAGCTTGATGAGGACATGACTACCTTGGATACGACCAAAAATATTGCATACATGCATATTTGTCAGGTGATTTCTAATGCAAACTATTCAATAGTCTATTTATGTTATCCAGAACAAAAATACTTCACACACTTTTGTGTTTTGTCTAATTGCAGGTGTATGGGACATTTGTACAATCCACATATGAAGATAAGGGAAAAGGAGATGTTTAGGTTGTGTTCAAAAAGTCCTCTCACGTCACTTTTGGGCCAAGAGAAGATAGAGTCCAAGTCTCTCACGTTCTGGATTCAGATTCGGACTGCACAGACATACCTGACTCAAAACGTCAACAACTTTTTCATACGGACTCCGAATTGGGTGATTCTTTTTTTGTTGGAAACTAGATTTCGTGCTTTTTCCATCCCTATTGGATTAACCTTCAAATTCGTCCGGAGCGTTGAGTTACGGAAGAAACAATCTGATGTTGCAGCAGAATCCGAGTCAAACTCCAAGCCCAAAGGTGTTGCATCACCTCCACTTGGGCCCATGAGCCTTGTACGACCTAGGGTTAGTTTTAGGCTGCCTTGGGACGTCCTCCCACCTCCTTGGCCACCACACCTTGCTCCTATATAAGTAGATCCATCTAGTAGCTTTTTCCTTGGGATTTGTTTAGTTAAAAGTTAGCCATTGCAACTTCGTGTACTTCATTTGTGTCCAACGACCAGACCAAGACCGCTTCCGGATCCCCACCATTATCAATACTTCATATATATTCGCAATATTTACATTGCTTTATCATATTGTTGCTCGTTCTTCGATTGCTTGCAGGAATAGACCTTCGTGGTCAGGCTGATCATGCTTTCAGCATCGCCAGTAACCTCAAGAGATTGGTTTAGCGATTGCGAAGGCGCAACGTCGTGCACGTTTGTAGTCGGATCGTCAAAGTCGTCTCCACCAAATCGATAGTTATCATCTCGTCGAAAGATCGGGACCCTCGCCTCTATCAAGTGGTATCAGTTTTCAGGTTGCTCGGTGAGAATTTCCAGTTTTCCTAGATTAGATTTATTTTCTTACCTATTGTCCAAGAAAAATCCACAAAAAAGATTTAGATCTATTCATCCTTTGTCCAAGCCTGTCTGAGCCTTTGCAATTTCCTTTTCATTGCTTGCATAGTTGAATTATCGGTTGCATCGTCGTGTCGAGTTGCTGGTCTTAGTGTCTAGGTCGTTTAGAGTTTCGAGTTCTGTTCACATTAGTCACGTCGCCGCTGCATCGTTTTCCCTTCCGCTGTCCACCACCCATACATCAATTTCCTCCACGTGCTACCCACCGTTCATTGTCATAATCATAGTTGAGATCGTTCCCATCTTCGCTTGATCCAATCTACATCTTATCTAGTTTGTTTTGGAAAGAGGGAGAGAGAAAAAAAGATAGAGAAAAAAACGAGAGAAAAAAAAAGTAAAAAATTAGTCAGAGAAAAAAAAGGAAAAGAAAAAAAGTGTGAGAAAAAAAAAGAGAGGAGAAAAAAAACAAAATTCGGATCTATCTAGACTCAATCTCGTAGTTGAATTCGGATTGGAATCTGTTTTGTGCATTGTTCAGTAAAACAGACATAACTTCCTCATATGAAGTCTGTTTTGGCTCCGCGAGTACTCAAATGAAAGCTAGCGACGAGCCGCATCTAAATAGTTGCAGAAGCTAGTTCAGTATTTGGCACCTCAACATCAGCTTCTAAATAGGTCTACTGCTATTGTGATCTTCACTTATATCTTGCTGTCCAGAGCTACTTCATATCCTTTATTGATGCTAGTTGTGCTACGACGTGACCTCCTTAGTGTTCTAGGCTCGCGTATCTAGTTTGGTCTAGCCTAGGACCAGCACAGTACCGTCGTTGAGCGTTTATTCAACATTGCATCTCTGAATTGATTATTGCTAATCTTTTGCTACCATATATAGCCAACCCAGCTCCACATATTTCTACATCGTGTATACGTGCGTTCCCCTGGCAATCGTTTTACACACTCTTCGGAGTTATTTGACACCGCTGGTTTCCTGTCACCACCCGCCGCATGGTAAGAACTTGTAAGATATTGATATTTGCTTTACTGTGAGCACTTTACAACCACTTCCTAATAGTTCATAGGAACATTATTCTCGAATTTTGGTTCTTGTTTCTACTAATCATGACAGGTTCCAGAGATAGAAGTTCTTGGATGACGGACACTTCTTCACCATCACGAGAGTTGGGACAACACACACAAGCATATGGTCAGGTTATCTCTTTACCATCATTTGAGGGTAGATTTAATCTTGCTATTTATCTAGCTTGGGAGCTTGAAGTAGAACAAGTTTTTAGTCACCATAATTTTTCTGAACTTGAGAGAGTACGAGCTACCATTAGAGCATTTACTGGTTTTGCTTCTGTTTGGTGGAGTGTACATTGTAAGAAAAACATTGATAACCAACCCACAACTTGGAAAGTTTTGAAAGCTGTAATGAGACAACAATTTTTTCCTCCTTACTGTCGTCGTGAATTGCGTCGCAAATTGGAGCAATTAAAACAAGGCAGTAACACTGTTCATGCTTACTACCAAGAGTTCCAATCTTATATTCATCATTGTGACATAGAAGAATCTGAGGATGATACAATGAATAGATTTTTTGGTGGTTTGAACCATGATATTCAGGCAAGATTTCAGTATATTCCTCGTTGCATTACTGGTATGTATGTCCGTGCTTGTACCTTTGAGAGACAAATACAGGAGGATGCATTGGGTGACTACAACAACTACTATTCCAGTTCATGCTCACCACCGCCGGTTGGTTACTCCACTATTGCACCTACTAGAGCAGCCCCACCTCGGATTGTGAGCGCAATATCATCTCAAGAGTATGGTACATTGTCAACGTCCGTACCTACATCAGCTACATCTCTGCGACGTAACAGTAAAGGTCTTGATGATATAACTTCACATGAGAATGAAGCATGCCTAGTTAACTTGAATGCATCATGTGTTGAGTTACCTGTTGATTTGAGCACACCACCTATTTTAGAGACTCTTGTTACTGTCATGAATGCGTCATGTGATCAAACAACTGAAATATCAACAATTTTGAGTGCACCCATTGAATTAACTGTTGATGCAAAAGAACCAATGTTTAATCATTTTGATATGACCTCTAATCTTGATGATGATTCTGTGTCCAATGACTTATTGCATGTTTGCTTATTTAAGAATGTTGTAGCATGTAAATTTGATGCAAGTAAGGTTTATTCATCGAAGTTAGGATGGTTTAATGATGAACATTGACAATCTTTTGAAGTGAATAAGAGCTTCACTTA
Organism: Triticum dicoccoides; assembly: GCF_002162155.2. Classification (NCBI taxonomy): domain Eukaryota; kingdom Viridiplantae; phylum Streptophyta; class Magnoliopsida; order Poales; family Poaceae; genus Triticum; species Triticum dicoccoides. The sequence goes on along the minus strand of NC_041384.1, from coordinate 325,666,817 downwards.
TATGTGCAAACTGAGTTGCAATATTTTCATGCCTTCTACTTCTTGTGATAATTTTTTGGCTTTAGATTTTATGAACAATGGAAGTTACTCATGTATACATGTGACATATGTGCAAAAATCAAGGGAAGTTAAAATGGATGACATCTACATATACAACATGTACACCTTGTCTCTTTTGTTAGCCACATTTCAGATTAAGCAATGCCGAGGACGGCTTTGTTTTCAAAAAGGGGAGGATGATGAGGACATGACTACCTTGGATACGACCAAAAATATTGCATACAGGCATATTTGTCAGGTGATTTCTAATGCAAACTATTCAATAGTCCATTTATGTTATCCAGAACAAAAATACTTCACACACTTTTGTGTTTTGTCTAATTGCAGGTGTATGGGACATTTGTACAATCCACATATGAAGATAAGGGAAAAGGAGATGTTTAGGTTGTGTTCAAAAAGTCCTCTCACGTCACTTTTGGGCCAAGAGAAGATAGAGTCCAAGTCTCTCACGTTCTGGATTCAGATTCGGACTGCACAGACATACCTGACTCAAAACACCAACAACTTTTTCATACGGACTCCGAATTGGGTGATTCTTTTTTTTGTTGGAAACTAGATTTCGTGCTCTTCCCAACCCAATTGGATTCACCTTCAAATTCGTCCGTAGTGTTGAGTTACGGATGAAACAATCTGACATTGCAGCAGAATCCGAGTCAAACTACAAGCCCAAAGGTGTTGCATCACCTCCACTTGGGTCCATGAGCCTTGTACGACCTAGGGTTAGTTTTAGGCTGCCTTCGGACGTCCTCCCACCTCCTTGGCCGCCACCCCTTGCTCCTATATAAGTAGATCCATCTAGTAGCTTTTTCTTGGGGATTTGTTTAGTTAAAAGTTAGCCATTGCAACTTCGTGTACTTCATTTGTGTCCAACGACCAGACCAAGACCGCTTCCGGATCCCCACCATTATCAATACTTCATATATATTCGCAATATTTAGATTGCTTTATCATATTCTTGCTCGTTCTTCGATTGCTTGCAGGAATAGACCTTCGTGGTCAGGCTGATCATGCTTCCAGCATCGTCAGTAACCTCAAGAGATTGGTTTAGCGATTGCGAAGGGGCAACGTCGTGCACGTTTGTTGTCGGATCGTCAAAGTCGTCTCCACCAAATCGATAGTTATCATCTCATCGAAAGATCGGGACCCTCGCCTCTATCAGAGCTTGAAGTAGAACAAGTTTTTAGTCACCATGATTTTTCTGAACTTGAGAGAGTACGAGCTACCACTAGAGCATTTACTGGTTTTGCTTCTGTTTGGTGGAGTGTACATTGTAAGAAAAACATTGATAACCAACCCACAACTTGGAAAGTTTTGGAAAGCTGTAATGAGACAACATTTTTTTCCTCCTTACTATCATCGTGAATTGCGTCGCAAATTGGAGCAATTAAAACAAGGCAGCAACACTGTTCATGCTTACTACCAAGAGTTCAAATCTTATATGCATCATTGTGACATAGAAGAATCTGAGGATGATACAATGAATAGATTTTTTTGGTGGTTTGAACCATGATATTCAGGCTAGATTTTAGTATATTCCTCGTTGCATTACTGGTATGTATGTCCGTGCTTGTCCCTTTGAGAGACAGATATAGGAGGATGCATTGGGTGACTACAATAACTACTATTCCAATTCATGCTCACCACCGCCGGTTGGTTACTCCACCGTTGCACCAACTAGAGGAGCCCCACCTTGGATTATGAGCGCGATATCTTCTCAAGAGTATGGTACATTTTCAACGTCCCTACCTACATCAGCTACATCTCTGCGACAAGGTAAAAGTAAAGGTATTGATGATATAACTTCACATGAGAATGATGCACGCCTAGTTAACTTGAATGCATCATGTGTTGCGTTACCTATTGATTTGAGCACACCACCTATTTTAGAGACTCTTGTTACTGTCATGAATGCGTCATGTGATCAAACAACTGAAATATTAACAATTTTGAGTGCACCCATTGAATTAACTGTTGATGCAAAAGAACCAATGTTTAATCATTTTGATATGACCTCTAATCTTGATGATGATTCTGTGTCCAATGACTTATTGCATGTTTGCTTATTTAAGCATGTTGTAGCATGTAAATTTGATGCAAGTAAGGTTTATTCATCGAAGTTAGGATGGTTTAATGATGAACATTGCCAATCCTTTGAAATGAATAGGGGCTTCACTTATATGTGCAAACTGAGTTGCAATATTTTCATGCATTCTACTTCTTGTGATAATTTTTTGGCTTTAGATTTTATGAACAATGAAAGTTACTCATGTATACATGTGTCATATGTGCAAAAATCAAGGGAAGTTAAAATGGATGACATATACATATAAAACATGTACACCTTGTCTCTTTTGTTAGCCACATTTCAGATTAAGCAACGCCGAGGACGGCTTTATTTTCAGGAAGGGGAGGATGATGAGGACATGACAACCTTGGATATGACCAAAAATATTGCATACATGCATATTTGTCAGGTGATTTCTAATGCAAACTATTCAATAATCTATTTATGTTATCCAGAACAAAAATACTTCACACACTTTTGTGTTTTGTCTAATTGCAGGTGTATGGGACATTTGTATAATCCACATATAAAGATAAGTGAAAAGAAGAAGTTTAGGTTCTGTTCAAAAAGTCCTCTCACGTCACTTTTGGGCCAAGAGAAGATAGAGTCCAAGTCTCTCACGTTTTGGATTTAGATTCGGACTGCACAGACATTCCTGACTCAAAACGCCAACAACTTTCTCATACGGACTCCGAATTGGGTGATTCTTTTTTTGTTGGAATCTAGATTTCGTGCTCTTTCCAACCCAATTGGATTCACCTTCAAATTCGTCTGGAGCGTTTTGTTATGGACGAAACAATCTGACGTTGCAGCAGAATCCGAGTCAAACTACAAGCCCAAAGGTGTTGCATCACCTCCACTTGGGTCCATGAGCCTTGTACGACCTAGGTTTAGTTTTAGGCTGCCTTGGAACGTCCTCCCACCTCCTTGGCTGCCACCCATTTCTCCTATATAAGTAGATCCATCTAGTAGCTTTTTCTTGGGGATTTGTTTAGTTAAAAGTTAGCCATTGCAACTTCGTGTACTTCGTTTGTGTCCAACGACCAGACCAAGACCGCCTACAGATCCCCATCATTATCAATACTTCATATATATTCGCAATATTCAGATTGCTTTATCATATTCTTACCTGTTCTTCGATTGCTTGCAGGAATAGACCTTCGTGGTCAGGCTGACCGTGCTTCTGGCATCATCAGTAACCTCAGGAGATTGGTTTAGCGATTGCTAAGGCGCAACGTCTTGCACGTTTGTAGTCGGATCATCAAAGTCGACTCCACCAAATCGATAGTTATCATCTCATAGAAAGATCGGGACCCTCGCCTCTATCATGCTTCCTCTAATGGGTATACTCATATTTTGGCTGCCGTTGATTATGTTACTAATTGGGTAGAAGCTACTCCAACTAGTAGTGCTGATCACAACACCTCTATTAAAATGCTTAAGGAAGTTATTTTCCCAAGGTTTGGAGTCCCTGGATATTTAATGACTGGCGGTGGTTCACACTTTGTTCATGGTGCTTTCCGTAAAATGCTTGCTAAATTTGATGTTAACCATAGAATTGCATCACCCTATCATGCTCAATCTAGTGGTCAAGTTGAGCTTAGCAATAGAGAAATAAAAGTAATTTTAGAAAAAATGGTTAATATGATCCGAAAGAATTGGTCCAAGAAATTAGATGATGCACTTTGGGCCTACAAAAAAGCATATAAAAATCCTATGGGCATGTCTCTTATAAAATGGTTTATGGAAAAGCTTGTCATTTGCCTCTTGAGTTAGAACATAAAGCATATTGGGCAATAAAAGAACTCAACTATGATTTCAAACTTGCTGGTGAAAAGAGGTTATTTGATATTAGCTCACTAGATGAATGGAGAACCCAAACTTATGAAAATGCCAAATTATTTTTTTAAAGTTAAAAGATGGCATGACAAAAAATCCAAAAGCGAGTATTTAAAGTTGGAGATATGTTCTTTTGTACAACTCTCGTTTTAGATTCTTTGCAGGAAAATTTCTCTCCAAATGGGAAGGAACATATATTATCGAAGAAGTCTACCACTCTCGAGCTATCAAAATAAATAATGTTGAAGGTGCTGACCCGAAGGTTGTTAGTGGGCAAAGAATCAAACACTATATCTCAGGTATGCCTATTAATGTTGAAAGCAATATTATCCAAACTAAAGGAACACATAAAATAAACCTTCCGGAACACTCCAGAACCGTGAATAAAAGAGGTACGTGATACGGTAAGTAAACGGACTTCAAAAAATCCATAAAATATTTTTTGTCAGTTTTGGAATATTACAAAAAATAGGAAAATAATAAACCACCCAGAAGGCAACCAAGGAGGGCACAAAACACCAGGGCACGCCTTGCTTTCCTGGCACGCCCAGGTGGGTTGTGCCCACCTCTGGTACCTTCCGGACTCCGTTTTTCTCTCGTTTGCTTGTTTCCCAAGATAAAAAATCTTTATATACCCCCAAACCTATTGACCACCATATCGCGGAGAAGTCTCCTGTTCTTCTTTCTCGATGTTTTTCTGATAGATCTAAAAATATGTCGTCTCAAGATTCGGAGGAGGATTGCCCAGTTTCTTATCAGCCTATGGATAAAAACATCTCCAGGGACACCTATCCATGTATATGGTTCATAGATGAGGAGAATGAAGATGAACCGGTCCCTCCTCGTTTCAAGCTGGAAAGCAAGGAGGCCTTATACAAGAGGATAATAAAGTTGAGATAGAGAATGAGGATCTCATGATACCATTTTTAGCCTCCTACACAAGCTAGATAAGCTCGCTACTACCTCATCAGCACCACCACCATCACCTTCTTCACCACCAAAGGACTCTTGAGTATCGGGTATGGGAACTCCACTTGGGTTGTGCCAAGCTTGGGGGAGGTGCCCCGGTATCGTATCACATCATCTCTTTTGCCCTTATTTATCTTAGTTTGATCTTTAGTTATCTTTTCAATTAGTTGAATAAAAGTTTAGTTCGATCCTTTTCGAGTGTTTTTGCTTAGTGATCCATCTATCTTTGTATTCGTGTGCGAGATATATAATAAAGTTAGTTCGAGTTTTGCTTTCTTTACTCTTATGTTTCAATCAAAATAAAAAGGAAATAATTAACAAATATCATATGCTAATCTTATGGTAAGTAATGACATCACATAAGGAAGAGTATAAGTAGTAAAAATTTATTGGAGATTGACAAACATAGCATTGGTCAATGGTGCAATTCATGAAAGAATTAATAAGGGAAGAGAAGATTCACATGTGATAGAGGCGAGGGTCCCGATCTTTCGATGAGATGATAACTATCGATTTGGTGGAGACAACTTTGACAATCCGACTACAAACATGCACGACATTGCGCCTTAGCAATCGCTAAACCAATCTCCTAAGGTTACTGACGATGCTGGAAGCACGGTCAGCCTGACCACGAAGGTCTATTCCTGTAAGCAATCGAAGAACGAGCAAGAATATGATAAAGCAATCTGAATATTGCAAATATATATGAAGTATTGATAATGGTGGGGATCCGGAAGCGGTCTTGGTCTGGTCGTTGGACACAAACGAAGTACACGAAGTTGCAATGGCTAACTTTTAACTAAACAAATCCCCAAGAAAAAGCTACTAGATGGATCTACTTATATAGGAGCAAGGGGTGGCGGCCAAGGAGGTGGGAGGACGTCCCAAGGCAGCCTAAAACTAACCCTAGGTCGTACAAGGCTCATGGGCCCAAGTGGAGGTGATGCAACACCTTTGGGCTTGTAGTTTGACTCGGATTCTGCTGCAACGTCAGATTGTTTCATCCGTAAGTCAATACTCCGGACGAATTTGAAGGTGAATCCAATTGGGTTGGGAAGAGCACGAAATCTAGTTTCCAACAAAAAAAAAGAATCACCCAATTCGGAGTCCGTATGAAAAAGTTGTTGGCGTTTTGAGTCAGGTATGTCTGTGCAGTCCGAATCTGAATCCAGAACGTGAGAGACTTGGACTCTATCTTCTCTTGGCCCAAAAGTGACGTGAGAGGACTTTTTGAACACAACCTAAACATCTCCTTTTCCCTTATCTTCATATGTGGATTGTACAAATGTCCCATACACCTGCAATTAGACAAAACACAAAAGTGTGTGAAGTATTTTTGCTCTGGATAACATAAATAGATTATTGAATAGTTTGCATTAGAAATCACCTGACAAATATGCATGTATGCAATATTTTTGGTCGTATATAAGGTAGTCATGTCCTCATCAAAGTTCAGAAAAATCATGGTGACTAAAAACTTGTTCTACTTCAAGCTCCCAAGCTAGATAAATAGCAGGATTAAATCTACCCTCAAATGATGGTAAAGAGATAACCTGACCATATGCTTGTGTGTGTTGTCCCAACTCTCGTGATGGTGAAGATGTGTCCGTCGTCCAAAAACTTCTATCTCTGGAACCTGTCATGATTAGTAGAAATAAGAACCAAAATTCGAGAATAATGTTCCTATGAACTACTAGGATGTGGTTGTAAAGTGCTCACAGTAAAGCAAATATCAATATCTTACAAGTTCTTACCATGCAGCAAGTGGTGAGAGGCAACCAGCGGTGTCAAATAACTCCGAAGATTGTGTAAAGCGATTGCCAGGGGAACGTGCGTATACACGGTGTAGGAATATGTGGAGCTGGGTTTGCTATATATGGTAGCAAAAGATTAGCAATAATCAATTCAGAGATGCAATGTTGAATAAACGCTCAACGACGGTACTGTGCTGGTCCTAGGCTAGACCGAACTAGAGACGCGAGCCTAGAACACTGATGAGGTCACGTCGTAGCACAACTAGCATCAATGAAAGATACTAAGTAGCTCTGGACAGCAAGATATAAGTGAAGATCACAATGGCAGTAAAGATAATGATGTGAAACAACAGCCAAGCAGGATATATCAACAACTTTGTCTCCAACTTTCCTCTGAAAAAGTTTGTGCCGATTTTTTTTATTTTTTTTGTCAAGAATGGTATTGACTCAAGCTTTCAAACACAAAAGGAATCACTCAATTCCGAGTTGATATGAGGAGTCAAAAAATTCGAAAACTGTCCTGAAAAACTAGAATAAGCTGTGTTCATGAACTTCGGAGGGCAAAAAGACCTATTTAGAAGCCGATTTTGAGGTGCCAAATATTGAAATTGCCTCTTGAACTATTTAGATGCGGCTCGTCGCTAGCTTTCGTTTGAGTACTCGCGGAGGCAAAACGGACTTCGTATGAGGAAGTTATGCCAGTTTTACTGAACAGTGCACAAAACAGATTTCAATCCGAATTCAACTACGAGATTGAGTCTAAAAAGATCCGAATTTTGTTTTTTTCTTCTCTCTTTTTTTTCCTCACACTTTTTTTTTCTTTCTCTCCTTTTTTTTCTCTGACTTTTTTTCTTTTTTTTTCTCTCGTTTTTTTTCTCTCTTTTTTTCTCCCTCTTTCCAAAACAAACTAGATAAGATGCAGATTGGATCAAGCGAAGATGTGAACGATCTCAACTATTATTTTGACAATGAATGGTGGGTAGCACGTGGTGGAAATTGATGGATGGGTGGTGGACAGCGGAAGTGATGAGGACATCAATACCATTGTTACACCCACAGCCCCTACTGCTACATATACGGGACCAATTACTAGAGCTCACGCACGCCAATTAAATTATCAGGTACTTCCGTTTCTTGGTAATGATTCTAATGTTGATGAGAATATGATGCTGCCTAAATTGGATACATTTGTTTTGCTTACAAATGAAGGGCCTAGCTTGGAGAAGGATGAACATTGGAGCAAGAACAAGCATGGAGATGATGCCATGCGCAAGGGGAACAAGAATGGAGTTACAAGTGATGATTTCAGGACTTTGAAGCCACCATAATGGGTGCATGAAGCCTTGGACGAAATATACAAGATGTCACTTCATAAATTTCGTCCCGAGGCTATTATAGGTGCTGCGTCACCTTTTTATTGGGCCAGGCCCATGTAATTTCGAAATACATAAGTATAGGCTATTTTTAGAGTCCGTATGTGTGGGGAAACAAGAGATAGGGTTAATTTCGGACCCCTCCACCAAGGGCCAAGAAATTCCCCCTCTCTTCCTCCATATATACAGCCCTTAGGGCACCGTTTAGACTTTGGGTTTTGTTTAGATTAAAAGTTCGCCATAGCTGCAACTTCGCATACTTCGTTTGTGTTCAACGACCAGACAAAGGCGTCACAGAACCCCACCTTGATCAATAAAGCTTTCATCTTATATTCGCAATATCCAGATTGCAATCTCAGTTTCTTGCTTGTTCTTTGTTTGCTCGCAGGAAACAGACCCTCGTGGTCAGGTTGATCGTGCTCCAGCGTGGTCAATAACCTCTCGGAGTTGGTTTAGCGATTGCTAAGGCGCGACGTCCTCGCACGTTCGTAGTCGGATCGTCAAAGTCGACTGCCACCAAAGCGATATCCATCATCTCATCGAAAGACGGGACACCTTTGCCTGTATCAAGTGGTATCAGATTTCCAGGTTGCTCGGTGAGATTTTACAGTTTTTCGTAGTTTAGATCGAGTCTGTTCTTCATACCTATAGTCCACGAAAAAGCCAAAAAAAATTAGGGTTAGTTCATCCCATCCGAACCAATCTGAGCCTTGCATAATCTTTTCTGTATTTACTTTGTTGAATTTGCGGTTGCATCGTCGTGTCCAGTTGCTGGTCTTAGCGTCTAGTCTTTTAGAGTTTCGAGTTCTGTTCACAGGTTGTCACGTCGCCGCTGCCATATATCACCACCGCATCATCATCGTCGATGTTGCCATATACCACCACCACTTGTTCGTAGTCTGTAGGGTCATATTCTTGTGTGTTTCTATTGCTGCTAACCATGCCAGGATCACAAGCCGACGAGATTGACTGGGAGAATTTATCGAACAAGGAGCTTCATGATAAGTTTCAGCAAATGATGACTGAACAGGTGCAAGATGTGCTGAACAATTTTGAAGAGGCCATGGAGAAGATCACTGGCCTTGAGAACACGTTCGAAACAAAGCTCGATAACAAGTTTAATGAATTGCTCGCGCGTCTTCCACCACTACCACCCGCTGCACCTAACGCACCTCTCCAACAACAACAACAACGACTACCTCCACGTCGCGAAACAGACCTCCGCCGAGCAAGCCGTGTTCCTCTTGCATTTGGCCAAACTGTTGGTGCTGCTGTTGATACTTCTGTGGCTCCAGCTGCTGATGCGGAGGAGGATGATTATGTGGGAGATTATGAGGATGAGGTTGATCAATATCAGCACTACGTGCAGCCACTTGTACCACCACCAGCAGGTCGACCTCAGGTATATATTCGTAATGGTAGGCCTGCACCACCACCTCAGGTACGAGATGATGTCCATATTCCTAAACTAAAATTGAATATTCCACCATTTGAGGGTAGATATGTTCCTGATATATATCTTACTTGGGAGTTAGAAACTGAACAACGATTTACATGTTTACAATATCCTGAGGAGAGACGAGTTGCTGCTGCTGTTTGTGCTTTCACTAGTTTTGCATGTGTATGGTGGTCTAAACATTGTAGATTATATCCTATTCCAACTACTTGGGCTGCTTTGAAAACTGCTATGCGTACGCGTTGGGTTCCACCATATTATCAACGTGAATTGCTTCAAAAATTGCAGCGTTTAAGACAAGGGAAAAATTCTGTAGAAGAATATTATCAGGAATTACAAACTGGCATGATTAGATGTGGTATTGTTGAGGAGAATGAAGCTATGCTTGCACGTTCTCTGGGTGGATTAAATAGAGAGATTCAGACCATTCTAGACTATAAGGAGTATACTAATGTCACTCGTTTATTCCATCTTGCTTGTAAAGCTGAACGTGAAGTGCAGGATCGACAAGCATTGGGGCGAACTAACTTTTCTGCAGGACGACCTTCATCATGGACACCACGTGCATCTTCTACTTCAACTGCACCAGCACCTCCATCCGGTGCCACCTCCAGCCGTGATACAAGAAAACAGGCACAACCACCATTATCTGCCAAGAGCGCACCTGCGGGGCCTGCACAGCGTTCTTCTTCTTCCATGGCATCAACAGGGCACACAAGTGATATTATTTGTCGTCGTTGTAAGGGAGGAGGTCATTATGCGAGAGAATGCAAATCTCCGCGTGTGATGATTGCTACCGCGGATGGTGGATATGAGTCTGCTAGTGACTATGATGAGGAGACTTTGGCTCTTATTACAAGTGAAGAACATGGTGGAGATGATTCTGATCATGAGACGCAATACATGGCTCCTGAAGACGCTGACAGGTATGAATGTTTAGTTGCTCAACGTGTTTTGAGTGTGCAGATCACACAAGCTGAGCAAAATCAGAGGCGCAATTTGTTCCATACCAAGGGAGTTGTGAAGGAACGTTCTGTGCGCGTCATCATAGACGGAGGGAGCTACAACAACTTGGCTAGCATGGAGATGGTGGAGAAGCTTTCTCTCACCACAAGACCACATCCACATCCTTACTACATCTAATGGTTCAACAACAGCGGCAAGGTTAAGGTAACACGTACTGTTCGTGTGCATTTTAGTATCTCTACATATGCTGATTATGTTGATTGTGATGTGGTACCTATGCAAGCATGTTCCTTATTACTTGGTAGACCATGGCAATTTGATAAAAATTCTGTACACCATGGTAGAAACAATCACTATACTCTTGTTCATAAGGATAAAAATATTACTTTGCTTCCTATGACTCCTGATTCCATTTTGAAAGATGATATTAATAGAGCTAATAAAGCAAAACAGGAGACGAATAAGAGTGAAAATCAGATTGTGGCAAAAGAATTTGAGCAACAAATGAAGCCTAATAATAAACCATCTAGTGTTGCTTCTGAAATTAAATTGAAAAGTGCATGTTTATTTGCCACCAAATCTGATATTGATGAGCTAGATTTAAGCAAATCTGTTTGCTATGCTTTTATGTGCAAAGAGGCATTATTTTCATTCGAGGACGTGCCTTCCTCTTTGCCTCCTGCTGTCACTAACATTTTGCAGGAGTTCGCTGACGTCTTTCCACAAGACGTGCCACCGGGATTACCGCCTATTCGAGGGATTGAGCATCAGATTGACTTAATTCCCGGTGCTTCACTGCCAAACCGTGCACCATACCGTACCAATCCAGAGGAGACGAAGGAGATTATGCGTCAAGTACAAGAGCTTCTCGACAAAGGTTATATACGCGAATCCCTTAGTCCTTGTGCTGTTCCTATTATTCTAGTGCCGAAAAAGGATGGTACATCACGTATGTGTGTTGATTGTAGAGGCATTAATAATATTACTATTCGTTATCGTCATCCTATTCCTAGGCTAGATGATATGCTTGATGAATTGAGTGGCTCTACAATATTCTCCAAAGTTGATTTGCATAGTGGATACCATCAAATTCGTATGAAATTGGGAGATGAATGGAAAACAACATTCAAAACTAAGTTTGGATTATATGAGTGGTTAGTCATGCCTTTTGGGTTAACTAATGCACCTAGTACTTTCATGAGATTAATGAACGAAGTTTTACGTGCTTTCATTGGACGATTTGTGATAGTTTACTTTGATGACATATTGATTTATAGCAGATCTTTGGAAGAACATTTGGAACATTTACGTGCTGTTTTTATTGCTCTACGTGATGCACGTTTGTTTGGTAACCTTGGGAAGTGCACCTTTTGCACCGACCGAGTATCTTTTCTTGGCTATGTTGTTACTCCACAGGGAATTGAAGTTGATAAAGCCAAGATTGAAGCTATTGAGAGTTGGCCGCAACCCAAAACGGTCACACAAGTGAGGAGTTTTCTTGGCCTCGCTGGATTCTATAGGCGTTTTGTGAGAGATTTCAGCACCATTGCTGCACCTCTCAATGAGCTTACAAAGAAAGATGTGCCTTTTCTTTGGGGTACCGCACAGGAAGAAGCCTTCTCGGTATTGAAAGATAAGTTGACACATGCTCCTTTACTCCAACTTCCTGATTTTAATAAGACTTATGAGCTTGAATGTGATGCTAGTGGAATTGGATTAGGCGGTGTGTTATTACAAGATGGCAAACCTGTTGCATACTTTTCTGAAAAATTGAGTGGGCCTAGTCTGAATTATTCTACTTATGATAAAGAATTATATGCTCTTGTTCGGACTTTAGAAACATGGCAACATTATTTATGGCCCAAAGAATTTTTTATACATTCTGATCATGAATCTTTGAAACATATTAAAAGTCAAGCTAAACTGAATCGTAGACATGCTAAATGGGTTGAATTCATTGAGACTTTTCCTTATGTCATTAAACACAAGAAGGGAAAAGAAAATGTTATTGCTGATGCATTGTCTCGCCGATATACTATGCTTTCACAACTTGACTTCAAAATATTTGGTTTGGAGACCATCAAAGATCAATATGTGCATGATGCTGATTTTAAAGATGTAATGCAGAATTGTAAAGAAGGAAGAATGTGGAACAAGTTCGTCGTTAACGATGGATTTGTGTTTCGTGCTAACAAGCTATGCATTCCAGCTAGCTCCGTTCGTCTTTTGTTGTTGCAGGAGGCGCATGGAGGAGGATTAATGGGACACTTTGGCGTGAAGAAGACGGAGGACGTACTTGCTACACATTTCTTTTGGCCAAAGATGAGACGGGATGTTGAGCGTTTTATTGCTCGATGCACTACATGTCAAAAAGCTAAGTCACGACTCAATCCTCATGGTTTATATATGCCTTTGCCTGTACCTAGTGTTCCTTGGGAGGATATATCTATGGAATTTGTTTTAGGTTTACCTCGAACAAAGAAGGGGAGGGATAGCATATTTGTTGTCGTGGATAGATTCTCGAAAATGGCACACTTTATACCATGTCATAAAAGCGATGATGCTGTTAATGTTGCTGATTTGTTCTTTCGTGAAATTATTCGCTTGCATAGTGTGCAAAATACTATTGTTTCAGATCGTGATACTAAATTTCTTAGCCACTTTTGGAGATGTTTATGGGCTAAGTTGGGGACTAAACTGCTTTTTTAGTACTACTTGTCACCCCCAAACTGATGGACAAACTGAAGTAGTCAATAGAACGTTGTCTACTATGCTTAGGGCTGTTTTGAAGAATAATAAGAAAATGTGGGAGGAATGCTTGCCTCATATTGAATTTGCTTATAATCGTTCATTGCATTCTACTACTAAGATGTGCCCTTTTGAAGTTGTGTATGGTTTCCTACCTCGTGCACATATTGATTTGTTGCCTCTTCCATCTTCGGAGAAGGTTAATTTTGATGCTAAACAATGTGCTGAATTGATTTTAAAAATGCATGAGTTAACTAAGGAAAACATTGAGCGTATGAATGCTAAATATAAACTTGCTGGAGATAAGGGTAGAAAACATGTTGTGTTTGCACCTGGAGATCTTGTTTGGTTACATTTGCGTAAGGATAGATTTCCTGATTTGCGCAAATCAAAGCTAATGCCACGTGATGATGGTCCCTTTAAGGTGTTAGAGAAAATAAATGGTAATGCATATAAACTTGAGCTGCCTGCAGATTTTGGGGTTAGTCCCACTTTGAACATTGCAGATTTGAAGCCTTATTTGGGTGAGGAAGATGAGTTTCCGTCGAGGACGACTTCATTTCAAGAAGGGGAGGATGATGAGGACATCAATACCATTGTTACACCCACAGCCCCTACTGCTACATATACGGGACCAATTACTAGAGCTCGCGCACGCCAATTAAATTATCAGGTACTTTCGTTTCTTGGTAATGATTCTAATGTTCATGAGAATATGATGCTGCCTAAATTGGATACATTTGTTTTGCTTACAAATGAAGTGCCTAGCTTGGAGAAGGATGAACATTGGAGCAAGAACAAGCATGGATATGATGCCATGCGCAAGGGGAACAAGAACGGAGTTACAAGTGATGATTTCAGGACTTTGAAGCCACCATAATGGGTGCATGAAGCCTTGGACGAAATATACAAGATGCCACTTCATAAATTTCGTCCCGAGGCTATTATAGGTGCTGCATCACCTTTTTATTGGGCCAGGCCCATGTAATTTCGAAATACATAGGTATAGGCTATTTTTAGAGTCCGTATGTGTGGGGAAACAAGAGATAGGGTTGATTTCGGACCCCTCCACCAAGGGCCACGAAATTCCCCCTCTCTTCCTCCATATATACAGCCCTTAGGGCACCGTTTAGACTTTGGGTTTTGTTTAGATTAAAAGTTCGCCATAGCTGCAACTTCGCGTACTTCGTTTGTGTTCAACGACCAGACAAAGGCGTCACAAAACCCCACCTTGATCAATAAAGCTTTCATCTTATATTCGCAATATCCAGATTGCAATGTTAGTTTCTTGCTTGTTCTTCGTTTGCTCGCAGGAAACAGACCCTCGTGGTCAGGTTGATCGTGCTCCGGCGTGGTCAATAACCTCTCGGAGTTGGTTTAGCGATTGCTAAGGCGCGACGTCCTCGCACGTTCGTAGTCGGATCTTCAAAGTCAACTTCCACCAAAGCGATATCCATCATCTCATCGAAAGACAGGACACCTTTGCCTCTATCAGGAAGAGATAATGATGCAGCGGTGGTGTGACTAATGTGAACAGAACTCGAAACTCCAAACGAACTAGACACTAAGACCAGCAACTCGACACGACGATGCAACCGATAATTCAACTATGCAAGCAATGAAAAGAAAATTGCAAAGGCTCAGACTGGCTTGGACAAAGGATGAATAGATCTAACTCTTTTTTGTGGCTTTTTCTTGGACAATAGGTAAGAAAATAAATCTAATCTAGGAAAACTGGAAATTCTCACCGAGCAACCTGAAAACTGATACCACTTGATAGAGGCGAGGGTCCTGATCTTTCGATGAGATGATAACTATCGATTTGGTGGAGACGACTTTGACAATCCGACTACAAACGTGCACGACGTTGCGCCTTAGCAATTGCTAAACCAATCTCCTGAGGTTACTGACAATGCTAGAAGCACGGTCAGCCTGACCACGAAGGTCTATTCCTGCAAGCAATAGAAGAACGAGAAAGAATATGATAAAGCAATCTGAATATTGCAAATATATATGAAGTATTGATAATGGTGGGGATCCGGAAGCGGTCTTGGTCTGGTCGTTGGACACAAACGAAGTACACGAAGTTGCAATGGCTAACTTTTAACTAAACAAATCCCCAGGAAAAAGCTACTAGATGGATCTACTTATATAGGAGCAAGGGGTGGCGGCCAAGGAGGTGGGAGGATGTCCCAAGGCAGCCTAAAACTAACCCTAGGTCGTACAAGGCTCATGGGCCCAAGTGGAGGTGATGCAACACCTTTGGGCTTGTAGTTTGACTCGGATTCTGCTGCAACGTCAGATTGTTTCGTCCATAACTCAACGCTTTGGACGAATTTGAAGGTGAATCCAATTGGGTTGGAAAGAGCACGAAATCTAGTTTCCAACAAAAAAAAGAATCACCCAATTCGGAGTCCGTATGAAAAAGTTGTTGGCGTTTTGAGTCAGGTATGTCTGTGCAGTCCGAATCTGAATCCAGAACGTGAGAGACTTGGACTCTATCTTCTCTTGGCCCAAAAGTGACGTGAGAGGACTTTTTGAACACAACCTAAACTTCTCCTTTTCCCTTATCTTCATATGTGGATTGTACAAATGTCCCATACACCTGTAATTAGACAAAACACAAAAGTGTGTGAAGTATTTTTGCTCTAGATAACATAAATAGATTATTGAATAGTTTGCATTAGAAATCACCTGACAATTATGCATGTATGCAATATTTTTGGTCGTATCTAAGGTAGTCATGTCCTCATCAACATGCAAATACACTATCTTGGACATCTTTTATGATTGCGAGCCCCCATCAACATAATTTATGCCAAATTTATTGACGTTGGACAAGGAAGACAATGTAATGATTTATTCTTGTTCATATTCACATATGAGTTGTATTGTCATAGATCCTTTAACATGTGGTGCTTGCCCCCTATCTTTGTTAGCCAAAAATTCTGCAGTAAGTAGAGATACTACTTGCGCATCCAAAAACCCTTAAAACCCAAATATTGTTTTGAGAGTCCACCATACCTACCTATGGATTGAGTAAAATTCTTCAAGTAAGTTGTCATCGGTGCAATAAGGCAATAAAAATTGCTTCTAAATGTGTTGGATCATTTAGTGTAAGAGAAAATTGAGCATGGTACGAACTTGTGATGGCAAAATAATAAAGGCAACAGACTGCGAAATAAAGGTTGCTATTATAAGGGTCAATACAACGTGAAATTCTTTTGCACTAAGAGATTGAGCATACAAACCAAAAAGTGCATGAAAACCTTTGCTTCCCTCTGCGAAAGGCCTATCTTTTACTTTCATGTATTTACTTTTATGCAAGAGTCAAAGTATTCTTCCCTATTCCTTTTTATTTTCTCTTTAGCAAGCATCATGTGGTGAGGAAAGATCTAGGCACATATATCTAGTTGGATATGGGTGAGCATGAGTTATTATTGTTGACATCACCCTTGAGGTGAATACGTTGGAAGGCGAAACTATAAGCCCCTATCTTCCTATGTGTCTGGTTGAAACTTTTTGCTCATGGGCATGCAGTGAGTGTTAGCAATCATAGAAGACTATATGATAGTTGAGTATGTGGACTTGCCAAAAGGCACCGATACGTGACCCTTCCTGAAAAAGATGATGAATTGTAGTTGCAAAGTTGACTGAAAACATAGTTTGTTGGTTTTCAATAGAGTTTATAATTTATACTTCGACGTTGTGATGAATTGTTACTTATTCATAAGAAGTTTATGATAAAAATTATGTGGTAAAATTTCTATGATAAATTTTTTTGTTGTTATAATAATGTGCATGATGCTTCTATGTTTGCATTTTGTTTTATTCGACGCCTCTCTCTCTAAGCATGTGGACATGTTTTTCGATATTGGTTTTTCGCTTGAGGACAAGCGAGGTCTAAGCTTGGGGGAGTTGATACGTCCATTTCGCATCATGTTTACCTATTGTTATTTACTATGTTTTTATGCGTAATAATACTTTTTGGAGTAATTCTAATGCCCTTTCTCTCATAATATGCAAGGTTTATACAAGGAGGGAGAATGCCGGCAGCTGGAATTCTAGACCTGAAAAAGCTACGTCAGAGTTACCTATTCTGCACATCTCCAAATGAGCTGAAAATTTACGGAGAAATGTTTTAGAATATATGAAGAATATTGGAGCAAATAACTAACATAGGGGGGCCACCAGGTGGGCACAACCCACCTAGGCACGCTAGGGAGCCCAAGTGCGCCCTAGTGGGTTGTGCCCTCCTCGGGCCACCTCCGGTGCCCCTCTTCTGATATATAAGTCATTTTTGATGCGGAGCATCCTACGTTCATCTCCATGTACACCTTCATAGCACATCAAGCCCCAAGTGGACCTACCGGACTTCAGGTGAACCCGCTCCTCTTCAAGATTTACATGAATATCTATTGGACTTGGTCGCTACCTCACCTTGGATAATCGTGCATCCTTAGGTACGAGGACGACTGCCACCAAGCAGTTGGGGAGTATCCCGGAGGCCAAGGAGAAGGACCCCAAGGCCACAAGGAGGAAGAAGGAGTGCAACAAGACCAACTCTGCACCTCCCAGGCGACCTCGTGCCCATGGGCCTCAAAGACCCCGTGCGCATGGACTACACAGGGAGCTGGCGCTTGAGCACCCCGTGCGCACGGGCCCAACTTACCCAGTGTGCACGGGCCCTACAGGAAGGACGGCCGTGATTGCTGTTTGGGCCTCCTCTTCATCCACCTCGTCCCTCACCTCCAGCCACCTATATATTCCATACCTAGACCATTTGTTAGGGTCAGCAAAGGATATGATAGACATATGAGAGCTTTGCTCCATGGAGCCACTCCACTAGGAGATCAAGACCTCTTCTTGGAGTGACCAACCTTAAGACCTCCTATGGAGAAGATCCCTAGTGGATAGATCCCCATCATAGGATCACCAAGACCTCATTCCTCATAGGATTGGGATGAACTAGCACCTTGTATCTTTCCTTTGTTGTCTTTGAATCATTGTATCTCTCTCTTTGTGTGATTGGATCTAGCATATGTGTGATTGGATCTAGTCAATTGAGTGTTTTCCCTCTTGTGTTCATCTTATTCTTGGGGATCCCCCCTCCAATTCGTGAAATATGTTCACTTAGGGTTCCACCCTACACCATTTTGGTATCATGAGCCATGGTTTCTCACGAAATTGGAGCCCCCCTCTTTGTTTTCTAGCCTAGTTTTGTTGATTTCGTCCTAAATTCAAAAATTCCCCACAAAAATAGCCCCAATTTTTTTTGTGATTTGTTGGTTTTGATGATGTTTTGTTAGATTTGATCCATGGATTTGCTTGGTTTCAAGTGGCTCTAGCCTTCCCCCATCTTTTCCCTTCCATCCTTCCCCAAAATCTCCCCAATTTTGCCCAAGAAATCTCCAATTTCCGCCACGAAATCGCGAAATTTCTGCGCACCCTGTGTCCACGGACACTAGACCCCATGCGCACGGGCCCGCGAAAAGTCTCTGGACACCCCGTGCCCACGGACCTGTACCATGTGCATGGGACCCCGTGCCCACGGGCTCCTACCCCCGTGCGCACGACCCCCCCAGGACAGCCGCGAGTGCTTCACCGTTTTGCCCATAACTTCAACATCCGGAGTCTGATTTTCGTGTTCTTTAGCTCGTTGAGTAGCTATCGACATCCCCCATCCACCTAGATAGGCTCCAACACCATTTGACTCCATCAAAGTTTTGACATTTTGGCTTCTTTAACTAGGCCTTCCACCATATCATCCGCAAAACCACCATAGCCTTCCGCAACCTAACCCATTTTGCTCCATTTAGCATTTGTGGTTGTTTGAGTGGTGACTTGAGTCTCCTAAGGTGTTTCGGCTACTTAGGGATGGTTGCTTCTTCTTCAACCACCACCACCGCTTCAGCATTGCCATCTCCGCTACCACCATATGACTTTTGTCCGTGAGATTTTGAGTTTGCGGTTTTTTTCCGTTTCCTAAGGTGTTTCGGCTACTTAGGGATGAGTCTCCATCATCTTGGTATCTACATCAAGAACACCGCCACTCACCATCTTCAAGGACGGTAACCTCGACGACACCATTGTACAATCACCCTTGCATTTGCATTGATAACCCCTAGCCCATTTTGCGTCACTTCCCTATCGAGACTAGCCATTTGAGTATTGGCGGCAAGGTTACTTGTGCACATTAGTGATCTACACCTCCCATTGCATACATACCATATCATATTGGTATCACATCATCTCTTGTGTCACAAGATTGTTCCCGCATATACACAATTGCTATCTTGGGTTGTGCATTGTGCAAAAGTGTCCATATCAAAAAAAAGAATAAGCTTTTAAGCAAAAGAAGAGAAGAGAGCAAAGAGCTCGTAAGCAATAGCCATAGCATCTTACCACATTGCATATAAGATTGTGATATCCGACATCTTGGATCATCTTGAGAAGAACAACGGGAACATCATACACATAGCATACTTGATGAGGACATCAATACAATTGTTACACCCACAAGCCCTGCTGCTATACATACTGGACCAATTACTAGAGCTCGTGCACGCCAACTAAATTACCAGGTACTTTCGTTTCTTGGTAATGATTCTAATGTTCATGAGAATATGATGCTGCCTAAATTGGATACATTTGTTTTGCTTACAAATGAAGGGCCTAGCTTGGAGAAGGATGAACATTGGAGCAAGAACAAGCATGGAGATGATGGCATGCGCAAGGGGAACAAGAACGGAGTTACAAGTGATGATTCCAGGACTTTGAAGCCACCATAATGGGTGCATGAAGCCTTGGACGAAATATACAAGATGCCACTTCATAAATTTCGTCCCGAGGCTATTTTAGGTGTTGCGTCACCTTATTATTGGGCCAGGCCCATGTAATTTCGAAATACATAAGTATAGGCTATTTTTAGAGTACGCATGTGTGGGGAAACAAGAGATAGGGTTGATTTCGGACCCCTCCACCAAGGGCCACGAAATTCCCCCCCTCTTCCTCCATATATACAGCCCTTAGGGCATCGTTTAGACTTCAGGTTTTGTTTAGATTAAAAGTTCGCCATAGCTGCAACTTCGCGTACTTCGTTTGTGTTCAACGACCAGACAAAGGCGTCACAGAACCCCACCTTGATCAATAAAGCTTTCATCTTATATTCGCAATATCCAGATTGCAATCTCAGTTTCTTGCTTGTTCTTCGTTTGCTCGCAGGAAACAGACCCTTGTGGTCAGGTTGATCGTGCTCCGGCGTGGTCAATAACCTCTCGGAGTTGGTTTAGCGATTGCTAAGGCGCGACGTCCTCGCACGTTCGTAGTCGGATCGTCAAAGTCGACTGCCACCAAAGCGATATCCATCATCTCATCGAAAGACGGGACACCTTTGCCTCTATCAAGTGGTATCAGATTTCCAGGTTGCTCGGTGAGATTTTACAGTTTTTCGTAGTTTAGATCGAGTCTGTTCTTCATACCTACAGTCCACGAAAAAGCCACAAAAAAATTAGGGTTAGTTCATCATATCCGAACCAATCTGAGCCTTTGCATAATCTTTTTAGGGTTTTGCTTTGTTGAATTTGCGCTTGCATCGTCGTGTCTAGTTGCTGGTCTTAGAGTCTACTCTTTTAGAGTTTCGAGTTCTGGTCATAAGTTGTCACGCCGCCGCCGCACCATCATCATCGCCCCTGCCATCTACCACCGCCGCTTATCCGCCACCGCTTCGAATCCGTATCCATATACCACCACCGCTGTCATATACCACCACCGCTGCCATCTACTACCATATATCCACCACCAATCCAAGTTCTTGTCATATTAGGTTTGTTTTCGAGATCCATCTAGATTCCGATTCGTGTTTCCTTGCCGGAGTAGGTTTCGGAAAAAAAATTCGGAAACCACCCTCCGTATAGGCCCAAATTTTTTCGAAAACGCATTTTTCGAAAAAATTTCTTGCTATCCTATTTTTAGGTGTTTCTGAGTGTTTTGAGACAGGTGCCATTATAGGAAGTTTTTTTGACCCGTTTCCAGTTTTTGGGTTCGGGCAGTTGAAAAAAAAAAATTAATTGGTCGAAAAAATTTCGTGCCTATCCTGTCAGTTTGACCTAGGAAGAGTTTTGAGACACTCGCCATTATAGTGATTTTTCGCAAAAAAAAAAGCAGCGCAAAAAAAATAACAGCGAAAAAAAAGAGCAAAAAAAAATCCAGAGTGTGCTTTTCCCTTGTTTACGTGCCGCGTCGTGATTTTGTTGGTGTTCTAGGCTCGCGTCTCTAGCACAGTCTAGCCTAGGACCAGCACAGTACCGTCGTTGAGCGTTTATTCAACTTTGCATCTCTGAATTGATTATTGCTGACCCTTTTTGCTACCATATTATAAGCCTTCCCAGCTCCACATACATCTACGTCGTGCGTTTGACTCTCCCTGGTAATCGCTCTATCCAAGCTTTGAGAGTTTTTGACTACAACGGTTGCCGATCACCGCCTGCTGCTGGGTAAGAACTGGTAAGAATTTGAGATTTGCTTGACGGATTTGTGACACCCACCACCACCTCTTGTTAGTAGTCTGTAGGATCATATTCTTGTGTGTTTCTATTGCTGCTAACCATGCCAGGATCACAAGCCGACGAGACTGACTGGGAGAACATGACGAATAAGGATTTGCATGATAAATTTCAGCAAATGATGAGTGGACAGGTGCAAGATGTGCTAAACAGATTTGAAGAGGCCATGGAGAAGATAGATGGCATGGAGAAGACGTTCGAAACAAAGCTCGATAACAAGTTTAATGAATTGCTCGCGCGTCTTCCACCACCACCACCCGCTGCACCTAACGCACCTCTCCAACAACAACAACAACGACTACCTCCACATCGCGAAACAGATCTCCGCCGAGCGAGCCGTGTTCCTCTTGCGTTTGGCCAAACTGTTGGTGCTGCTGTTGATACTTCTATGGCTCCTGCTGCTGATGCGGAGGAGGATGATTATGTGGGAGATTACGAGGATGAGGTTGCTCAAAATCAGAACTACGTGCAACCACCTGCACCACAACCACCAGGTCGTCCACATGCAAATAATCACAATGGTAGGGCTTTCCCTCAGGTACGAGATCATGACCATCTTCCTAAACTGAAATTGAATATTCCACCTTTCGAGGGTAGATATGTTCCTGATATATATCTTACTTGGGAGTTAGACACTGAACAACGCTTTACATGTTTACAATATCCCGAGGAGAGACGGGTTGCCGCTGCTGTTTGTGCTTTCACTAGTTTTGCATGTGTATGGTGGTCTGAACATTGTAGATTATATCCTATTCCAACTACTTGGGCTACTTTGAAAACTGCTATGCGTACTCGTTGGGTTCCACCATATTATCAACGTGAATTGCTTCAGAAATTACAGCGCTTAAGACAAGGAAAAAATTCTGTAGAAGAATATTATCAGGAATTACAAACTGGCATGATTAGATGTGGTATTGTTGAGGAGAATGAAGTTATGCTTGCACGTTTTCTGGGTGGATTAAATAGAGAGATTCAGGCCATTCTAGACTATAAGGAGTATACTAATATCACTCGTTTATTCCATCTTGCTTGTAAAGCTGAACGTGAAGTGCAGGATCGACAAGCATTGGCGCGAACTGACTTTTCTGCAGGCCGACCTTCATCATGGACACCGCGTGCATCTTATACTTCAACTGCACCAGCACCTCAATCAGGTGTCTCCTCCAGTCGTGATACAAGAAAATAGGCACAACCACCATTATCTGCCAAGAGCGCACCTGCTGGGCCTGCACAGAGTTCTGCTTCTTCCATGGCATCTACAGGGCACACAAGTGATATTATTTGTCGTCGTTGTAAGGGAGGAGGTCATTATGCGAGAGAATGCAAATCTCCGCGTGTGGTGATTGCTACCGCGGATGGTGGATATGAGTCCGCTAGTGACTATGATGAGGAGACATTGGCTCTTATTACACGTGAAGAACATGGTGGAGATGATTCTGATCATGAGACGCAATACATGGCTCCTGAAGACGCTGACAGGTATGAATGTTTAGTTGCTCAACGTGTTTTGAGTGTGCAGGTCTCACAAGCTGAGCAAAATCAGAGGCACAATTTGTTCCATACCAAGGGAGTTGTGAAAGAACGTTTTGTGCACGTCATCATAGATGGAGGGAGCTGCAACAACTTGGCTAGCATGGAGATGGCGGAGAAGCTTTCTCTCACCACAAGACCACATCCACATCCTTACTACATCCAATGGTTCAACAACAGCGGCAAGGTTAAGGTAACACGTACTGTTCGTGTGCATTTTAGTATCTCTACATATGCTGATTATGTTGATTGTGATGTGGTACCTATGCAAGCATGTTCCTTATTACTTGGTAGACCATGGCAATTTGATAAAAATTCTGTACACCATGGTAGAAACAATCACTATACTCTTGTTCATAAGGATAAAAATATTACTTTGCTTCCTATGACTCCTGATTCCATTTTGAAAGATGATATTAATAGAGCTAATAAAGCAAAACAGGAGAAGAATAAGAGTGAAAATCAGATTGTGGCAAAAGAATTTGAGCAACAAATGAAGCCTAATAATAAACCATCTAGTGTTGCTTCTGAAATTAAATTGAAAAGTGCATGTTTATTTATCACCAAATCTGATATTGATGAGCTAGATTTCAGCAAATCTGTTAGCTATGCTTTTGTGTGCAAAGAGGCATTATTTTCATTCGAGGACGTGCCTTCCTCTTTGCCTCCTGCTGTCACTAACATTTTGCAGGAGTTCGCTGACGTCTTTCCACAAGACGTGCCACCGGGATTACCGCCTATTCGAGGGATTGAGCATCAGATTGACTTAATTCCCGGTGCTTCACTGCCAAATCGTGCACCATACCGTATCAATCCAGAGGAGACGAAGGAGATTATGCGTCAAGTACAAGAGCTTCTCGACAAAGGTTATATACGCGAATCCCGTAGTCCTTGTGCTGTTCCTATTATTCTAGTGCCGAAAAAGGATGGTACATCACGTATGTGTGTTGATTGTAGAGGCATTAATAATATTACTATTCGTTATCGTCATCCTATTCCTAGGCTAGATGATATGCTTGATGAATTGAGTGGCTCTACAATATTCTTCAAAGTTGATTTGCGTAGTGGATACCATCAAATTCGTATGAAATTGGGAGATGAATGGAAAACAGCATTCAAAACTAAGTTTGGATTATATGAGTGGTTAGTCATGCCTTTTGGGTTAACTAATGCACCTAGTACTTTCATGAGATTAATGAATGAAGTTTTACGTGCTTTCATTGGACGATTTGTGGTAGTTTACTTTGATGACATATTGATTTATAGCAGATCTTTGGAAGAACATTTGGAACATTTACGTGCTGTTTTTATTGCTCTACGTGATGCACGTTTGTTTGGTAACCTTGGGAAGTGCACCTTTTGCACCGACCGAGTATATTTTGTTGGCTATGTTGTTACTCCACAGGGAATTGAAGTTGATAAAGCCAAGATTGAAGCTATTGAGAGTTGGCCGCAACCCAAAACGGTCACACAAGTGAGGAGTTTTCTTGGCCTCGCTGGATTCTATAGGCGTTTTGTCAGAGATTTCAGCACCATTGCTGCTCCTCTCAATGAGCTTACAAAGAAAGATGTGCATTTTCTTTGGGGTACCGCACAGGAAGAAGCCTTCTCGGTATTGAAAGATAAGTTGACACATGCTCCTTTACTCCAACTTCCTGATTTTAATAAGACTTTTGAGCTTGAATGTGATGCTAGTGGAATTGGATTAGGCGGTGTGTTATTACAAGATGGCAAACCTGTTGCATACTTTTCTGAAAAATTGAGTGGGCCTAGTCTGAATTATTCTACTTATGATAAAGAATTATATGCTCTTGTTCGGACTTTAGAAACATGGCAAAATTATTTATGGCCCAAAGAATTTGTTATACATTCTGATCATGAATCTTTGAAACATATTAAAAGTCAAGCTAAACTGAATCGTAGACATGCTAAATGGGTTGAATTCATTGAGACTTTTCCTTATGTCATTAAACACAAGAAGGGAAAAGAAAATGTTATTGCTGATGCATTGTCTCGCCGCTATACTATGCTTTCACAACTTGACTTCAAAATATTTGGTTTGGAGACCATCAAAGATCAATATGTGCATGATGCTGATTTTAAAGATGTAATGCAGAATTGTAAAGAAGGAAGAATGTGGAACAAGTTCGTCGTTAACGATGGATTTGTGTTTCGTGCTAACAAGCTATGCATTCCGGCTAGCTCCGTTCGTCTTTTGTTGTTGCAGGAGGCGCATGGAGGAGGATTAATGGGACACTTTGGCGTGAAGAAGACGGAGGACGTACTTGCTACACATTTCTTTTGGCCAAAGATGAGACGGGATGTTGAGCGTTTTATTGCTCGCTGCACTACATGTCAAAAAGCTAAGTCACGACTCAATCCTCATGGTTTATATATGCCTTTGCCTGTACCTAGTGTTCCTTGGGAGGATATATCTATGGACTTTGTTTTAGGTTTACCTCGAACAAATAAGGGGAGGGATAGCATATTTGTTGTCGTGGATAGATTCTCGAAAATGGCACACTTTATACCATGTCATAAAAGCGATGATGCTGTTAATGTTGCTGATTTGTTCTTTCGTGAAATTATTCGCTTGCATGGTGTGCCAAATACTATTGTTTCAGATCGTGATACTAAATTTCTTAGCCACTTTTGGAGATGTTTATGGGCTAAGTTGGGGACTAAACTGCTTTTTAGTACTACTTGTCACCCCCAAACTGATGGACAAACTGAAGTAGTCAATAGAACATTGTCTACTATGCTTAGGGCTGTTTTGAAGAATAATAAGAAAATGTGGGAGGAATGCTTGCCTCATATTGAATTTGCTTATAATCGTTCACCGCATTCTACTACTAAGATGTGCCCTTTTGAAGTTGTGTTAGGTTTCCTACCTCGTGCACCTATTGATTTGTTGCCTCTTCCATCTTCGGAGAAGGTTAATTTTGATGCTAAACAACGTGCTGAATTGATTTTAAAAATGCATGAGTTAACTAAGGAAAACATTGAGCGTATGAATGCTAAATATAAACTTGCTGGAGATAAGGGTAGAAAACATGTTGTGTTTGCACCTGGAGATCTTGTTTGGTTACATTTGCGTAGGGATAGATTTCCGGATTTGCGCAATTCAAAGTTAATGCCACGTGCTGATGGTCCCTTTAAGGTGTTAGAGAAAATAAATGATAATGCATATAAACTTGAGCTGCCTGCAGATTTTGGGGTTAGTCCCACTTTTAACATTGCAGATTTGAAGCCTTATTTGGGTGAGGAAGATGAACTTCCGTCGAGGACGACTTTATTTCAAGAAGGGGAGGATGATGAGGACATCAATACAATTGTTACACCCACAACCCCTGCTGCTATAAATACTGGACCAATTACTAGAGCTCGCGCACGCCAACTAAATTACCAGGTACTTTCGTTTCTTGGTAATGATTCTAATGTTCATGAGAATATGATCCTGCCTAAATTGGATACATTTGTTTTGCATACAAATGAAGGGCCTAGCTTGGAGAAGGATGAACATTGGATTAAGAACAAGCATGGAGATGATGGCATGCGCAAGGGGAACAAGAACGGAGTTACAAGTGATGATTTCAGGACTTTGAAGCCACCATAATGGGTGCATGAAGCCTTGGACGAAATATACAAGATGCCACTTCATAAATTTCGTCCCGAGGCTATTATAGGTGCTGCGTCACCTTATTATTGGGCCAGGCCCATGTAATTTCGAAATACATAAGTATAGGCTATTTTTAGAGTCCGTATGTGTGGGGACACAAGAGATAGGGTTGATTTCGGACCCCTCCACCAAGGGTCACGAAATTCCCCCCTCTTCCTCCATATATACAGCCCTTAGGGCATCGTTTAGACTTTGGGTTTTGTTTAGATTAAAAGTTCGCCATAGCTGCAACTTCGCGTACTTTGTTTGTGTTCAACGACCAGACAAAGGGGTCACAGAACCCCACCTTGATCAATAAAGCTTTCATCTTATATTCGCAATATCCAGATTGCAATCTCAGTTTCTTGCTTGTTCTTCGTTTGCTCGCAGGAAACAGACCCTCGTGGTCAGGTTGATCGTGCTCCGGCATGGTCAATAACCTCTCGGAGTTGGTTTAGCGATTGCTAAGGCGCGACGTCCTCGCACGTTCGTTGTCGGATCGTCAAAGTCGACTGCCACCAAAGCGATATCCATCATCTCATCGAAAGACGGGACACCTTTGCCTCTATCAACCACTTCCTAGTAGTCTGTAGGATCATATTCTTGTGTGTTTCTATTGCTGCTAACCATGGCAGGATCACAAGCCGATGAGACAGATTGGGAGAACATGACGAACAAAGAGCTACATGATAAATTTCAACAAATGATGAGTGGACAGGTGCAAGATGTGCTAAACAGATTTGAAGAGGCCATGGAGAAAATAGATGGCAGGGAGAAGACGTTTGAAACAAAGCTCGATAACAAGTTTAATGAATTGCTCGCGCGTCTTCCACCACCACCACTGGCTGCACCTAACGCACCTCTACAACAACAACAACAACAACAACAACTACAACAACAACAACAACGCCTTCCAAATCAAGTGGGATGGGCACTACGCATTCCCCTTGAGCCTGGTCAAAATTCTGGTGCCGTTGTTGATGCTTCTGTAGCTCCTACTGCTACAGCAGAGGTGGAGGACCATTACGAGGATGAGGTTGATCAAAATCAGTACTACGTATAACCACCAGCAGCACCGCCACCAGGTCATCCTCATGCATATCATCGCAATGGTAGGGCTGCACAACTACCTCAGGTACGTGATCATGACCATCTCCCTAAACTGAAATCGAACATTCCACCATTTGAGGGTAGATATGTTCCTAATATATATCTTACTTGGGAGTTAGAAACTGAATAACGATTTACATGTTTAAAATATCCTGAGGAGAGACGTGTTCCTGCTACTGTTTGTGCTTTCACTAGCTTTGCATGTGTTTGGTGGTCTGAACTTTGTAGATTATATCCTATTCCAGCTACTTGGGCTGCTTTGGAAACTGCTATGCGTACTCGTTGGGTTCCACCATATTATCAACGTGAATTACTTCAAAAATTGCAGCGTTTCAGACAAGGAAAAAATTCTATAGAAGAATATTATCAGGAATTACAAACTTGCATGATTAGATGTGGTATTGTTGAGGAGAATGAAGCTATGCTTGCACGTTTTATGGGTGGGTTAAATAGAGAGATTCAGACCATTCTAGAGTATAAGGAGTGTACTAGTATCACTCGTTTATTCCATCTTGCTTGTAAAGTTGAACGGGAAGTGCAGGATCGACATGCATTGGCGTGAACTAACTTTTCTGCAGGTCGACCTTCACCATGGACACCACGTGCATACTCTATTTCCACTGCACCAGCACCTCCATCAGGTGCCACCTCCAGCCGTGATACAAGAAAGCAAGCACAACCACCACTATCTGCCAAGAGCACACCTATTGGGCGTGCACCGAGTTCTTCTTCTTCGATGGCATCAACAGGGCACACAAGTGATATTATTTGTCGTCGTTGTAAGGGAAGAGGACATTTTGCGAGAGAATGCAAACCTCGGTGTGTGATGATTGTTACTGAGGATGGTGGGTATGAGTCCGCTAATGACTATGATGATGAGACTTTGGCTCTTATTACACATGAAGAACACGGTGGAGAGGATTCTGATCATGAGACGCAATACATGGCTGCTGAAGATGCTGACAGGTATGAATGTTTAGTTGCTCAATGTGTTTTGAGTGTGCAGGTTACACAAGCTGAGCAAAATTAGAGGCATAATTTGTTCCATACAAAGGGAGTTGTGAAGGAACGTTCTGTTCGCGTCATCATAGATGGAGGGAGCTGCAATAACTTGGCTAGCATGGAGATGGTGGAGAAGCTATCTCTCACCACAAGACCACATCCACATCCTTACTACATCCAATGGTTCAACAACACAGGCAAGGTTAAGGTAACATGTACTGTTCGTGTGCATTTTAGTATCTCTACATATGCTGATTATGTTGATTGTGATGTGGTACCTATGCAAGCATGTTCCTTATTACTTGGTAGACCATGGCAATTTGATAAAAATTCTGTACACCATGGTAGAAACAATCAGTATACTCTTGTTCATAAGGATAAAAATATTACTTTGCTTCCTATGATTTCTGATTCCATTTTGAAAGATGATATTAATAGAGCTAATAAAGCAAAACAGGAGAAAAATAAGAGTGAAAATCAGATTGTGGCAAAAGAATTTGAGCAACAAATGAAGCCTAATAATAAACCATCTAGTGTTGTTTCTGAAATTAAATTGAAAAGTGCATGTTTACTTGCCACCAAATCTGATATTGATGATCTAGATTTTAGCAAATCTGTTTGCTATGCTTTTGTGTGCAAAGAGGCATTATTTTCATTCGAGGATGTGCCTTCCTCTTTGCCTCCTGCTGTCACTAACATTTTGCAAGAGTTCGCTGACGTCTTTCCACAAGACGTGCCACCAGGATTACCACCTATTAGAGGAATTGAGCATCAAATTGACTTAATTCCCGGTGCATCATTACCCAACCGTGCACCATACCGTACCAATCTAGAGGAGACGAAGGAGATTATGCGTCAAGTACAAGAACTGCTCGACAAAGGTTATATACGCGAATCCCTTAGTCCTTGTGCTGTTCCTATCATTTTAGTGCCGAAAAAGGATGGTACGTCGCGTTTGTGCGTTGATTGTAGAGGCATTAATAATATTACTATTCGTTATCGTCATCCTATTCCTAGGCTAGATGATATGCTTGATGAATTGAGTGGCTCTACAATATTCTCCAAAGTTGATTTGCGTAGTGGATACCATCAAATTCGTATGAATATGGGAGATGAATGGAAAACAACATTTAAAACTAAGTTTGGATTATATGAGTGATTAGTCATGCCTTTTGGGTTAACTAATGCACCTAGTACTTTCATGAGATTATTGAATGAAGTTTTACGTGCTTTCATTGGACGATTTGTGGTAGTTTACTTTGATGACATATTGATTTATAGCAAATCTTTGGAGGAAAATTTGGAACATTTACGTGTTGTTTTTATTGCTCTACGTGATGCACGTTTGTTTGGTAACCTTGGAAAGTGCACCTTTTGCACCGACCGAGTATCTTTTCTTGGCTATGTTGTTACTCCACAGGGAATTGAAGTTGATAAAGCCAAGATTGAAGCAATCCAGAGT
The DNA here is from genome assembly GCF_002162155.2 of Triticum dicoccoides. NCBI lineage: Eukaryota > Viridiplantae > Streptophyta > Magnoliopsida > Poales > Poaceae > Triticum > Triticum dicoccoides. The sequence continues at coordinate 325,636,261 of NC_041384.1, read as the reverse complement.
TGGTCGCAGCCCAAAACGGTCACACAAGTGAGGAGTTTCCTTGGCCTCACTGGATTCTATAGGCGTTGATGAGGACATCAATACAATTGTTACACCCACAACCCCTGCTGCTATACATACTGGACCAATTACTAGAGCTCGTGCACGCCAACTAAATTACCAGGTACTTTCGTTTCTTGGTAATGATTCTAATGTTCATGAGAATATGATGCTGCCTAAATTGGATACATTTGTTTTGCTTACAAATGAAGGGCCTAGCTTGGAGAAGGATGAACATTGGAGCAAGAACAAGCATGGAAATGATGGCATGCGCAAGGGGAACAAGAACATAGTTACAAGTGATGATTTCAGGACTTTGAAGCCGCCATAATGGGTGCATGAAGCCTTGGACGAAATATACAAGATGCCACTTCATAAATTTCGTCCCGAGGCTATTTTAGGTGCTGCATCACCTTATTATTGGGCCAGGCCCATGTAATTTCGAAATACATAAGTATAGGCTATTTTTAGAGTATGTATGTGTGCGGAAACAAGAGATAGGGTTGATTTCGGACCCCTCCACCAAGGGCCACGAAATTCCCCCCCTCTTCCTCCATATATACAGCCCTTAGGGCATCGTTTAGACTTCGGGTTTTGTTTAGATTAAAAGTTCGCCATAGCTGCAACTTCGCGTACTTCGTTTGTGTTCAACGACCAGACAAAGGCGTCACAGAACCCCACCTTGATCAATAAAGCTTTCATCTTATATTTGCAATATCCAGATTGCAATCTCAGTTTCTTGCTTGTTCTTCGTTTGCTCGCAGGAAACAGACCCTCGTGGTCAGGTTGATCGTGCTCCGGCGTGGTCAATAACCTCTCGGAGTTGGTTTAGCGATTGCTAAGGCGCGACGTCCTCGCACGTTCGTAGTCGGATCGTCAAAGTCGACTGCCACCAAAGCGATATCCATCATCTCATTGAAAGACGGGACACCTTTGCCTCTATCAAGTGGTATCAGATTTCCAGGTTGCTCGGTGAGATTTTACAGTTTTTCGTAGTTTAGATCGAGTCTGTTCTTCATACCTACAGTCCACGAAAAAGCCAAAAAAAATTAGGGTTAGTTCATCATATCCGAACCAATCTGAGCCTTTGCATAATCTTTTTAGGGTTTTGCTTTGTTGAATTTGCGGTTGCATCGTCGTGTCTAGTTGCTGGTCTTAGCGTTAGTCTTTTAGAGTTTCGAGTTCTGGTCATAAGTTGTCACGCCGCCACCGCACCATCATCATCGCCCCTGTCACCTACCACCACCGCTCCGAATCCATATCCATATACCACCACCAATCCGTATCCATATACCACCACCGATCCATATCCATATATTACCACCGCTGCCATATACCTCCACCGCTGCCATATACCACCACCATATATCCACCACCAATCCGAGTTCTTGTCATATTAGGTTTGTTTTCGAGATCCATCTAGATTCCGAGTCATGTTTCCTTGCCGGAGTAGGTTTCAAAAAAAAAATCGGAAACCACCCTCCGTTTAGGCCCAAAATTTTTCGAAAACGCATTTTTCAAAAAAAAAATCTGGCTATCCTATTTTTAGGTGTTTCTGAGTGTTTTGAGACAGGTGCCATTATAGGAAGTTTTTTTTGACCCGTTTCCAGTTTTTGGGTCCGGGCAGTCGAAAAAACAAAAAAAAAATTGGTCGAAAAAATTTCGTGCCCATCCTGTCAGTTTGACCTAGGAAGAGTTTTGAGACACTCGCCATTATAGTGATTTTTCGCAAAAAAAAAGAGCGCAAAAAACAAGAGCACAAAAAAAAAGAGTGAAAAAAAATTCCAAAGTGTGCTTTTTCCTTGTTTACGTGCAGCGCCGTGATTTTGTTAGTGTTCTAGGCTCGCGTCTCTAGCACGGTCTAGCCTAGCACCAGCACAGTACCGTCGTTGAGCGTTTATTCAACTTTGCATCTCTGAATTGATTATTGCTGACCCTTTTTGCTACCATATTATAAGCCTTCCCAGCTCCACATACATCTACGTCGTGCGTTTGACTCTCCCTGGTAATCGCTATCTCCAAGCTTTGAGAGTTTTGACTACAACGGTTGCCGATCACCGCCTGCTGCTGGGTAAGAACTGGTAAGAATTTGAGTTTTGCTTGACGGGTTTGTGATACACCACCACCACTTCTTAGTAGTCTGTAGGATCATATTCTTGTGTGTTTCTATTTGCTGCTAACCATGGTAGGATCACAAGCCGATGAGACTGATTGGGAGAACCTGACGACCAAACAGCTACATGATAAATTTCAGCAAATGATGAGTGGACAGGTGCAAGATGTGCTAAACATATTTGACGAGGCCATGGAGAAGATAGATGGCATGGAGAAGATGTTCGAAACAAAGCTTGATAGCAAGTTTAATGAATTGCTCGCGCGTTTACCACCACCACCGCCGGCTGCACCTATCGCATCTCTGCAACACCAACAACAACGCATCCTTCCGAATCAGTATGGACGAGCGGAGCGTGTTCCTATTGAGGATGGCCAAACTTCTAGTGCTGCTGTTCTTGTTATTGATGCTTCTTTGGCTCCTGCTACTGCTGCTACTGGTACCTAGGAGGATGATGAGTATGCGGGCGATTATGAGGATGAGGTTGATCAAAATCAGAACTACGTGCACCCACCAGCACCACCACCAGCAGGTCGACCTCAGGTATATATTCGTAATGGTAGGCCTGCACCACCACCTCAGGTACGAGATGATGTGCATATTCCTAAACTAAAATTGAATATTCCACCATTTGAGGGTAGATATGTTCCTGATATATATCTTACTTGGGAGTTAGAAACTGAACAATGTTTTACATGTTCACAATATCCCGAGGAGAGACGGGTTGCTGCTGCTGTTTGTGCTTTCACTAGTTTTGCATGTGTATGGTGGTCTAAACATTGTAGATTATATCCTATTCCAACTACTTGGGCTGCTTTGAAAACTGCTATGCGTACGCGTTGGGTTCCACCATATTATCAACGTGAATTGCTTCAAAAATTGCAGCGTTTAAGACAAGGGAAAAACTCGGTAGAAGAATATTATCAGGAATTACAAACTGGCATGATTAGATGTGGTATTGTTGAGGAGAATGAAGCTATGCTTGCACGTTTTCTGGGTGGATTAAATAGAGAGATTCAGACCATTCTAGACTATAAGGGGTATACTAATACCACTCATTTATTCCATCTTGCTTGTAAAGCTGAACATGAAGTGCAGGATCGACAAGCATTGGCGCGATCTAACTTTTCTGCAGGCCGACCTTCATCATGGACACCGCATGCATCTTCTACTTCAACTACACCAGCACCTCAATCAGGTGCCTCCTCCAGTCGTGATACAAGAAAACAGGCACAACCACCATTATCTGCCAAGAGCGCACCTGCTGGGCCTGCACAGAGTTCTTCTTCTTCCATGGCATCAACAGGGCACACAAGTGATATTATTTGTCGTCGTTGTAAGGGAGGAGGTCATTATGCGAGAGAATGCAAATCTCCACGTGTGATGATTGCTACCGCAGATGGTGGATATGAGTCCGCTAATGACTATCATGAGGAGACTTTGGCTCTTATTACACGTGAAGAACATGGTGGAGATGATTCTGATCATGAGACACAATACATGGCTCCTGAAGACGCTGACAGGTATGAATGTTTAGTTGCTCAACGTGTTTTGAGTGTGCAGGTCACACAAGCTGAGCAAAATCAGAGGCACAATTTGTTCCATACCAAGGGAGTTGTGAAGGAACGTTCTGTGCGCGTCATAATAGATGGAGGGAGCTGCAACAACTTGGCTAGCATGGAGATGGTGGAGAAGCTTTCTCTCACCACAAGACCACATCCACATCCTTACTACATCCAATGGTTCAACAACAGCGGCAAGGTTAAGGTAACACGTACTGTTCGTGTGCATTTTAGTATCTCTACATATGTTGATTATGTTGATTGTGATGTGGTACCTATGCAAGCATGTTCCTTATTACTTGGTAGACCATGGCAATTTGATAAAAACTCTGTACACCACGGTAGAAACAATCACTATACTCTTGTTCATAAGGATAAAAATATTACTTTGCTTCCTATGACTCCTGATTCCATTTTGAAAGATGATATTAATAGAGCTAATAAAGCAAAACAGGAGAAGAATAAGAGTGAAAATCAGATTGTGGCAAAAGAATTTGAGCAACAAATGAAGCCTAATAATAAACCATCTAGTGTAGCTTCTGAAATTAAATTGAAAAGTGCATGTTTATTTGCCACCAAATCTGATATTGATGAGCTAGATTTCAGCAAATCTGTTTGCTATGCTTTTTTGTGCAAAGAGGCATTATTTTCATTCGAGGACGTGCCTTCCTCTTTGCCTCCTGCTGTCACTAACATTTTGCAGGAGTTCGCTGACGTCTTTCCACAAGACGTGCCACCGGGATTACCGCCTATTCGAGGGATTGAGCATCAGATTGACTTAATTCTCGGTGCTTCACTGCCAAACCGTGCACCATACCGTACCAATCCAGAGGAGACGAAGGAGATTATGCGTCAAGTACAAGAGCTTCTCGACAAAGGTTATATACGCGAATCCCTTAGTCCTTGTGTTGTTCCTATTATTCTAGTGCCGAAAAAGGATGGTACATCATGTATGTGTGTTGATGGTAGAGGCATTAATAATATTACTATTTTTTATCGTCATCCTATTCCTAGGCTCGATGATATGCTTGATGAATTGAGTGGCTCTACAATATTCTCCAAAGTTGATTTGCGTAGTGGGTACCATCAAATTCGTATGAAATTGGGAGATGAATGGAAAACAGCATTTAAAACTAAGTTTGGATTATATGAGTGGTTAGTCATGCCTTTTGGGTTAACTAATGCACCTAGTACTTTCATGAGATTAATGAACGAAGTTTTACGTGCTTTCATTGGACGATTTTTGGTAGTTTACTTTGATGACATATTTGATTTATAGCAGATCTTTGGAAGAACATTTGGAACATTTGCGTGCTGTTTTTATTGCTCTACGTGATGCACGTTTGTTTGGTAACCTTGGGAAGTGCACCTTTTGCACCGACCGAGTATCTTTTCTTGGCTATGTTGTTACTCCACAGGGAATTGAAGTTGATAAAGCCAAGATTGAAGCTATTGAGAGTTGGCCGCAGCCCAAAACGGTCACACAAGTGAGGAGTTTTCTTGGCCTCGCTGGATTCTATAGGCGTTTTGTGAGAGATTTCAGCAGCATTGCTGCACCTCTCAATGAGCTTACAAAGAAAGATGTGCCTTTTCTTTGGGGTACCGCACAGGAAGAAGCCTTCTCGGTATTGAAAGATAAGTTGACACATGTTCCTTTACTCCAACTTCTTGATTTTAATAAGACTTTTGAGCTTGAATGTGATGCTAGTGGAATTGGATTAGGCGGTGTGTTATTACAAGATGGCAAACCTGTTGCATACTTTTCTGAAAAATTGAGTGGGCCTAGTCTGAATTATTCTACTTATGATAAAGAATTATATGCTCTTGTTCGGACTTTAGAAACATGGCAACATTATTTATGGCCCAAAGAATTTGTTATACATTCTGATCATGAATCTTTGAAACATATTAAAATTCAAGCTAAACTGAATCGTAGACATGCTAAATGGGTTGAATTCATTGAGACTTTTCCTTATGTCATTAAACACAAGAAGGGAAAAGAAAATGTTATTGCTGATGCATTGTCTCGCCGATATACTATGCTTTCACAACTTGACTTCAAAATATTTGGTTTGGAGACCATCAAAGATCAATATGTGCATGATGCTGATTTTAAAGATGTAATGCAGAATTGTAAAGAAGGAAGAATGTGGAACAAGTTCGTCGTTAACGATGGATTTGTGTTTCGTGGTAACAAGCTATGCATTCCAGCTAGCTCCGTTCGTCTTTTGTTGTTGGAGGAGGCGCATGGAGGAGGATTAATGGGACACTTTGGCGTGAAGAAGACGGAGGACGTACTTGCTACACATTTCTTTTGGCCAAAGATGAGACGGGATGTTGAGCGTTTTATTGCTCGCTACACTACATGTCAAAAAGCTAAGTCACGACTCAATCCTCATGGTTTATATATGCCTTTGCCTGTACCTAGTGTTCCTTGGGAGGATATATCTATGGACTTTGTTTTAGGTTTACCTCGAACAAAGAAGGGGAGGGATAGCATATTTGTTGTCGTGGATAGATTCTCGAAAATGGCACACTTTATACCATGTCATAAAAGCGATGATGCTGTTAATGTTGCTGATTTGTTCTTTCGTGAAATTATTCGCTTGCATGGTGTGCCAAATACTATTGTTTCAGATCATTTTACTAAATTTCTTAGCCACTTTTGGAGATGTTTATGGGCTAAGTTGGGGACTAAACTGCTTTTTAGTACTACTTGTCACCCCCAAACCGATGGACAAACTGAAGTAGTCAATAGAACGTTGTCTACTATGCTTAGGCCTGTTTTGAAGAATAATAAGAAAATGTGGGAGGAATGCTTGCCTCATATTGAATTTGCTTATAATCGTTCACTGCATTCTACTACTAAGATGTGCCCTTTTGAAGTTGTGTATGGTTTCCTACCTCGTGCACCTATTGATTTGTTACCTCTTCCATCTTCGGAGAAGGTTAATTTTGATGCTAAACAACGTGTTGAATTGATTTTAAAAATGCATGAGTTAACTAAGGAAAACATTGAGCGTATGAATGCTAAATATAAACTTGTTGGAGATAAGGGTAGAAAACATGTTGTGTTTGCACCTGGAGATCTTGTTTGGTTACATTTGCGTAAGGATAGATTTCCTGATTTGCGCAAATCAAAGTTAATGCCACGTGCTGATGGTCCCTTTAAGGTGTTAGAGAAAATAAATGATAATGCATATAAACTTGAGCTGCCTGCAAATTTTGGCGTTAGTCCCACTTTTAACATTGCAGATTTGAAGCCTTATTTGGGTGAGGAAGATGAACTTCCGTCGAGGACGACTTCATTTCAAGAAGGGGAGGATGATGAGGACATCAATACAATTGTTACACCCATAGCCCCTGCTGCTATACATACTGGACCAATTACTAGAGCTCGTGCACGCCAACTAAATTACCAGGTACTTTCGTTTCTTGGTAATGATTCTAATGTTCATGAGAATATGATGCTGCCTAAATTGGATACATTTGTTTTGCTTACAAATGAAGGGCCTAGCTTGGAGAAGGATGAACATTGGAGCAAGAACAAGCATGGAGATGATGGCATGCGCAAGGGGAACAAGAACGGAGTTACAAGTGATGATTTCAGGACTTTGAAGCCACCATAATGGGTGCATGAAGCCTTGGACGAAATATACAAGATGCCACTTCATAAATTTCGTCCCGAGGCTATTTTAGGTGCTGCGTCACCTTATTATTGGGCCAGGCCCATGTAATTTCAAAATACATAAGTATAGGCTATTTTTAGAGTACGTATGTGTGGGGAAACAAGAGATAGGGTTGATTTCGGACCCCTCCACCAAGGGCCACGAAATTCCCCCCCTCTTCCTCCATATATACAGCCCTTAGGGCATCGTTTAGACTTCGGGTTTTGTTTAGATTAAAAGTTCGCCATAGCTGCAACTTCGCGTACTTCGTCTGTGTTCAACGACCAGACAAAGGCGTCACAGAACCCCACCTTGATCAATAAAGCTTTCATCTTATATTCGCAATATCCAGATTGCAATCTCAGTTTCTTGCTTGTTCTTCGTTTCCTCGCAGGAAACAGACCCTCGTGGTCAGGTTGATCGTGCTCCGGCGTGGTCAATAACCTCTCGGAGTTGGTTTAGCGATTGCTAAGGCGCGACGTCCTCGCACGTTCGTTGTCGGATCGTCAGTCGACTGCCACCAAAGCGATATCCATCATCTCATGAAAAGACGGGACACCTTTGCCTCTATCAGGCGTTTTGTGAGAGATTTTAGCACCATTGCTGCACCTCTTAACGAGCTTACAAAGAAGGATGTGCCTTTTGTTTGGGATACAGCACAGGAAGAAGCCTTCACAGTATTGAAAGATATGTTGGCACATGCTCCTTTACTCCAACTTCCTGATTTTAATAAGACTTTTGAGCTAGAATGTGATGCTAGTGGAATTGGGTTAGGAGGTGTGTTATTACAAGATGGCAAACATGTTGCATACTTTTATGAAAAATTGAGTGGGCCTAGTCTGAACTATTCTACTTATGATAAGGAATTATATGCTCTTGTTTGGACCTTAGAAACATGGCAACATTATTTATGGCCCAAGGAATTCGTTATACATTCTGATCATGAATCTTTGAAACACATTAAAAGTCAAGCAAAACTAAACCATAGACATGCTAAATGGGTTGAATTCACTCAGACTTTCCCTTATGTCATTAAACACAAGAAGGGTAAAGAAAATGTTATTGCTGATGCATTGTCTCGTCGTTATACTATGCTTTTACAACTTGACTTTAAAATATTTGGTTTGGAGACCATCAAAGATCAATATGTGCATGATGCTGAATTTAAAGATGTATTGCAGAATTGTAAGGAAGGAAGAATGTGGAACAAGTTCGTCGTTAACGATGGATTTGTGTTTCGTGGTAACAAGCTATGCATTCCAGCTAGCTCCGTTCGTCTTTTGTTGTTGCAGGAGGCGCATGGAGGAGGATTAATGGGACACTTTGGCGTGAAGAAGACGGAGGACGTACTTGCTACACATTTCTTTTGGCCAAAGATGAGACGGGATGTTGAGCGTTTTATTGCTCGCTGCACTACATGTCAAAATGCTAAGTCACGACTCAATCCTCATGGTTTATATATGCCTTTGCCTGTACCTAGTGTTCCTTGGGAGGATATATCTATGGACTTTGTTTTAGGTTTACCTCGAACAAAGAAGGGGACGGATAGCATATTTGTTGTCGTGGATAGATTCTCGAAAATGGCACACTTTATACCATGTCATAAAAGCGATGATGTTGTTAATGTTGCTGATTTGTTCTTTCGTGAAATTATTCGCTTGCATGGTGTGCCAAATACTATTGTTTCAGATCATGATACTAAATTTCTTAGCCACTTTTGGAGATGTTTATGGGCTAAGTTGGGGACTAAACTGCTTTTTAGTACTACTTGTCACCCCCAAACCGATGGACAAACTGAAGTAGTCAATAGAACGTTGTCTACTATTCTTAGGGCTGTTTTGAAGAATAATAACAAAATGTGGGAGGAATGCTTGCCTCATATTGAATTTGCTTATAATCGTTCATTGCATTCTACTACTAAGATGTGCCCTTTTGAAGTTGTGTATGGTTTCCTACCTCGTGCACCTATTGATTTGTTGCCTCTTCCATCTTCGGAGAAGGTTAATTTTGATGCTAAACAACGTGCTGAATTGATTTTAAAAATGCATGAGTTAACTAAGGAAAACATTGAGCGTATGAATGCTAAATATAAACTTGTTGGAGATAAGGGTAGAAAACATGTTGTGTTTGCACCTGGAGATCTTGTTTGGTTACATTTGCGTAAGGATAGATTTCCTGATTTGCGCAAATCAAAGTTAATGCCACGTGCTGATGGTCCCTTTAAGGTGTTAGAGAAAATAAATGATAATGCATATAAACTTGAGCTGCCTGCAGATTTTGGGGTTAGTCCCACTTTTAACATTGCAGATTTGAAGCCTTATTTGGGTGAGGAAGATGAACTTCCGTCGAGGACGACTTCATTTCAAGAAGGGGAGGATGATGAGGACATCAATACAATTGTTACACCCATAGCCCCTGCTGCTATACATACTGGACCAATTACTAGAGCTCGTGCACGCCAACTAAATTACCAGGTACTTTCGTTTCTTGGTAATGATTCTAACGTTCATGAGAATATGATGCTGCCTAAATTGGATACATTTGTTTTGCTTACAAATGAAGGGCCTAGCTTGGAGAAGGATGAACATTGGAGCAAGAACAAGCATGGAGATGATGGCATGCGCAAGGGGAACAAGAACGGAGTTACAAGTGATGATTTCAGGACTTTGAAGCCACCATAATGGGTGCATGAAGCCTTGGACGAAATATACAAGATGCCACTTCACAAATTTCGTCCCGAGGCTATTTTAGGTGCTGCGTCACCTTATTATTGGGCCAGGCCCATGTAATTTCAAAATACATAAGTATAGGCTATTTTTAGAGTACGTATGTGTGGGGAAACAAGAGATAGGGTTGATTTCGGACCCCTCCAACAAGGGCCACGAAATTCCCCCCCCTCTTCCTCCATATATACAGCCCTTAGGGCATCGTTTAGACTTCGGGTTTTGTTTAGATTAAAAGTTCGCCATAGCTGCAACTTCGCGTACTTCGTTTGTGTTCAACGACCAGACAAAGGCGTCACAGAACCCCACCTTGATCAATAAAGCTTTCATCTTATATTCGCAATATCCAGATTGCAATCTCAGTTTCTTGCTTGTTCTTCGTTTCCTCGCAGGAAACAGACCCTCGTGGTCAGGTTGATCGTGCTCCGGCGTGGTCAATAACCTCTCGGAGTTGGTTTAGCGATTGCTAAGGCACGACGTCCTCGCACATTCGTTGTCGGATCGTCAAAGTCGACTGACACCAAAGCGATATCCATCATCTCATCAAAAGACGGGACACCTTTGCCTCTATTAGGCGTTTTGTGAGAGATTTCAGCACCATTGCTGCACCTCTCAACGAGCTTACAAAGAAGGATGTGCCTTTTGTTTGGGATACAGCACAGGAAGAAGCCTTCACAGTATTGAAAGATAAGTTGGCACATGCTCCTTTACTCCAACTTCCTGATTTTAATAAGACTTTTGAGCTAGAATGTGATGCTAGTGGAATTGGGTTAGGAGGTGTGTTATTACAAGATGGCAAACATGTTGCATACTTTTATGAAAAATTGAGTGGGCCTAGTCTGAACTATTCTACTTATGATAAGGAATTATATGCTCTTGTTTGGACCTTAGAAACATGGCAACATTATTTATGGCCCAAGGAATTCGTTATACATTCTGATCATGAATCTTTGAAACACATTAAAAGTCAAGCAAAACTAAACCATAGACATGCTAAATGGGTTGAATTCACTCAGACTTTCCCTTATGTCATTAAACACAAGAAGGGTAAAGAAAATGTTATTGCTGATGCATTGTCTCGTCGTTATACTATGCTTTTACAACTTGACTTTAAAATATTTGGTTTGGAGACCATCAAAGATCAATATGTGCATGATGCTGAATTTAAAGATGTATTGCAGAATTGTAAGGAAGGGAGAATTTGGAACAAGTTCGTTCTTAACGATGGATTTGTGTTTCGTGCTAACAAGCTATGCATTCTAGCTAGCTCCGTTCGTCTTTTGTTGTTGCAGGAGGCGCATGGAGGAGGATTAATGGGACACTTTGGCGTCAAGAAGACGGAGGATATACTTGCTACACATTTCTTTTGGCCAAAGAGGAGACGGGATGTTGAGCGTTTTGTTGCTCGCTGCACTACATGTCAAAAAGCTAAGTCACGACTCAATCCTCATGGTTTATATATGCCTTTGCCTGTACCTAGTGTTCCTTGGGAGGATATATCTATGGACTTTGTTTTAGGTTTACCTCGAACAAAGAAGGGGAGGGATAGCATATTTGTTGTCGTGGATAGATTCTCGAAAATGGCACACTTTATACCATGTCATAAAAGCGATGATGCTGTTAATGTTGCTGATTTGTTCTTTCGTGAAATTATTCGCTTGCATGGTGTGCCAAATACTATTGTTTCAGATCATGATACTAAATTTCTTAGCCACTTTTGGAGATGTTTATGGGCTAAGTTGGGGACTAAACTGCTTTTTAGTACTACTTGTCACCCCCAAACCGATGGACAAACTGAAGTAGTCAATAGAACGTTGTCTACTATGCTTAGGGCTATTTTGAAGAATAATAAGAAAATGTGGGAGGAATGCTTGCCTCGTATTGAATTTGCTTATAATCGTTCATTGCATTCTACTACTAAGATGTGCCCTTTTGAAGTTGTGTATGGTTTCCTACCTCGTGCACCTATTGATTTGTTGCCTCTTCCATCTTCGGAGAAGGTTAATTTTGATGCTAAAAAACGTGCTGAATTGATTTTAAAAATGCATGAGTTAACTAAGGAAAACATTGAGCGTATGAATGCTAAATATAAACTTGTTGGAGATAAGGGTAGAAAACATGTTGTGTTTGCACCTGGAGATCTTGTTTGGTTACATTTGCGTAAGGATAGATTTCCTGATTTACGCAAATCAAAGTTAATGCCACGTGCTGATGGTCCCTTTAAGGTGTTAGAGAAAATAAATGATAATGCATATAAACTTGAGCTGCCTGCAGATTTTGGGGTTAGTCCCACTTTTAACATTGCAGATTTGAAGCCTTATTTGGGTGAGGAAGATGAACTTCCGTCGAGGACGACTTCATTTCAAGAAGGGGAGGATGATGAGGACATCAATACAATTGTTACACCCATAGCCCCTGCTGCTATACATACTGGACCAATTACTAGAGCTCGTGCACGCCAACTAAATTACCAGGTACTTTCGTTTCTTGGTAATGATTCTAATGTTCATGAGAATATGATGTTGCCTAAATTGGATACATTTGTTTTGCTTACAAATGAAGGGCCTAGCTTGGAGAAGGATGAACATTGGAGCAAGAACAAGCATGGAGATGATGGCATGTGCAAGGGGAACAAGAACGGAGTTATAAGTGATGATTTCAGGACTTTGAAGCCACCATAATGGGTGCATGAAGCCTTGGACGAAATATACAAGATGCCACTTCATAAATTTCGTCCCGAGGCTATTTTAGGTGCTGCGTCACCTTATTATTGGGCCAGGCCCATGTAATTTCAAAATACATAAGTATAGGCTATTTTTAGAGTACGTATGTGTGGGGAAACAAGAGATAGGGTTGATTTCGGACCCCTCCACCAAGGGCCACGAAATTCCCCCCATCTTCCTCCATATATACAGCCCTTAGGGCATCGTTTAGACTTCGGGTTTTGTTTAGATTAAAAGTTCGCCATAGCTGCAACTTCACGTACTTCGTTTGTGTTCAACGACCAGACAAAGGCGTCACAGAACCCCACCTTGATCAATAAAGCTTTCATCTTATATTCGCAATATCCAGATTGCATTCTCAGTTTCTTGCTTGTTCTTCGTTTCCTCGCAGGAAACAGACCCTCGTGGTCAGGTTGAACGTGCTCCGGCATGGTCAATAACCTCTCGGAGTTGGTTTAGCGATTGGTAAGGCGCGACGTCCTCGCACGTTCGTTGTCGGATCGTCAAAGTCAACTGCCACCAAAGCGATATCCATCATCTCATCAAAAGACGGGACACCTTTGCCTCTGTCAGGCATTTTGTGAGAGATTTCAGCACCATTGCTGCACCTCTCAACGAGCTTACAAAGAAGGATGTGCCTTTTGTTTGGGATACAACACAGGAAGAAGCCTTCATAGTATTGAAAGATAAGTTGGCACATGCTCCTTTACTCCAACTTCCTGATTTTAATAAGACTTTTGAGCTAGAATGTGATGCTAGTGGAATTGGGTTAGGAGGTGTGTTATTACAAGATGGCAAACATGTTGCATACTTTTATGAAAAATTGAGTGGGCCTAGTCTGAACTATTCTACTTATGATAAGGAATTATATGCTCTTGTTTGGACCTTAGAAACATGGCAACATTATTTATGGCCCAAGGAATTCGTTATACATTCTGATCATGAATCTTTGAAACACATTAAAAGTCAAGCAAAACTAAACCATAGACATGCTAAATGGGTTGAATTCACTCAGACTTTCCCTTATGTCATTAAACACAAGAAGGGTAAAGAAAATGTTATTGCTGATGCATTGTCTCGTCGTTATACTATGCTTTTACAACTTGACTTTAAAATATTTGGTTTGGAGACCATCGAAGATCAATATGTGCATGATGCTGAATTTAAAGATGTATTGCAGAATTGTAAGGAAGGGAGAACTTGGAACAAGTTCGTTCTTAACGATGGATTTGTGTTTCGTGCTAACAAGCTATGCATTCTAGCTAGCTCCGTTCGTCTTTTGTTGTTGCAGGAGGCGCATGGAGGAGGATTAATGGGACACTTTGGCATCAAGAAGACGGAGGATATACTTGCTACACATTTCTTTTGGCCAAAGAGGAGACGGGATGTTGAGCGTTTTGTTGCTCGCTGCACTACATGTCAAAATGAAGCCTAATATGATTGTGGCAAAAGAAGCCTAATATGATGAGGACATCAATACCATTGTTACACCCACAGCCCCTGCTGCTATACATACTGGACCAGTTACTAGAGCTCGCGCACGTCAATTGAATTATCAGGTACTTTCGTTTCTTGGTAACGATTCTAATCTTCATGAGAATATGATGCTGCCTAAATTGGATACATTTGTTTTGCTTACAAATGAAGGGCCTAGCTTGGACAAGAAAGTTGAACGTTGGAACAAGTTCAAGCATGGAGATGATGGCATGCGCAAGGGGATCAAGAACGGAGTTACAAGTGATGATTTCAGGACTTTGAAGCCACCATAAGGAGTGCATGAAGCCTTGGACGAAATATACAAGATGCCACTTCATTAGTTTCGTCCAGAGGCTATTTTAGGTGCTGCGTCACCTTATTATTGGGCTAGGCCCATGTATTTTCGAAATACTTAAGTATAAGCTGTTTTTAGAGTCCGTATGTGTGGGGAAACAAGAGTTAGGGTTGGTTTCGGACCCCTCCTCCAAGGGCCACGAAATTCCCCCCTATTCCTCCATATATACAGCCCTTAGGGCATCGTTTAGACTTTGGGTTTTGTTTAGATTAAAGTTCGCCATAGCTGCAACTTCGCGTACTTCGTTTGTGTTCAACGACCAGACAAAGGCGTCACAGAACCCCACCTTGATCAATAAAGCTTTCATCTTATATTCGCAATATCCAGATTGCAATCTCAGTTTCTTGCTTGTTCTTTGTTTGCTCGCAGGAATTAGACCCTCATGGTCAGGTTGATCGTGCTCCGGCGTGGTCAAGAACCCTCGAAAGTTGGTTTAGCGATTGCTAAGGCGCGACGTCTTCGCACGTTCGTAGTCGGATCGTCAAAGTCGACTCCCACAGAAAACGATATCTATCTCATCGAAACATCAGGACACCTTTGCCTCTATATAATAATAAACCATCTAGTGTTGCTTCTGAAATTAAATTGAAAAGTGCATGTTTACTTGCCACCAAATCTGATATTGATGATCTAGATTTTAGCAAATCTGTTTGCTATGCTTTCGTGTGCAAAGAGGCATTATTTTCATTCGAGGACGTGCCTTCCTCTTTGCTTCCTGCTGTCACTAACATTTTGCAGGAGTTCGCTGACGTCTTTCCACAAGACGTGCCACCGGGATTACCACCTACTCGAGGGATTGAGCATCAAATTGACTTAATTCTTGGTGCATCATTATCCAACCGTGTGCCATACCATACCAATCCAGAGGAGACGAAGGAGAATATGCGTGAAGTACAGGAGCTGCTCGACAAAGGTTATATACGTGAATCCCTTAGTCCTTGTGTCGTTCCTATCATTTTAGTGCCGAAAAAGGATGGTACGTCGCGTATGTGTGTTGATTGTCGAGGCATTAATAATATTACTATTCGTTATCGTCATCCTATTCCTAGGCTAGACGACATGCTTGTTGAATTGAGTGGCTCTACAATATTCTCCAAAGTTGATTTGCATAGTGGATACCATCAAATTCGTATGAAATTAGGAGATGAATGGAAAACTGCATTTAAAACTAAGTTTGGATTATATGAGTGGTTAGTCATGACTTTTGGGTTAACTAATGCACCTAGTACTTTCATGAGGTTAATGAACGAAGTTTTATGTGCTTTCATTGGACGATTTGTAGTAGTCTATTTTGATGATATACTGATTTATAGTAAATCTTTGGAGGAACATTCGGAACATTTACGTGCTGTTTTTATTGCTCTACGTGATGCACGTTTGTTTGGTAACCTTGGAAAGTGCACCTTTTGCACCGACCGAGTATCTTTAATTGGCTATGTTGTTACTCCACAGGGAATTGAAGTTGATAAAGCCAAGATTGAAGCTATTGAGAGTTGGCCGCAGCCCAAAACGGTCACACAAGTGAGGCGTTTCCTTGATCTCGCTGGTTTCTATAGGCGTTTTGTGAGAGATTTCAGCACCATTGCTGCACCTCTCTGCGAGCTTACAAAGAAGGATGTGCCTTTTGTTTGGGGTACCGCACAGGAAGAAGCCTTCATGGTATTGAAATATAAGTTGACACATGCTCCTTTACAACAACTTCCTAATTTTAATAAGACTTTTGAGCTTGTGATGCTAGTGGAATTCGATTAGGAGGTGTGTTATTACAGGATGGCAAACCTATTGCATACTTTTCTGGAAAATTGAGTGGGCCTAGTCTGAACTATTCTACTTATGATAAAGAATTATATGCTCTTGTTCGGACCTTAGAAACATGGCAACATTATTTATGGCCCAAGTAATTGGTTATACATTCTGATCATGAATCTTTGAAACACATTAAAAGTCAAGCAAAACTGAACCGTAGACATGCTAAATGGGTTGAATTCATTGAGACTTTCCCTTATGTCATTAAACACAAAAAGGGAAAAGAAAATGTTATTGTTGATGCTTTGTCTCGTCATTATACTATGCTTTCACAACTTGACTTTAAAATATTTGGTTTGGAGACCATCAAAGATCAATATATGCATGATGCTGAATTTAAAGATGTATTGCAGAATTGTTAGGAAGGGAGAACTTGGAACAAGTTCGTTCTTAATGATGGATTTGTGTTTCGTGTTAACAAGCTATGCATTCCAGCTAGCTCCGTTCATCTTTTGTTGTTGCAGGAGGTGCATGGAGGAGGATTAATGGGACACTTTGGCATCAAGAAGACGGAGGATATACTTGCTACACATTTCTTTTGGCCAAAGATGAGACGAGATGTTGAGCGTTTTGTTGCTCGCTGCGCTACATGTCAAAAAGCTAAGTCCCGACTCAATCCTCATGGTTTATATATGCCTTTTCCTGTACCTAGTGTTCCTTGGTAGGATATATCTATGGACTTTGTTTTAGGTTTACCTCGAACAAAGAAGGGGAGGGATAGCATATTTGTTGTCGTGGATAGGTTCTCGAAAATGGCGCACTTTATACCATGTCATAAAAGCGATGATGCTGTTAATGTTCCTGATTTGTTCTTTCATGAAATTATTCGCTTGCATGGTGTGCCAAATACTATTGTTTCAGATCGTGATACTAAATTTCTTAGCCACTTTTGTAGATGTATATGGGCTAAGTTGGGGACTAAACTGCTTTTCAGTACTACTTGTCACCCCCAAACTGATGGACAAACTGAAGTAGTCAATAGAACATTTTCTACTATGCTTAGGGCTGTCTTGAAGAATAACAAGAAAATGTGGGAAGAATGCTTGCCTCATATTGAATTTTCTTATAATCATTCATTGCATTCTACTACTAAGATGTGCCCTTTTGAAATTGTGTATAGTTTCCTACCTGATGCACCTATTGATTTGTTGCCTCTTCCATCTTCGGAGAAGGTTAATTTTGATGCTAAAGAACGTGCTGAATTGATTTTAAAAACGCATGAGTTAATTAAGGAAAACATTGAGCGTATGAATGCTAAATATAAACTTGCTGGAGATAAGGGTAGAAAACATGTTGTGTTTGCACCTGGAGATCTTATTTGGTTACATTTGCGCAAGGATAGATTTCCTAATTTGCGTAAATCAAAGCTAATGCCACGTGCTGATGGTCCTTTTAAGGTGTTAGAGAAAATAAATGATAATGCATATAAACTTGAGCTACCTGCAGATTTTGGGGTTAGTCCCACTTTTAACATTGCAGATTTGAAGCCTTATTTGGGTGAGGAAGATGAGCTTTCGTCGAGGACAACTTCATTTCAAGAAGGGGAGGATGATGAGGACATCAATACCATTGTTACACCCACAACCCCTGCTGCTATACATACTGGACCAATTACTAGAGCTCGCGCACGCCAATTGAATTATCAGGTACTTTCATTTCTTAGTAACGATTCTAATGCTCATGAGAATATGATGCTGCCTAAATTGGATACATTTGTTTTGCTTACAAATGAAGGGCCTAGCTTGGACAAGAAAGATGAACCTTGGAGCAAGATCAAGCATGGAGATGATGGCATGCACAAGGGGATAAAGAAACGGAGTTACAAGTGATGATTTCAGGACTTTGAAGCCACCATAAGGAGTGCCTGAAGCCTTGGGCGAAATATACAAGATCTCACTTCATAAATTTCGTCCAGAGGCTATTCTAGGTATTGCGTCACCTTATTATTCGGCCAGGCCCATGTATTTTCGAAATACTTAAGTATAGGCTGTTTTTAGAGTCCGTATGTGTGGGGAAACAAGAGTTAGGGTTGGTTTCGGACCCCTCCTCCAAGGGCCACGAAATTCCCCCCTCTTCCTCCATATATACAGCCCTTAGGGCGTCGTTTAGACTTTGGGTTTTGTTTAGATTAAAAGTTCGCCATAGCTGCAACTTCTCGTACTTCGTTTGTGTCCAACGACTAGACAAGACGTCATAGAACCCCACCTTGATCAATAAGCTTTCATCTTATTCTTAATATCCAGATTGCAATCTCAGTTTCTTGCTTGTTCTTCGTTTGCTTGCAGGAAACAGACCCTCGTGGTCAGGTTGATCATGCTCCGGCGTGGTCAATAACCCCTCGGAAGTTGGTTTAGCGATTGCTAAGGCGCGATGTCTCGCACGTTCGTAGTCGGACCGTCAAGGTCGACTCCCACAGAAACGATAGCCACCATCTCATCGAAATATCGGGACACCTTTGCCTCTATCATAGAGTCCATGGGGATGATGGAAGGATGCTCCGCATCATCCGGGGCCTTGGTCGGATGTCCGGGGCCTAAAAATATCTTTTCCTGTGAAAATTTTTGCCGGTTTTTTCCCGAGACCTACTGAGGCAAGGAAACACGAATCGGAAATTAGACGGACCTCGAAAACAATTCTAATAGGAAAGGAACTCGAATTGGTAGTGGATATATGATGGTAGGATATGGCAGCGGTGATGGTATATGGATACGGATTGGTGGTGGTATATGGATACGGATTGGTGATGGTATATGGAGACGGATTGGTGGTGGTATATGGATACGGATCGATGGCGGATAAGCGGTGGTGGTAGATGGCAGGAGCGATGATGATGGTGCGGCGGCGGCATCACAATTTATGACCAGAACTCGAAACTCTAAAAGACTAGACTCTAAGACAAGCAACTAGACACGATGATGCAACCGCAAATTCAACAAAGCAAAATACTGAAAAGACTATGAAAAGGCTCAGATTGGTTTGGATATGATGAACTAACCCTAATTTTTTTGGCTTTTTTCGTGGACTGTAGGTATGAAGAACAGACTCGATCTAAACTATGAAAAATTGGAAAATCTCACCGAGCAACCTAAAAATCTGATACCACTTGATACAGGGAAAGGTGTCCCGATGTTTCGATGAGATGGTGGCTATCGTTTCTGTGGGAGTCGACCTTGACGATCCGACTACGAACGTGCGAGACGTCGCGCCTTAGCAATCGCTAAACCAACTTCCGAGGGGTTATTGACCATGCCGGAGCACGATCAACCTGACCATGAGGGTCTGTTTCCTGCAAGCAGAGGAAGAACAAGCAAGAAACTGAGATTGCAATCTGGATATTGCGAATATAAGATGAAATCTTTATTGATCAAGGTGGGGTTCTATGACGCCTTGGTCTGGTCGTTGGACACAAACGAAGTACGAGAAGTTGCAGCTATGGCGAACTTTTAATCTAAACAAAACCCAAAGTATAAACGATGCCCTAAGGGCTGTATATATGGAGGAGAGAGGGGGAATTTGGTGGCCCTTGGAGGAGGGGTCCGAAACCAACCCTAACTCTGGTTTCCCCACACATACGGACTCTAAAAACAGCCTATACTTAAGTACTTCGAAAATACATGGGCCTGGCTCAATAATAAGGTGACGCAATACCTATAATAGCCTCTGGACGAAATTTATGAAGTGGCATATTTCGCCCCATGCTTCATGCACTCATTATGGTGGCTTCAGAGTCCTGGAATCATCACTTGTAACTCCGGTCTTGTTCCCCTTGCGCATGCCATCATCTTCATGCTTGAACTTGCTCCAAGGTTCATCTTTCTTGTCCAAGCAAGGCCCTTCATTTGTAAGCAACACAAATGTATCCAATTTAGGCAGCATCATATTCTCATGAACATTAGAACCGTTACGAAGAAACGAAAGTACCTGATAATTCAATTGGCGTGCGCGAGCTCTAGTAATTGGTCCAGTATGTATAGCAGCAGGGGCTGTGGGTGTAACAATGGTATTGATGTCCTCATCACTCTACACCGACACATCAAGCCCCACGTGGACCTATGACAAGAGCTAGAGCACGTGCTTTGGAAACCGAGGTGAACTCCTTCCTACCTAGCTTGCATATGGATACGAATGGAACATTGTTGCTAACTCACCAAGATACGCTATGTCTCATTAGGTACGAAGAGGAACACCACCTAGAGGCTCAGGAGCACCCCCAAGGAGAAGAGGAACCACCCCAAGGCCACACGGACCAAGACAGAGTGCAACAGCAGCAAGACAGGAAGTCCTAGGTGACCCCGTGCGAACGGGCCCTCGAGACCCCGTTTCCACAGGCTGTCCAGAGAGTTGGCGCTGAAGCACCCCGTGCGCACGGGCCCAACTTACCCCGTGCGCACGGGCCTCCCTGGATGGACGGCTGACATCCCCAAACCGAGCCCCTCTTCATCTACTTCGACCCCAAGACTATATAAACTATACCTAGTGCTATGTTTAGGGTTAGCAAAGTATGAGCAAAGTATGAGATGAGATATTTGTGAGCTTTGCTCCTTCTACCTTCCCATTTGTGGAATCAAGACCCCTTTGGGAAGAATCCTAGTGGATTTCAAGACCTCGTCTAGGAGAAGACTATCTTCAAGACCTCATCTCCTAGGAGTGGGAAGAACTTTGCCATTGTATCTTTCCTTTGATTGTGTTTGTGACTTGTGGATCTTATTATGCTATTCTAGTGGATGTGTGATTGGGGAATTGTTTGAGTGTTTTCCTCTTTGTGTTCTTGTGAGTTTGCCTTTTCCCCCTCCAAATGTGAAAAGACCCCCTCTAGGGTTTCATCCTATATCATTTTGGTGTCAAGAGCAAGGTTGATTCACATCTTGGAGTCCCATCCCCCCATTTGCTAGCTTGATTTTGTTGTTTTTCGTCCTAATTTGAAAATCCCCACAAAAATAGCCCCAAATTTTTTTCCTTGCAATTTGTTGATCTTGTCAGATTTGGTTGTTTTGATCCACGAATTTGGAGTTTGGCAAGTGGATCTACCCATCTTCCTACTTCCCCACCTTACAAATCCTCGGAATTGCCCTTATCTTGGAAAATACCCATGGATCTGGAGCTGTTCCTCCGCTCGCAGCACACCCCGTGCACACGGGCCCTCGAGACCCCGTGCGCACGGGCCTCACTTACCCCGTGCGCACGGACCTTCCAGAAACTTTCAGCCATCTTTGTTTTGCACCATTTTGCACCCATACCAACACTCGTGTTCTTCCACACTATTTCTCGTGGTTGTTTCAGTTTCGGACCGCGGTTTCTCTTGTGTCCTGAGGTGTTTAGGATACTTAGGCGCATTTGGACATTATCATCGCCGCCACTCGTTCATCAACTCGAACACCACACCGGCTTCAACAACTACATTCCTACCGTACGATCGGACGGTAACCTCGACGACATCTAACCCTTGCTTTTGCATTGATAACCCGAGCCATTTCGCGTCGCTTACCCATCGAGACTAGCAAGTTGAGAATTGCCGGGCCACGCTATTGTGCACCATAGTCATCATGTTAACATGTTAGTGCCATAAGTCTCTCCCATGCATATCTTACATACTTGCCTCATATCATACTTGGCTCTAGCTTCAAAAAAAACAAGAAAAGCTTTAAAGCTGATGAGGACATCAATACCATTGTTACACCCACAGCCCCTGCTGCTATACATACTGGACCAATTACTAGAGCTCGCGCACGCCAACTAAATTACCAGGTACTTTCGATTCTTGGTAATGATTCTAATGTTCATGAGAATATGATGCTGCCTAAATTGGATACATTTGTTTTGCTTACAAATGAAGGGCCTAGCTTGGAGAAGGATGAACATTGGAGCAAGAACAAGCATGGAGATGATGGCATGCGCAAGGGGAACAAGAACAGAGTTACAAGTGATGATTTCAGTCTTTGAAGCCTCCATAACGAGTGCATGAAGCCTTGGACGAAATATACAAGATGTCACTTCATAAATTTCGTCCAGAGGCTATTATAGGTGCTGCGTCACCTTTTTATTGGGCCAGGCCCATGTAATTTCGAAATACATAAGTATAGGCTATTTTTAGAGTCCGTATGTGTGGGGAAACAAGAGATAGGGTTGATTTCGGACCCCTCCACCAAGGGCCACGAAATTCCCCCTCTCTTCCTCCATATATACAGCCCTTAGGGCACCGTTTAGACTTTGGGTTTTGTTTAGATTAAAAGTTCGCCATAGATGCAACTTCGCGTACTTCGTTTGTGTTCAACGACCAGACAAAGGCGTCACAGAACCCCACCTTGATCAATAAAGCTTTCATCTTATATTCGCAATTTCCAGATTGCAATCTTAGTTTCTTGCTTGTTCTTCGTTTGCTCGCAGGAAACAGACCCTCGTGGTCAGGTTGATCGTGCTCCGGCGTGGTCAATAACCTCTCGGAGTTGGTTTAGCGATTGCTAAGGCGCGACGTCCTCGCACGTTCGTAGTCGGATCGTCAAAGTCGACTTCCACCAAAGCGATATCCATCATCTCATCGAAAGACGGGACACCTTTGCCTCTATCAAGTGGTATCAGTTTTCAGGTTGCTCGGTGAGATTTTACAGTTTTTCGTAGTTTAGATCGAGTCTGTTCTTCATACCTACAGTCCACGAAAAAGCCACAAAAAAATTAGGGTTAGTTCATCATATCCGAACCAATCTGAGCCTTTGCATAGTCTTTTTAGGGTTTTGCTTTGTTGAATTTGCGGTTGCATCGTCGTGTCTAGTTGCTGGTCTTAGAGTCTAGTCTTTTAGAGTTTCGAGTTCTGGTCATAAGTTGTCACGCCGCCGCCGCACCATCATCATCGCCCCTGCCATCTACCACCACCGCTCCGAATCCGTATCCATATACCACCACCAATTTGTGTCCATATACCACCACCGATCCATATCCATATACTACCACCGCTACCACCACCGCTGCCATATACCACCACCATATATCCACCACCAATCCGAGTTCCTTGCATATTAGGTTTGTTTTCGGGATCCATCTAATTTCCGATTCGTGTTTCCTTGTCTGAGTAGGTTTCGGATTCCAGCAATCTTTTCTCGTCCGTAGAAGAGGTTGGTTTCCAAAAAAAAAGAGTCCGGAAACCACCCTCCGTTTAGGCCCAAAATTTTCCGAAAACGCACTTGTCGAAAAATTTTCTGGCTATCCTATTTTTTGGTGTTTCTAAGCGTATTGAGACAGTCGCCGTTATAGAAGTTTTTTTGAACCGTTTCCAGTTTTTGGGTCCGGGCAGTCGAAAAAAAAAATTTGGTCAAAAAAATTTTGTGCCCATCCTGTCAGTTTGACCTGGGAAGAGTTTTGAGACACTCGCCATTATAGTGGTTTTTCGCAAAAAAGAAAAAAAAAGAGCAGCGAAAAAAAAGCAGCGAAAAAAAAATCCAGAGTGTGCTTTTCCCTTGTTTACGTGCAGCGCCGTGATTTTGTTAGTGTTCTAGGCTCGCGTCTCTAGCATAGTCTAGCCTAGGACCAGCACAGTACCGTCGTTGAGCGTTTATTCAACTTTGCATCTCTGAATTGATTATTGCTTACCCCTTTTGCTACCATATTATAAGCCTTCCCAGCTCCACATACATCTACGTCGTGCGTTTGACTCTCCCTGGTAATCGCTCTATCCAAGCTTTGAGAGTTTTGACTACAACGGTTGCCGATCACCGCCTCTTGCTGGGTAAGAACTAGTAAGAATTTGAGTTTTACTTGACGGATTTGTGACACCCACCACCACTTGTTCGTAGTCTATAGGATCATATTCTTGTGTGTTTCTATTGCTGCTAACCATGCCAGGATCACAAGCCGACGAGATTGACTGGGAGAACTTATCGAACAAGGAGCTTCATGATAAGTTTCAGCAAATGATGACTGAACAGGTGCAAGATGTGCTGAACAATTTTGAAGAGGCCATGGAGAAGATCACTGGCCTTGAGAAGACGTTCGAAACAAAGCTCGATAACAGATTTAATGAACTGCTTGCGCGTCTTCCACCACCGGCTGCACCTGCCGCACCTCTGCAACAACAACAACTACACCCCCTTCCGAATCAGTATGGACGAGCACAGCGTGTTCCTATTGAGCCAGGACAAAATTCTGGTGCCGCTGCTACTGCTGTTGGTGCTTCTTTGGCTCCTGCTACTGCTGCTGCTGGTACCCAGGAGGATGATGAGTATGCGGGCGATTATGAGGATGAGGTTGATCAAAATCAGCACTACGTGCAGCTACCAGCACCACCACCACCAGGTCGACCTCAGGTATATATTCGTAATGGTAGGCCTGCACCACCACCTCAGGTACGAGATGATGTCCATATTCCTAAACTGAAATTGAATATTCCACCATTTGAGGGTAGATATGTCCCTGATATATATCTTACTTGGGAGTTAGAAACTGAACAACGTTTTACATGTTTACAATATCCCGAGGAGAGACGGGTTGCTGCTGCTGTTTGTGCTTTCACTAGTTTTGCATGTGTATGGTGGTCTGAACATTGTAGATTATATCCTATTCCCGCTACTTGGGCTGCTTTGAAAACTGCTATGCGTACTCGTTGGGTTCCACCATATTATCAATGTGAATTGCTTCAAAAATTGCAGCGTTTAAGACAAGGAAAAAATTCTGTAGAAGAATATTATCAGGAATTACAAACTGCATGATTAGATGTGGTATTGTTGAGGAGAATGAAGCTATGCTTGCACGTTTTCTGGGTGGATTAAATAGAGAGATTCAGACCATTCTAGACTATAAGGAGTATACTAATATCACTCGTTTATTCCATCTTGCTTGTAAAGCTGAACGTGAAGTGCAGGATCGACAAGCATTGGTGCGAACTAACTTTTCTGCAGGCCGGCCTTCCTCATGGACACCGCGTGCATATTCTACTTCAACTGCACCAGCACCTCAATCAGGTGCCTCCTCCAGCCGTGATACAAGAAAACAGGCACAACAACCATTATCTGCCAAGAGCGCACCTGCCGGGCCTGCACAGAGTTCTTCTTCTTCCATGGCATCAACAGGGCACACAAGTGATATTATTTGTCGTCGTTTTAAGGGAGGAGGTCATTATGCGAGAGAATGCAAATCTAAGCGTGTGATGATTGTTACCGAGGATGGTGGCTATGAGTCCGCTAGTGACTATGATGAGGAGACTTTGGCTCTTATTACACGTGAAGAACATGGTGGAGATGATTCTGATCATGAGACGCAATACATGGCTCCTGAAGACGCTGACAGGTATGAATGTTTAGTTGCTCAACGTGTTTTGAGTGTGCAGGTCACACAAGCTGAGCAAAATTAGAGGCACAATTTGTTCCATACCAAGGGAGTTGTGAAGGAACGTTCTGTGCGCGTCATCATAGACGGAGGTAGCTGCAACAACTTGGCTAGCATGGAGATGGTGGAGAAGCTTTCTCTCACCACAAGACCACATCCACATCCTTACTACATCCAATGGTTCAACAACAGCGGCAAGGTTAAGGTAACACGTACTGTTCGTGTGCATTTTAGTATCTCTACATATGCTGATTATGTTGATTGTGATGTGGTACCTATGCAAGCATGTTCCTTATTACTTGGTAGACCATGGCAATTTGATAAAAATTCTGTACACCATGGTAGAAACAATCAGTATACTCTTGTTCATAAGGATAAAAATATTACTTTGCTTCCTATGACTCCTGATTCTATTTTGAAAGATGATATTAATAGAGCTAATAAAGCAAAACAGGAGAAGAATAAGAGTGAAAATCAGACTGTGGCAAAAGAATTTGAGCAACAAATGAAGCCTAATAATAAACCATCTAGTGTTGCTTCTGAAATTAAATTGAAAAGTGCATGTTTATTTGCCACCAAATCTGATATTGATGAGCTAGATTTCAGCAAATCTGTTTGCTATGCTTTTGTGTGCAAAGAGGCATTATTTTCATTCGAGGACGTGCCTTCCTCTTTGCCTCCTGCTATCACTAACATTTTGCAGCAGTTCACTGACGTCTTTCCACAAGACGTGCCACCGGGATTACCACCTATTCGAGGGATTGAGCATCAGATCGACTTAATTCCCGGTGCTTCACTGCCAAACCGTGCGCCATACCGTACCAATCCAGAGGATACGAAGGAGATTATGCGTCAAGTACAAGAGCTTCTCGACAAAGGTTATATACGCGAATCCCTTAGTCCTTGTGTTGTTCCTATTATTCTAGTGCCGAAAAAGGATGGTACATCGCGTATGTGTGTTGATTGTAGAGGCATTAATAATATTACTATTCGTTATCGTCATCCTATTCCTAGGCTAGATGATATGCTTGATGAATTGAGTAGCTCTACAATATTCTCCAAAGTTGATTTGCGTAGTGGATACCATCAAATTCGTATGAAATTGGGGGATGAATGGAAAACAGCATTTAAAACTAATTTTGGATTATATGAGTGGTTAGTCATGCCTTTTGGTTTAACTAATGCGCCTAGTACTTTCATGAGACTAATGAACGAAGTTTTACGTGCTTTCATTGGACGATTTGTGGTAGTCTATTTTGATGATATACTGATTTATAGCAGATCTTTGGAACAACATTTGGAACATTTACGTGCTATTTTTATTGCTCTACGTGATGCACGTTTGTTTGGTAACCTTGGGAAGTGCACCTTTTGCACCGACCGAGTATCTTTTCTTGGCTATGTTGTTACTCAACAAGGAATTGAAGTTGATAAAGCCAAGATTGAAGCTATTGAGAGTTGGCCGCAGCCCAAAACGGTCACACAAGTGAGGAGTTTTCTTGGCCTCGCTGGATTCTATAGGCGTTTTGTGAGAGATTTCAGCACCATTGCTGCACCTCTCAATGAGCTTACAAAGAAAAATGTGCCTTTTCTTTGGGGTACCGCACAGGAAGAAGCCTTCTCGGTATTGAAAGATAAGTTGACACATGCTCCTTTACTCCAACTTCCTGATTTTAATAAGACTTTTGAGCTTGAATGTGATGCTAGTGGAATTGGATTAGGTGGTGTGTTATTACAAGATGGCAAACCTGTTGCATACTTTTCTAAAAAATTGAGTGGCCCTAGTCTGAATTATTCTACTTATGATAAAGAATTATATGCTCTTGTTCGGACTTTAGAAACATGGCAACATTATTTATGGCCCAAAGAATTTGTTATACATTCTGATCATGAATCTTTGAAACATATTAGAAGTCAAGCTAAACTGAATCGTAGACATGCTAAATGGGTTGAATTCATTGAGACTTTCCCTTATGTCATTAAACACAAGAAGGGAAAAGAAAATGTTATTGCTGATGCATTGTCTCGTCGCTATACTATGCTTTCACAACTTGACTTCAAAATATTTGGTTTGGAGACCATCAAAGATCAATATGTGCATGATGCTGATTTTAAAGATGTAATGCAGAATTGTAAAGAAGGAAGAATGTGGAACAAGTTTGTTGTTAACGATGGATTTGTGTTTCGTGCTAACAAGCTATGCATTCCAGCTAGCTCCGTTCGTCTTTTGTTGTTGCAGGAGGCGCATGGAGGAGGATTAATGGGACACTTTGGCGTGAAGAAGACGGAGGACGTCCTTGCTACACATTTCTTTTGGCCAAAGATGAGACGGGATGTTGAGCGTTTTATTGCTCGCTGCACTACATGTCAAAAAGCTAAGTCACGACTCAATCCTCATGGTTTATATATGCCTTTGCCTGTACCTAGTGTTCCTTGGGAGGATATATCTATGGACTTTGTTTTAGGTTTACCTCGAACAAAGAAGGGGAGGGATAGCATATTTGTTGTCGTGGATAGATTCTCGAAAATGGCACACTTTATACCATGTCATAAAAGCGATGATGTTGTTAATGTTGCTGATTTGTTCTTTCGTGAAATTATTCGCTTGCATGGTGTGCCAAATACTATTGTTTCAGATCGTGATACTAAATTTCTTAGCCACTTTTGGAGATGTTTATGGGCTAAGTTGGGGACTAAACTGCTTTTTAGTACTACTTGTCACCCCCAAACTGATGGCCAAACTGAAGTAGTCAATAGAACATTGTCTACTATGCTTAGGGCTGTTTTGAAGAGTAATAAGAAAATGTGGGAGGAATGCTTGCCTCATATTGAATTTTCTTATAATCGTTCATTGCATTCTACTACTAAAATGTGCCCTTTTGAAGTTGTGTATGGTTTCCTACCTCGTGCACCTATTGATTTGTTGCCTCTTCCATCTTCGGAGAATGTTAATTTTGATGCTAAACAACGTGCTTAATTGATTTTAAAAATGCATGAGTTAACTAAGGAAAACATTTAGCGTATGAATGCCAAATATAAACTTGCTGGAGATAAGGGTAGAAAACATGTTGTGTTTGCACCTGGAGATCTTGTTTGGTTACATTTGCGTAAGGATAGATTTCCTGATTTGCGCAAATCAAAGCTCATGCCACGGGCTGATGGTCCCTTTAAGGTGTTAGAGAAAATATATGATAATGCATATAAACTTGAGCTGCCTGCAGATTTTGGGGTTAGTCCCACTTTTAACATTGCAGATTTGAAGCCTTATTTGGGTGAGGAAGATGAGCTTCCGTCGAGGACGACTTCACTTCAAGAAGGGAGGATGATGAGGACATCAATACCATTGTTACACCCACAGCCCCTGCTGCTATACATACTGGACCAATTACTAGAGCTCGCACACGCCAACTAAATTACCAGGTACTTTCGTTTCTTGGTAATGATTCTAATGTTCATGAGAATATGATGCTGCCTAAATTGGATACATTTGTTTTGCTTACAAATGAAGGGCCTAGCTTGGAGAAGGATGAACATTGGAGCAAGAACAAGCATGGAGATGATGGCATGCGCAAGGGGAACAAGAACAGAGTTACAAGTGATGATTTCAGGTCTTTGAAGCCTCCATAACGAGTGCATGAAGCCTTGGACGAAATATACAAGATGTCACTTCATAAATTTCGTCCAGAGGCTATTATAGGTGTTGTGTCACCTTTTTATTGGGCCAGGCCCATGTAATTTCGAAATACATAAGTATAGGCTATTTTTAGAGTCCGTATGTGTGGGGAAACAAGAGATAGGGTTGATTTCGGACCCCTCCACCAAGGGCCACGAAATTCCCCCTCTCTTCCTCCATATATACAGCCCTTAGGGCACCGTTTAGACTTTGGGTTTTGTTTAGATTAAAAGTTCGCCATAGCTGCAACTTCGCGTACTTCGTTTGTGTTCAACGACCAGACAAAGGCGTCACAGAACCCCACCTTGATCAATAAAGCTTTCATCTTATATTCGCAATATCCAGATTGCAATCTTAGTTTCTTGCTTGTTCTTCGTTTGCTCGCAGGAAACAGACCCTCGTGGTCAGGTTGATCGTGCTCCGGCGTGGTCAATAACCTCTCGGAGTTGGTTTAGCGATTGCTAAGGCGCGACGTCCTCGCACGTTCGTAGTCGAATCGTCAAAGTCGACTTCCACCAAAGCGATATCCATCATCTCATCGAAAGACGGGACACCTTTGCCTCTATCATAAGCAAAAGAGGAGCAACAAAGAGCTTGTAAGCAATATCATCGAGTCATTTTTGCATATCATCTTCGACACCTCATACGTAGCATAGTTGGGATTGAAGATGGCATGTTTCTGGTTGGTGCACATGCATATCTAGCCCATTTGAGCAATCGAGCTAGTGTCTCTCTAGTATTCGCACAACTAGAGCATTTTCCGTGGTTGCACATTTTGAGCTCACCCCTTGGTTGTGCGTATCTCATCTATCTTCCGTGTGTGTGTTCCAAGTGATATCTTTGGGTTTGATCTATTTGTTTTTACTTGCATTTTTTGTGAATCTTTTCAACCTTATTGATATCTTGACTAACGTTTGCTTGAAATTTTTGCCACCATCCTAACCGAGCTCCTCCATAAGCCTTTTACTTGTAGGTGTGAGAAACAATTCCCGATACCAATTCCCCTATTATAGCATCTTGAGATCGTACTTGTTACATCCACAATCTTCGGAAAAGGTAACTTTGGTTTTGTTCTCTCATTTGTCCTACTCACCCCCACTTGCTCATGATGGATAGGCCAAATACTTCTACCAACCCACTCTTCATGGAGCAAGACGACGACATGAACTCCTTCGTCACCAAGAGTCACCTCTTTGGTGCACAACGTGCTTTACATCAAGAGCAACAAGCTATGAGTGACCACATCGACAACCTTGCCGCCGACTTGCGACTTTCCAAGCAACGTACAAGGGACTACTTCGACCACAAGCTCGACGATCACAAGCAAGAGAATGACGCAAGGATGGATGAAATTCGTGCTTTGTTGCTCAACCGCTCGTCTTCCACTTCAAGAAGGAGCCGTTCAAGCCGCCACTCCGACTTCACCCTCTCCGGCTCAAGTACACCGACATCGAACACTCTTCGTCGAGCCACGCGCACCGACCATCAAGAAAGCCTCAATCCACTTCCAGACACCGACTCTCAAGAGCGCCGACAACGTCAAACTCAAGAGGCCTTTGCACTAGCACGAGAACGATAACAACAACACCAACATGAAGAGGAAGAACGTGCGCGTCTCCACCAACTTGCACAAGATGCCGAGACACAACGTCAAGAACAACAACTCCGTGAGGCTCAAGCACATGCAGCGCAACAAGCTCTACGCGATTCGAGTCGAGCCGTTGCCGACCGAAGCCGTCAAGCCCATGAACAATAGGAAGCATTTCGCGAAGAAATTCAAGAACAAAGATTTCAAGCTTGCGTGCATCGTCAAGTTCCTCCTCGAGCTCGCGAAGCTCCCCCACAAGCTCGCCAACAACATCAAATTCATCGAGAGCATTGATGCGGAGCATCCCAAGGTCATCCCCATGGACCTACCATCGTCTCATCAAGTGCCTAGTGGACCCATGACTCGATCACGTGCAAGAGCTCTTGAAACTGAGGTGACATCCCTCCTCTCACAATTCCACTTCGATGGACATGAAGCATGGCTACTACCTCATATGGATACTTTGTGCATACTCAGGTACAATGGAGAAGCTAAGGAGCAAGGACAAGAAGAAGAGGAAGATGGATGAGAAGACGGAGAAGAAGGAGGGCTGAAGGAAAAGTCCCAGCCACCGGACGACCGGCCAAGACTGGACGTCCGGTGCCTGAAGCATCAGCCAAGCCCCAGCGAGCGGACGTCCGGTCCAGACCGGACGACCGGTGCCCCTGCACCCGAAGCAAACGAGCGGACGTCCGGTCCGGACCGGACGACTGGCGCGCCTGCATCTGAACCAACCTAGCGGAAGCCCGACGTTTCCGGACGTCCGGCACCCCATCATAGAGCCGAACCAGCGGACGTCTGGAGGACACCGGACGAACGGCCGCTCCTGAGACACCGGACGACCGGCCACCAGCGGACGTCCGGTACCTGGCTGCGTCCAGATTCGGGCCCGAGGCCCATGTACCCCTACTTTCGCCCCCATTTGCACTTAGACTATAAATAGACCTCTCCCACCTCCTTTCTAGGGTTAGTGAATGTTTAGCTCATATTTGTGAGAGAGCTTTGCTCATCCACTTGGTTACCTTCTCCTCGGAGATTCGTGCCTCCATCGGAGAAGATCCCCCAAGCGGATTCAAGCCCCCTTTACAGGAAGATCCCCTTGTGGATTCAAGACCTCCTCACGGAGAAGAACCGATTACCATGTATCGTCCTTAGTTGTCCGTGGATTCGTGTATCGTTCTATGTACTCGAGGATCTAGCCCATGTGTGGCTTATTCGTGTCAGTTTAGTGATTCCTCTTGTGTTTTATCTTGTGTTTTCTCTCCGTTCTTCCCCGTGTTCTTCGTGATTTCCCCGGGATCCGCTCCTTTCGTGAAAGGTCGGGCGACTAGGGTCTCTACCCTACATCATCTTGGTATCTAGAGCAAGGTTGATCACGATTTCAGAGCCTCCCCCACCGTTTCTAGCCTTCTTTTGTTGTTTTTCGTCCTAATCCGAAAATCCCCACAAAATTAGCCCCAAAAATTTTCTTGTGATTTGTGAGTATTGTTGATGTTTTGTTGGTTTTGATCTATGAATTTGTTGTGTTGCAAGTGGATCTAGCCTTCCCCCACCATCTCCACCTCGTACTCCATCCAAAATCCACGAAATTCATATCAATTTTCCCCCCGACCCACCGGACGACTGCAACTTACCGGACGTCCGGAGCCGCAGGAACCACCGGACGTCCGACCTTTCCAGACGACTGGAACCTCTAACCTGAGCTGAACTTAGCGGATTTTCGACCAGACCGGACATCCGGCGACCGGACATCCGTCCACTTCCGGACGACCGCTACTACCACCACATCATCCGCTACACCACCTCCGACTTCCGCAAACCTTTCCAATATACCAACCCACACCACCATTTTTGATAGAGGCAAAGGTGTCCCGTCTTTCGATGAGATGATGGATATCGCTTTGGTGGAAGTCGACTTTGACGATCCGACTACGAACGTGCGAGGACGTCGCGCCTTAGCAATCGCTAAACCAACTCCGAGAGGTTATTGACCACGCCGGAGCACGATCAACCTGACCACGAGGGTCTGTTTCCTGCGAGCAAACGAAGAACAAGCAAGAAACTGAGATTGCAATCTGGATATTGCGAATATAAGATGAAAGCTTTATTGATCAAGGTGGGGTTCTGTGACGCCTTTGTCTGGTCGTTGAACACAAACGAAGTACGCGAAGTTGCAGCTATGGCGAACTTTAATCTAAACAAAACCCAAAGTCTAAACGATGCCTTAAGGGCTGTATATATGGAGGAAGAGGGGGGAATTTCGTGGCCCTTGGTGGAGGGGTCCGAAATCAACCCTATCTCTTGTTTCCCCACACATACGGACTCTAAAAATAGCCTATACTTATGTATTTCGAAATTACATGGGCCTAGCCCAATAATAAGGTGACGCAGCACCTAAAATAGCCTCGGGACGAAATTTATGAAGTGGCATCTTGTATATTTCGTCCAAGGCTTCATGCACCCATTATGGTGGCTTCAAAGTCCTGAAATCATCACTTGTAACTCCGTTCTTGTTCCCGTTGCGCATGCCATCATCTCCATGCTTATTCTTGCTCCAATGTTCATCCTTCTCCAAGCTAGGCCCTTCATTTGTAAGCAAAACAAATGTATCCAATTTAGGCAGCATCATATTCTCATGAACATTAGAATCATTACCAAGAAACGAAAGTACCTGGTAATTTAGTTTGCGTGCACGAGCTCTAGTAATTGGTCCAGTATGTATAGCAGCAGGGCCTATGGGTGTAACAATTTTATTGATGTCCTCATCATCCTCCCCTTCTTGAAATGAAGTCGTCCTCGACGGAAGTTCATCTTCCTCACCCAAATAAGGCTTCAAATCTGCAATGTTAAAAGTGGGACTAACCCCAAAATCTGCAGGCAGCTCAAGTTTATATGCATTATCATTTATTTTCTCTAACACCTTAAAGGGACCATCAGCACGTGGCATTAACTTTGATTTACGCAAATCAGGAAATCTATCCTTACGCAAATGTAACCAAACAAGATCTCCAGGTGCAAACACAACATGTTTTCTACCCTTATCTCCAACAAGTTTATATTTAGCATTCATACGCTCAATGTTTTCCTTAGTTAACTCATGCATTTTTAAAATAAATTCAGCACATTGTTTAGCATCAAAATTAACCTTCTCCGAAGATGGAAGAGCCAACAAATCAATAGGTGCACGAGGTAGGAAACCATACACAACTTCAAAAGGGCACATCTTAGTAGTAGAATGCAATGAACGATTATAAGCAAATTCAATATGAGGCAAGCATTCCTCCCACATTTTCTTATTATTCTTCAAAACAGCCCTAAACATAGTAGACAACGTTCTATTGACTACTTCAGTTTGTCCATCAGTTTGGGGGTGACAAGTAGTACTAAAAAGCAGTTTAGTCCCCAACTTAGCCCATAAACATCTCCAAAAGTGGCTAAGAAATTTAGTATCACGATCTGAAACAATAGTATTTGGCACACCATGCAAGCGAATAATTTCACGAAAGAACAAATCAGCAACACTAACAGCATCATCGCTTTTATGACATGGTATAAAGTGTGCCATTTTCGAGAATCTATGCACGACAACAAATATGCTATCCCTCCCCTTCTTTGTTCAAGGTAAACCTAAAACAAAGTCCATAGATATATCCTCCCAAGGAACACTAGGTACAGGCAAAGGCATATATAAACCATGAGGATTGAGTCGTGACTTAGCTTTTTGACATGTAGTGCAGCGAGCAATAAAATGCTCAACATCCCGTCTCATCTTTGGCCAAAAGAAATGTGTAGCAAGTACGTCCTCCGTCTTCTTCACGCCAAAGTGTCCCATTAATCCTCCTCCATGCGCCTCCTGCAACAACAAAAGACGAACGGAGCTAGCTGGAATGCATTGCTTGTTAGCACGAAACACAAATCCATCATTAACGACGAACTTGTTCCACATTCTTCCTTCTTTACAATTCTGCATTACATCTTTAAAATCAGCATCATGCACATATTGATCTTTGATGGTCTCCAAACCAAATATTTTGAAGTCAAGTTGTGAAAGCATAGTATAGCGGCGAGACAATGCATCAGCAATAACATTTTCTTTTCCCTTCTTGTGTTTAATGACATAAGGAAAAGTCTCAATGAATTCAACCCATTTAGCATGTCTACGATTCAGTTTAGCTTGACTTTTAATATGTTTCAAAGATTCATGATCAGAATGTATAACAAATTCTTTGGGCCATAAATAATGTTGCCATGTTTCTAAAGTCCGAACAAGAGCATATAATTCTTTATCATAAGTAGAATAATTCAGACTAGGCCCACTCAATTTTTCAGAAAAGTATGCAACAGGTTTGGCATCTTGTAATAACACACCGCCTAATCCAATTCCACTAGCATCACATTCAAGCTCAAAAGTCTTATTAAAATCAGGAAGTTGGAGTAAAGAAGCATGTGTCAACTTATCTTTCAATACCGAGAAGGCTTCTTCCTGTGCGGTACCCCAAAGAAAAGGCACATCTTTCTTTGTAAGCTCATTGAGAGGTGCAGCAATGGTGCTGAAATCTCTCACAAAACGCCTATAGAATCCAGCGAGGCCAAGGAAACTCCTCACTTGTGTGACCGTTTTGGGCTGCGGCCAACTCTCAATAGCTTCAATCTTGGCTTTATCAACTTCAATTCCCTGTGGAGTAACAACATAGCCAAGAAAAGATACTCGGTCGGTGCAAAAGGTGCACTTCCCAAGGTTACCAAACAAACGTGCATCACGTAGAGTAATAAAAACAGCACGTAAATGTTCCAAATGTTCTTCCAAAGATCTGTTATAAATCAATATGTCATCAAAGTAAACTACCACAAATCGTCCAATGAAAGCACGTAAAACTTCATTCATTAATCTCATGAAAGTACTAGGTGCATTAGTTAACCCAAAAGGCATGACTAACCACTCGTATAATCCAAACTTAGTTTTAAATGCTGTTTTCCATTCATCTCCCAATTTCATACGAATTTGATGGTATCCACTACGCAAATCAACTTTGGAGAATATTGTAGAGCCACTCAATTCATCAAGCATATCATCGAGCCTAGGAATAGGATGACGATAACGAATAGTAATATTATTAATGCCTCTACAATCAACACACATACGTGATGTACCATCCTTTTTTGGCACTAGAATAATAGGAACAGCACAAGGACTAAGGGATTCGCGTATATAACCTTTGTCGAGAAGCTCTTGTACTTGATGCTTAATCTCCTTCGTCTCCTCTGGATTGGTACGGTATGGTGCACGGTTTGGCAGTGAAGCACCGGGAATTAAGTCAATCTGATGCTCAATCCCTCGAATAGGCGGTAATCCCGGTGGCACGTCTTGTGGAAAGACGTCAGCGAACTCCTGCAAAATGTTAGTGACAGCAGGAGGCAAAGAGGAAGGCACGTCCTCGAATGAAAATAATGCCTCTTTGCACACAAAAGCATAGCAAACAGATTTGCTGAAATCTAGCTCATCAATATCAGATTTGGTGGCAAATAAACATGCACTTTTCAATTTAATTTTAGAAGCAACACTATATGGTTTATTATTAGGCTTCATTTGTTGCTCAAAATCTTTTGCCACAATCTGATTTTCACTCTTATTCTTCTCCTGTTTTGCTTTATTAGCTCTATTAATATCATCTTTCAAAATGGAATCAGGAGTCATAGGAAGCAAAGTAATATTTTTATCCTTATGAACAAGAGTATAGTGATTGTTTCTACCATGGTGTACAGAGTTTTTATCAAATTGCCATGGTCTACCAAGTAATAAGGAACATGCTTGCATAGGTACCACATCACAATCAACATAATCAACATATGTAGAGATACTAAAATGCACACGAACAGTATGTGTTACCTTAACCTTGCCGCTGTTGTTGAACCATTGGATGTAGTAAGGATGTGGATGTGGTCTTGTGGTGAGAGAAAGCTTCTCCACCATCTCCATGCTAGCCAAGTTGTTGCAGCTCCCTCCGTCCGTTATGACGCGCACAGAACGTTCCTTCACAACTCCCTTGGTATGGAACAAATTGTGTCTCTGATTTTGCTCAGCTTGTGTGACCTGCACACTCAAAACACGTTGAGCAACTAAACATTCATACCTGTCAACGTCTTCAGGAGCCATGTATTGCGTCTCATGATTAGAATCATCTCCACCATGTTCTTCACGTGTAATAAGAGCTAAAGTCTCCTCATCATAGTCACTAGCGGACTCATATCCACCATCCGCGGTAGCAATCATCACACGCGGAGATTTGCATTCTCTCGCATAATGACCTCCTCCCTTACAACAACGACAAATAATATCACTTGTATGCCCTGTTGATGCTATGGAAGAAGAAGAACGCTGTGCAGGCCCCGCAGGTGCGCTCTTGGCAGATAATGGTGGTTGTGCCTGTTTTCTTGTATCACGGGTGGAGGTGGCACCTGATGGAGGTGCTGGTGCAGTTGAAGTAGAAGATGCACGTGGTGTCCATGATGAAGGTCGGCCTGCAGAAAAGTTAGTTCGTGCCAATGCTTGTCGATCCTGCACTTCACGTTCAGCTTTACAAGCAAGATGGAATAAACGAGTGATATTAGTATACTCCTTATAGTCTAGAATGTTCTGAATCTCTCTATTTAATCCACCTAGAAAACGTGCAAGCATAGCTTCATTCTCCTCAACAATACCACATCTAATCATGCCAGTTTGTAATTCCTGATAATATTCTTCTACAGAATTTTTTCCTTGTCTTAAGCGCTGTAATTTTTGAAGCAATTCACGTTGATAATATGGTGGAACCCGACGAGTACGCATAGCAATTTTCAAAGCAATCCAAGTAGTTGGAATAGGATATAATCTACAATGTTCAGAGCACCATACACATGCAAAACTAGTGAAAGCACAAACAGCAGCGGCAACCCGTCTCTCCTCGGGATATTATAAACATGTAAATCGTTGTTCAGTTTCTAACTCCCAAGTAAGATATATATCAGGAACATATCTACCCTCGAAAGGTGGAATATTCAATTTCAGTTTAGGCAGACGGTCATGATCTCGTACCTGAGGGAAAGCCCTACCATTGTGATTATTTGCATGTGGACGACCTGGTGGTTGTGGTGCAGGTGGTTGCACGTAGTTCTGATTTTGAGCAACCTCATCCTCGTAATCTCCCACATAATCATCCTCCTCCGCATCAGCAGCAGGAGCCACAGAAGTATCAACAGCAGCACCAACAGTTTGGCCAAACGCAAGAGGAACACGGCTCGCTCGGCGGAGGTCTGTTTCGCGACGTGGAGGTAGTCGTTGTTGTTGTTGTTGGAGAGGTGCGTTAGGTGCAGCGGGTGGTGGTGGTGGAAGACGCGCGAGCAATTCATTAAACTTGTTATCGAGCTTTGTTTCGAACGTCTTCTCCATGCCATCTATCTTCTCCATGGCCTCTTCAAATCTGTTTAGCACATCTTGCACCTGTCCACTCATCATTTGCTGAAATTTATCATGCAAATCCTTATTCGTCATGTTCTCCCAGTCAGTCTCCTCGGCTTGTGATCCTGGCATTGTTAGCAGCAATAGAAACACACAAGAATATGATCCTACAGACTACTAACAAGAGGTGGTGATGGGTGTCACAAATCCGTCAAGCAAATCTCAAATTCTTACTAGTTCTTACCCAGCAGCAGGCGGTGATCGGCAACCGTTGTAGTCAAAAACTCTCAAAGCTTGGATAGAGCGATTACCAGGGAGAGTCAACCGCGCGACGTAGATGTATGTGGAGCTGGGAAGGCTTATAATATGGTAGCAAAAAGGGTCAGCAATAATCAATTCAGAGATGCAAAGTTGAATAAACGCTCAACGACGGTACTGTGCTGGTCCTAGGCTAGACTGTGCTAGAGACGCGAGCCTAGAACACCAACAAAATTACGGCGCGACACGTAAACAAGGGAAAAGCACACTCTGGAATTTTTTTTCACTCTTTTTTTGCGCTGCTTTTTTTTGTTTTTGCAAAAAATCACTATAATGGCGAGTGTCTCAAAACTCTTCCTAGCTCAAACTGACAGGATGGGCACGAAATTTTTTCGACCAAATTTTTTTTTCGACTGCCCGGACCCAAAAACTGGAAACGGGTCAAAAAAAACTTCCTATAATGGCACCTGTCTCAAAACACTCAGAAACACCTAAAAATAGGATAGCCAGAATTTTTTTTGAAAAATGCGTTTTCGAAAAATTTTGGGCCTAAACGGAGCGTGGTTTCCGGACTCTTTTTTTTCCGAAACCTACTCCGGCAAGGAAACACGAATCGGAATCTAGATGGATCTCGAAAACAAACCTAATATGACAAGAACTCGGATTGGTGGTGGATATATGTTGGTAGATGGCAGCGGTGGTGGTATATGACAGCGGTGGTGGTATATGGATACGGATTCGAGCGGTGGCGGATAAGCGGTGGTGGTAGATGGCAGGGGCGATGATGATGGTGCGGCGGCGGCGTGACAACTTATGACCAGAACTCGAAACTCTAAAAGACTAGACTCTAAGACCAGCAACTAGACACGAGATGCAACCGCAAATTCAACAAAGCAAAACCCTAAAAAGATTATGCAAAGGCTCAGATTGGTTCGGATATGATGAACTAACCCTAATTTTTTTTGTGGCTTTTTCGTGGACTGTAGGTATGAAGAACAGACTCGATCTAAACTACGAAAAACTGTAAAATCTCACCGAACAACCTGGAAATCTGATACCACTTGATAGAGGCAAAGGTGTCCCGTCTTTCGATGAGATGATGAATATCGCTTTGGTGGGAATCGACTTTCACGATCCGACTACGAACGTGCGAGGACGTCGCGCCTTAGCAATCGCTAAACCAACTCCGAGAGGTTATTGACCACGCCGGAGCACGATCAACCTGACCACGAGGGTCTGTTTCCTGCGAGCAAACGAAGAACAAGCAAGAAACTAAGATTGCAATCTGGATATTGCGAATATAAGATGAAAGCTTTATTGATCAAGGTGGGGTTCTGTGACGCCTTTGTCTGGTCGTTGAACACAAACGAAGTACGCGAAGTTGCAGCTATGGCGAACTTTAATCTAAACAAAACTCAAAGTCTAAACGATGCCCTAAGGGCTGTATATATGGAGGAAGAGGGGGGAATTTCGTGGCCCTTGGTGGAGGGGTCCGAAATCAACCCTATCTCTTGTTTCCCCACACATACGGACTCTAAAAATAGCCTATACTTATGTATTTCGAAATTACATGGGCCTAGCCCAATAATAAGGTGACGCAGCACCTAAAATAGCCTCGGGACGAAATTTATGAAGTGGCATCTTGTATATTTCGTCCAAGGCTTCATGCACCCATTATGGTGGCTTCAAAGTCCTGGAATCATCACTTGTAACTCCGTTCTTGTTCCCGTTGCGCATGCCATCATCTCCATGCTTATTCTTGCTCCAATGTTCATCCTTCTCCAAGCTAGGCCCTTCATTTGTAAGCAAAACAAATGTATCCAATTTAGGCAGCATCATATTCTCATGAACATTAGAATCATTACCAAGAAACGAAAGTACCTGGTAATTTAGTTGGCGTGCACGAGCTCTAGTAATTGGTCCAGTATGTATAGCAGCAGGGCCTGTGGGTGTAACAATTGTATTGATGTCCTCATCACACAAGAAGTAGAAGGCATGAAAATATTGCAACTCAGTTTGCACATATAAGTGAAGCTCTTATTCACTTCAAAAGATTGGCAATGTTCATCATTAAACCATCCTAACTTCGATGAAAAAACCTTACTTGCATCAAATTTACATGCTACAACATGCTTAAATATGCAAACATGCAATAAGTCATTGGACACAGAATCATCATCAAGATTAGAGGTCATATCAAAATGATTAAACATTGGTTCTTTTGCATCAACAGTTAATTCAATGGGTGCACTCAAATTTGTTGATATTTCAGTTGTTTGATCACATGACGCATTCATGACAGTAACAAGAGTCTCTAAAATAGGTGGTGTGCTCAAATCAACAGGTAACTCAACACATGATGCATTCAAGTTAACTAGGCATGCTTCATTCTCATGTGAAGTTATATCATCAAGACCTTTACTATTACCTCGCAGAGATGTAGCTGATGTAGGTACGGACGTTGACAATGTACCCATTCTCTTGAGATGATATCGCGCTCACAATCCGAGGTGGGGCTGCTCTAGTAGGTGCAATAGTGGAGTAACCAACCGGCGGTGGTGAGCATGAACTGGAATAGTAGTTGTTGTAGTCACCCAATGCATCCTCCTGTATTTGTCTCTCAAAGGTACAAGCACAGACATACATACCAGTAATGCAACGAGGAATATACTGAAATCTTGCCTGAATATCATGGTTCAAACCACCAAAAAATCTATTCATTGTATCATCCTCAGATTCTTCTATGTCACAATGATGCATATAAGATTTGAACTCTTGGTAGTAAGCATGAATACTGTTACTGCCTTATTTTAATTGCTCCAATTTGCGACGCAATTCACGATGATAGTAAGGAGGAAAAATTGTTGTCTCATTACAGCTTTCAAAACTTTCCAAGTTGTGGGTTGGTTATCAATGTTTTTCTTACAATGTACACTCCACCAAACAGAAGCAAAACCAGTAAATGCTCTAATGGTAGCTCATACTCTCTCAAGTTCAGAAAAATCATGGTGACTAAAAATGATAGAGGCGAGGGTCCCGATCTTTCGATGAGATGATAACTATCGATTTGGTGGAGACGACTTTGACGATCCGACTACAAACGTGCACGACGTTGCGCCTTAGCAATCGCTAAACCAATCTCCTGAGGTTACTGACGATGCTGGAAGCACGATCAGCCTGACCATGAAGGTCTATTCCTGCAAGCAATCGAAGAACGAGCAAGAATATGATAAAGCAATCTGAATATTGCAAATATATATGAAGTATTGATAATGGTGGGGATCCGGAAGCGGTCTTGGTCTGGTCGTTGGACACAAACGAAGTACACGAAGTTGCAATGGCTAACTTTTAACTAAACAAATCCCAAACAAAAAGCTACTAGATGGATCTACTTATATAGGAGCAAGGGGTGGCGGACAAGGAGGTGGGAGGACGTCCCAAGGCAGCGTAAAACTAACCCTAGGTCGTACAAGGCTCATGGGCCCAAGTGGAGATGATGCAACACCTTTGGGCTTGTAGTTTGACTCGGATTCTGCTGCAACGTCAGATTGTTTCGTCCGTAACTCAATGCTCCGGACGAATTTGAAGGTGAATCCAATTGGGATGGAAAGAGCACGAAATCTAGTTTCCAACAAAAAAAGAATCACCCAATTCGGAGTCCGTATGAAAAAGTTGTTGGCGTTTTGAGTCAGGTATGTTTGTGCAGTCCGAATCTGAATCCAGAACGTGAGAGACTTGGACTCTATCTTCTCTTGGCCCAAAAGTGACGTGAGAGGACTTTTTGAACACAACCTAAACATCTCTTTTTCCTTTATCTTCATATGTGGATTGTACAAATGTCCCATACACCTGCAATTAGACAAAACACAAAAGTGTGTGAAGTATTTTTGTTCTGGATAACATAAATAGACTATTGAATAGTTTGCATTAGAAATCAGCTGACAAATATGCATGTATGCAATATTTTTGGTCGTATCCAAGGTAGTCATGTCCTCATCATCCTCCCTTTTTGAAAACAAAGCCATCCTCGGCATTGCTTAATCTGAAATGTGGCTAACAAAAGAGATAAGGTGTACATGTTGTATATGTATATGTCATCCATTTTAACTTTCCTTGATTTTTGCACATATGTCACATGTATACATGAGTAACTTTCATTGTTCATAAAATCTAAAGCCAAAAAATTATCACAAGAAGTAGAAGGCATGAAAATATTGCAACTCAGTTTGCACATATAAGTGAAGCTCTTATTCACTTCGAAAGATTGGCAATGTTCATCATTAAACCATCCTAACTTCGATGAATAAACCTTACTTGCATCAAATTTACATGCTACAACATGCTTAAATAAGCAAACATGCAATAAGTCATTGGAAACAGAATCATCATCAAGATTAGAGGTCATATCAAAATGATTAAACATTGGTTCTTTTGCATCAACAGTTAATTCAATAGGTGCACTCAAAATTGTTGATATTTCAGTTGTTTGATCACATGACGCATTCATGACAGTAAAAAGAGTCTTTAAAATAGGTGGTGTGCTCAAATCAACACGTAACTCAACACATGATGCATTCAAGTTAACTAGGCATGGTTCATTCTCATGTGAAGTTATATCATCAAGACCTTTACTATTACCTCGCAGAGATGTAGCTGATGTAGATACGGACGTTGACAATGTACCATACTCTTGAGATGATATCGCGCTCACAATCCGAGGTGGGGCTGCTCTAGTAGGTGCAATAGTGGAGTAACCAACCGGCGGTGGTGAGCATGAACTGGAATAGTAGTTGTTGTAGTCACCCAATGCATCCTCCTGTATTTGTCTCTCAAAGGTACAAGCACGGACATACATACCAGTAATGCAACGAGGAATATACTGAAATCTTGCCTGAATATCATGGTTCAAACCACCAAAAAATCTATTCATTGTATCATCCTCAGATTCTTCTATGTCACAATGATGCATATAAGATTTGAACTCTTGGTAGTAAGCATGAATAGTGTTACTGCCTTGTTTTAATTGCTCCAATTTGCGACGCAATTCACGACGATAGTAAGGAGGAAAAAATTGTTGTCTCATTACAGCTTTCAAAACTTTCCAAGTTGTGGGTTGGTTATCAATGTTTTTCTTACAATGTACACTCCACCAAACAGAAGCAAAACCAGTAAATGCTCTAATGGTAGCTCGTACTCTCTCAAGTTCAGAAAAATCATGGTGACTAAAAACTTGTTCTACTTCAAGCTCCCAAGCTAGATAAATAGCAGGATTAAATCTACCCTCAAATGATGGTAAAGAGATAACCTGACCATATGCTTGTGTTTGTTGTCCCAACTCTCGTGATTGTGAAGATGTGTCCATCATCCAAGAACTTCTATCTCTGGAACCTGTCATGATTAGTAGAAACAAGAACCAAAATTCGAGAATAATGTTCCTATGAACTACTAGGATGTGGTTGTAAAGTGCTCACAGTAAAGCAAATATCAATATCTTACAAGTTCTTACCATGCGGCAGGTGGTGACAGGCAAACAGCGGTGTCAAATAACTCCGAAGATTTTGTAAAACGATTGCCAGGGGAACGTACGTATACACGGTGTAGAAATATGTGGAGCTGGGTTGGCTATATATGGTAGCAAAAGATTAGCAATAATCAATTCAGAGATGCAATGTTGAATAAACGCTCAACGACGGTACTGTGCTGGTCCTAGGCCAGACCAAACTAGAGACGCGAGCCTAGAACACTAATGAGGTCACGTCGTAGCACAACTAGCATCAATAAAGGATATGAAGTAGCTCTGGACAGCAAGATATAAGTGAAGATCACAATAGCAGTAAACCTATTTAGAAGCTGATGTTGAGGTGCCAAATACTGAACTAGCTTCTACAACTATTTAGATTCGGCTCGTCGCTAGCTTTCATTTGAGTACTCGCGGAGCCAAAACAGACTTCATATGAGGAAGTTATGCCTGTTTTACTGAACAGTGCACAAAACAGATTCCAATCCGAATTCAACTACGAGATTGAGTCTAGATAGATCCGAATTTTGTTTTTTTTTCTCCTCTCTTTTTTTCTCACACTTTTTTTTCTTTTCCTTTCTTTTTTTTTCTCTGACTTTTTTTTACTTTTTTTCTCTCGTTTTTTTTCTCTCTCCCTCTTTCCAAAACAAACTAGA
The DNA here is from genome assembly GCF_002162155.2 of Triticum dicoccoides. Lineage (NCBI taxonomy): Eukaryota > Viridiplantae > Streptophyta > Magnoliopsida > Poales > Poaceae > Triticum > Triticum dicoccoides. Next base: position 325,591,356 of record NC_041384.1, on the reverse strand, counting down.
TAAGATGTAGATTGGATCAAGCGAAGATGGGAACGATCTCAACTATGATTATGACAATGAACGGTGGGTAGCACGTGGAGGAAATTGATGGATGGGTGGTGGACAGCGGAAGGGATAACGATGCAGCGGCGACGTGACTAATGTGAACAGAACTCGAAACTCTAAACGACCTAGACACTAAGACCAGCAACTCGACACGACGATGCAACCGATAATTCAACTATGCAAGCAATGAAAAGAAAATTGCAAAGGCTCAGACTGGCTTGGACAAAGGATGAATAGATCTAACTCTTTTTTGTAGATTTTTCTTGGACAATAGGTAAGAAAATAAATCTAATCTAGGAAAACTGGAAATTCTCACCGAGCAACCTGAAAACTGATACCACTTGATATTGGCGAGGGTCCCGATCTTTCGATGAGATGATAACTATCAATTTGGTGGAGACGACTTTGATGATCCGACTACAAACGTGCACGACGTTGCGCCTTAGCAATCGCTAAACCAATCTCCCGAGGTTACTAACGATGCTGGAAGCACGGTCAGCCTGACCATGAAGGTCTATTCCTGCAAGAAATCGAAGAACGAGCAAGAATATGATAAAGCAATCTGAATATTGCAAATATATATGAAGTATTGATAATGGTGGGGATCCGGAAGCGGTCTTGGTCTGGTCGTTGGACACAAACGAAGTACACGAAGTTGCAATTGCTAACTTTTAACTAAACAAATCCCAAACAAAAAGCTACTAGATGGATCTACTTATATAGGATCAAGGGGTGGCGGCCAAGGAGGTGGGAGGACGTCCCAAGGCAGCCTAAAACTAACCCTAGGTCGTACAAGGCTCATGGGCCCAAGTGGAGGTGATGCAACACCTTTGGGCTTGTAGTTTGACTCGGATTCTGCTGCAACGTTAGATTGTTTCGTCCGTAACTCAACGCTCCGGACGAATTTGAAGGTGAATCCAATTGGGATGGAAAGAGCACGAAATCTAGTTTCCAACAAAAAAAGAATCACCCAATTCGGAGTCCGTATGAAAAAGTTGTTGGCGTTTTGAGTCAGGTATGTCTGTGCAGTCCGAATCTGAATCCAGAACGTGAGAGACTTGGACTCTATCTTCTCTTGGCCCAAAAGTGACGCGAGAGGACTTTTTGAACACAACCTAAACATCTCCTTTTCCTTTATCTTCATATGTGGATTGTACAAATGTCCCATACACCTGCAATTAGACAAAACACAAAAGTGTGAGAAGTATTTTTGTTCTGGATAACATAAATAGACTATTGAATAGTTTGCATTAGAAATCACCTGACAAATATGCATGTATGCAATATTTTTGGTCGTATCCAAGGTAGTCATGTCCTCATCAAAACATATTTGGGATAGAAGTCGTTGCATTTTTTGCTAAGTAGGTTGTGCACAAGTTCTTGTATCCGCCTATCGTGCAATCGTGCTAGGGTCTCTCTAGTGTTGTGCAACAAGAGCATTTTTGTGGATTCCACATTTTGGCTCTCCCTTGGTTGCACAACCGCACTTCTTTTTTTGCGCATGTGTTTCCGTGTACCTTATATGCTTGGTCTACTTGTTACATTGCATCTTGCGAATCTTCTCCAACATTATTGAATCTTGCTTACATTCACATTAAAAAATTGTGCCACCATCCTAACCAAGCTCCACCATAAGCTTTTACTTGTGTAGGTGTGAGAAACCGACGAGAATTCGTACCAATTGGGCTATTTCCTTGTCCCATTGGAGTGATCATCGATTCACTTTCAACTTCGGTCAAGGTACATTTGGTATTCGTTCTTCTCTTTCTACCACTCATATTTGTCTTGGAATGATGGATAGGCCAAGTACTTCTACCAACCTACTCTTCATGGAGCAAGACGACGACATGAACTCCTTCGTCACCAAGAGTCATCTCTTTGGTGCACAACGTTCTTTGCATCAAGAGCAACAAGCTATGAGTGAATGCATCGACAACCTTGCCGCCGACTTGCGACTTTTCGAGCAACGTACAAGGGACTACTTCGACCACAAGCTCGACAATCACAAGCAAGATAATGACGCAAGGATGGACGAGATTCACGCTTTGTTGCTCAACTGCTCTTCTTCCACTTCAAGAAGGAGCCGTTCAAGTCGCCACTCCGACTTCACCCTCTCCGGCTCAAGTACACCGTCGGCAAACACTCTTCCACATGCCGCGCGCAACGAGCGTCAAGCAAACCTCAATCCACTTCGAGACACCGACTCTCAGGAACGTCGACAACGTCAAACCGAAGAAGCCTTTGCGCTAGCACGACAACGGCAACGACAACGCCAACATGAAGAGGAAGAACACGCGCGTCTACACCAAAATGCACAAGATGCCGAGACACAACGTCAAGAACAACAACTCCGTGACGCTCAAGCACTTGAGGCGCAACAAGCTCTAAGCGATGCGAGTCGAGCCGTTGCCGACAGAGGCCGACAAGCCCGTGAACAAGAGGAAGCACTTCGCAAAGAAATTCAAGAACGATGATTTCAAGCTCGCATGCATCGTCTAGCTCCTCCTCGAGCTCGACGCACTCCTCCACAAGCTCGCCAAGACCATCAAGTTCATCAAGAGCATGACGACAATGGGAATCCTCCGTGACAAGAGCAACACGTCGTTGACAACCCTCCATATCAAGAGCACCACGAGTTGAAAAATCATCTACAACATGGGTGTCATCATCCCCTACCCCAACACAATGAAGAGCAACGCTACGACAAGCTCAAGTTCACCATGCCCAAGTTCAACGGAAGCAACGATCCCGAAGAATACCTTTCATGGGCATTGAAAGTTGACAACATCTTCCGTTTGCACAATTATGAAGAAGAGAAGAAGATCCCGATGGCATCCCTTGAGTTCCAAGACTATGTCCTCATTTGGTGGGAACAAATCATAGAGTGCCGCGAGGCAAGAGGTGAACCACCCATCACTACTTGGGCACAAATGAAGGATGTCATGAGAGCACGCTTCGTGCCTACCTACTACAACCGCGACCTCTTCAAGAAACTCGAACAACTCAAACAAGGAACCAAGAGCGTTGAAAAATACTACAAGGAGATGGAGATTGCAATGATAAGAGCGAATGTGACGGAAGATGATGAGCAAACAATGGCACGTTTCCTGAATGGACTCAATCATCCTATCAAGAAGATCGCCGACTTCCAACCATACTCAAATCTCATCGAGCTAGTGTACCAAGCTACCAAAGCAGAACGCCAAGTGCAAGATGATTTCAAGTATGCCAAGTTCTCATCCAAGTCCTACGGTTTCTCCAATAACCAAGCTTCAACGACTCCAACACCGACTACAAGACCCTCTACGTCCAACATTAACAAGTCGACTTCCAAGAAAGCTTCGCCAACTACAAGCAATCCTAATACGAGCAACTTCAAGCCGAGAGCTTCATCATCATCAACCCCTACCGATGAGACCGTCAAGACGAGTTCCTTCAAGTGTTTCACTTGCAGTGGCTGAGGACACAAGTCCTATGAGTGCACCAACAAGTGCACCATGATCTTAAACGATGATGGCACTTATGATTCCATGAGCGAAGGAGAAATGGAAGCCCTCGAGCAAGTCGCCATGCACCGCCAAGTGAACAATGAAGAAGAACAAGTCTTTTGTGATGAAGACTCAAGTCCCGCACTTGTTGTCTCCAAAGTCTTGACTCTCCAACATCACCAAGAAGAAGACCAACGATGCTACATATTCCACACCAAGGCCGGCATCAATGGACGATCCATCAAGGTCATCATCGATGGAGGGAGTTGTCACAATCTCGCAAGTAAAGCACTTTGCTCCAAGCTCCAATTGCCCAAGACGAAGCACCCACATCCATACAAAGTGCAATGGCTTAGTGACTCCGGCACTATCCAAGTCGAGCACCGAGTACAAGTCTCCTTCAAAATCGGCGCCTACGAAGACACCTTGGAGCGCGACATCATCGCAATGACCGTTTGCCATCTCCTCCTTGGACGGCCATGGCAATTCGATAGAGGAGTCGTCCACAATGGACGTACAAACCACTATAGCTTCAAGATGCAAGGAAAGGAGTTTGTGTTACGCCCTATGTCTCCAAGCCAAGTGATCACCGATAAGAAAGCCACCCATCATGGAGAGAATGGTCAGAGAGTGAGCCACCAAAAAGAGAGTGAGCACCACAAGCCCAAATTGAGTGCCTCCACGATGAGCGAAAACAAGAACCTAGTTTTATTTGCCACCAAACGTGAGATGAGAGAAGTGTGTGAGAACCCATCTAGCGTCCTACACTACGTCCTCGTGTGCAAGGACAATGCACCACAAGCTAACACTTCTCACACTCTTCCTCTAGTGTTGACTTCTATTTTGCAGGAATTCCAAGATGTTTTCCCCGATGAGTTACCTCCGAGACTACCTCCACTACGAGGCATCGAGCACCGCATCGACCTCATCCCCGGAGCACCGCTTCCGAACAAAGCTCCCTACCGCGTCAACCCCGAAGAAACCAAAGAAATTCAAAGGCAAGTAAAGCATCTCATAGACCATGGACATGTACGTGAAAGTTTGAGCCCTTGTGCCGTTTCGGTCATTCTTGTGCCAAAACATGACGGTAGTTTTCGCATGTGCTCCGATTGTAGACCTATCAATGCTATCACTCTTCATTATAGGTATCCCATTTCATGCCTAGATGATATGCTAGATGAGCTTAGTGGTGCCACTATATTTTCCAAAATTGATCTTAGGAGTGGTTACTATCAAATCCGCATACAAGAGGGTGATGATTGGAAAACCACCTTCAAAATCAAGTTTGGTTTGTATGAGTGGTTAGTCATGCCTATGGGTCTCTCGGAAGCTCTGGGCACTTTTATGCGCCTTATGAATCATGTCTTTCACCCTTACATTGGTATATTTGTTGTGGTTTACTTCGATGACATTCTTGTGTTTAGCAAATCTATCAAAGAGCATGGCACCCATGTCCACACCATTTTGGAAACTCTTAGAAAAGAGCGCCTCTATGCTAATATGGAGAAATGCCTTTTTGGTGTTGATAAGCTCGTTTTCTTGGGTTTTGTGGTTTCTTCTAAGGGTGTTCATGTAGATGAGTCCAAGATCAATGCTATTAAGGCTTGGCCGCGACCAACCAACTTGCATCAAGTGCGTAGTTCCCTTGGTCTTGCGGGTTTCTATCGTCGCTTTGTGAAGGATTTTAGCACCATTGCTTCGTCTTGGCATGCTTTGAGCAAGAAGAATGTGCCGTTTATTTGGGGACCATCCCAAGATACCGCATTCAATGAGCTTAAGAATTTGCTTACTCATGCTCCCGTGCTTGCTTTACCCAACTTCGACAAGCCTTTTGAGATTCATTGCGATGCTAGCGGTAATGGCATAGGAGGTGTGTTAACGCAAGAGAAGCGCCCCATAGCTTACTTTAGTGAGAAACTTTCCGGAGTGCAACTCAATTATCCCATCTATGACAAAGAGCTATATCCTTTAGTCCGTGTTTTACATGAATGGGAACATTACCTTCGTCCCCATGAGTTTATCATTCATACCGATCATGAGACTCTCAAGTATCTTAAGGGTCAAACTAAGTTGAACAAGCGTCATGCTAAATGGAGTGAATTCATTGAGTCTTTTCCCTATGTCATCAAGTACATCAAGGGTAAATAAAACATCGTAGCGGATGCCCTTTCACGCATTTGCATGCTTGTCACGCAACTTGAGTTAGATGTCATTGGCTTCGAGCATATCAAAGACTTGTATGACCATGATGCAACTTTTGCTACTCCTTATGCCAAGTGTTTGTCGAATACATCTTGGGAACGCTATTACATCAAAGACGGCTATCTTATCAGAGCTAACAAACTTTGCATCCCCAAGTCATCCCTTCGTTTGTCGCTTTTGCAGGAATCACATGGAGGAGGCTTAATGGGACATTTTGGACGCGACAAGACGTTCGCCACGCTCTCAAAGAGCTACTTTTGGCCAAAGATGTTTCGGGATGTCAATCGCTTCACCAACTGATGTTCGACATGCCGCAAAGCTAAGTCCAAAGCTCAATCTCATGGCCTCTATATGCCTCTACCGATTCCATACCAACCATGGGAAGACATTAGCATGGACTTTGTACTTGGTTGGCTAGGACTCGCAATGGGAAAGATTCTATATTTGTCGTTGTGGACTGTTTCTCAAAAATGGCACATTTTATTCCTTGTAACAAGATAGACAATGCTTCACATGTTGCTAATCTCTTTTGTAGGAAAATATTGCGTATCCATGGTGTGCCAAAGACAATTGTCTCGGACCGTGACATCAAGTTCCTTAGCTACTTTTGGAATACCCTATGCACCAAGCTCGGAATCCAGCTACTCTTCTCCACGGCGTACCATCCTCAAACCGACGGCCAAACGGAGGTGACAAACCACACACTCTCCGCTCTACTTCGAGTACTCATCAAGAAGAACATCAAGGAGTGGGAGGAGTGCCTACCTATCGCCGAGTTCGCCTACAACCGAGCAAGACACTCAAAACCGGCAAGTCTCCTTTCGAGGTCGTTTACGGATTCAACCCATTGTCACCATTGGACATTCTTCCTCTACCACTCCAAGAGCGCATCAATTTGGACGCAAGTGAGCATGTGACACATCTCAAGAAGGTGCATGAAGATACAAGAAACACCATCGAGCGCCAAGTTCAACGCCTTGCGACCAAGCTCAACTTCAACAAGCAACCTATGGTCTTCAACATTGGTGATCGAGTGTGGCTACACCTTCGCAAGGACCGCTTCCCACAAGAATGCAAATCCAAGCTTCGACCATGAGCGGGTGGACCCTTCAAGGTGCTTGCATGCTACAACGACAACGCTTACAAGATCGACCTCCCGCGTGACAAGTACAACGTGAGCGACATCTTCAACGTCAATGATCTCTCTCCCTTCCATGGTGATGAAGAATTTGATCCGAGGACGGATCTTCCCCAAGGGAGGGGACATGATGCAGAGCATCCCAAGACCATCCCCATGGACCTACCATCATCTCATCAAGTGCCTATTGGACCCATGACTCGATCACGTGCAAGAGCTCTTGAAACCGAGGTGACATCCCTCCTCTCACAATTCCACTTCGATGCACATGAAGCATGGCTACTATCTCATATGGATACTTTGTGCATACTCAGGTACAATGGAGAAGCTAAGGAGCAAGGACAAGAAGAAGAGGAAGATGGACGAGAAGACGGAGAAGAAGGAGGGCTGAGGAAAAGTCCCAGCCACCGGATGACCGGCCGGGACCGGACGTCCGGCGCCTGAAGCATCAGCCGAGCCCCAGCGAGCGGATGTCCGGTCCAGATCGGACGACCGGTGCCCCTGCACCCGAAGCAAACGAGCGGACGTCCGGTCTGGACCGAACGACCGGCGCGCCTGCATCCGAACCAACCTCAGCGGAAGCCCGATGTTTCCGGACGTCCGGCACCCCCATCACAGAGCCGAACCAGCGGACGTCCGGAGGACACTGGACGACCGGCCGCTCCTGAGACACCGGACAACCGGCCACCAGCGGACGCCCGGTACCTGGCTGCGTCCAGATTTGGGCCCGAGGCCCATGTACCCCTACTTTCGCCCCGATTTTCACAGACTATAAATAGACCTCTCCCACCTCCTTTCTAGGGTTAGCAAATGTTTAGCTCATATTTGTGAGAGAGCTTTGCTCATCCACTTGGTTACCTTCTCCTCGGAGATTCGTGCCTCCACCGGAGAAGATCCCCCAAGAGGATTCAAGCCCCCTTTAAGGGAAGATCCCCTTGTGGATTCAAGACCTCCTCAAGAAGAAGAACCGGTTACCGTGTATCGTCCTTAGTTGTCCGTGGATTTGTGTATCGTTCTATGTACTCGAGGATCTAGCCCATGTGTGACTTATTCGTGCCGGTTTAATGATTCCTCTTGTGTTTTCTCTCCGTTCTTCCCCGTGTTTTTTGTGATTTCCCCGTGATCCGCTCCTTTCATGAAAGATCGGGCGATTAGGGTCTCTACCCTACATCAAGCATGAAGAAAATGAACATCATCCACGACAAGAGCAACATGAGGTTGACAACCCTCCGTGTCAAGAACACCACGAGTTGCACAATCATCTACAACATGGGCGTCATCATCCATGACCCCAATACAATGAAGAGCAACGCTACGGCATGCTCAAGTTCACCATGCCCAAGTTCAACGGAAGCAACGATCCCGAAGAATATCTTTCATGGGTATTGAAAGTTGACAAGATCTTCTGTTTGCACAATTATGAAGAAGAGAAGAAGATTGCGATGGCATCCCTTGAGTTCCAAGACTATGTCCTTATTTGGTGGGAACAAGTCATTGAGCGCCGAGAGGCAAGAGGTGATCCACCCATCACTACTTGGGCGCAAATGAAGGATGTCATGAGAGCACGCTTCGTCCCTACCTACTACAACCGCGACCTCTTCAAGAAACTCCAACAACTCAAGCAAGGAACCAAGAGCGTTGAAGAATACTACAAGGAGATGGAGATTGCAATGATAAGAGCCAATGTCACGGAGGACGATGAACAAACCATGGCACGCTTCTTGAATGGCCTCAACCATCCCATCAAGAAGATCGCTAAGTTCCAACCATACTCAAACCTCATCGAGCTAGTGCACCAAGCCACCAAAGCGGAATGCCAAGTGCAAGATGATTTCAAGTATGCCAAGTTCTCGTCCAAGACCTACGGCTCCTCTTATCAAGCTCCCGCAACTTCGGCAACTCCTACCTCAACTAGAGCATCACAAAGTACCGGTGACAAGTCAAGTTACAAGAAGACTTCGACAAGCGCAAGCCGTCCTCCTACTACAAGCAACTTCAAGATGAAAGCTTCATCATCATCTACTCCAACCGTTGAGACCATCAAGACAAGTTCCATCAAATGTTTCACATGCGGAGGCTGAGGCCACAAGTCCTTCGAGTGCACAAACAAGTGCACCATGATCCTCAACGACGACGGAACCTACGACTCCATGAGTGAAGGAGAAATGGAAGCCCTTGAGCAAGTGGCCATGCACCGACAAGTGAACAACGAAGACGAAGATGATCAAGTCTTTTGTGATGAAGATTCAAGTCCCGCTCTTGTTGTCTCCAAGGTCTTGACTTTTCAACATCAACAAGACGAAGATCAAAGATGCCATATCTTTCACACAAAGGCCGGCATCAACGGACGGTCCGTCAAGGTCATCATCGATGGAGGTAGTTGCCACAACTTAGCAAGTGATGAACTATGCTCCAAACTTCAATTGGTCAAGACGAAGCACCCTCACCTCTACAAGGTTCAATGGCTCGGTGACACTGGCACCATACAAGTCGAGCATCGAGTACAAGTCTCTTTCAAGATCGGCGCCTATGAAGACACTTTGGAGTGTGATGTCCTTCCAATGACCGTTTGCCACCTCCTTCTTTGGCGGCCATGGCAATTTGACCGCGGTGTCATTCACAATGGGCGTACCAATCACTATAGCTTCAAAATGAAAGGGAAAGAGTTTGTACTACATACTATGTCTCCAAGCCAAGTGCTCGCCGACAAGCAAAACACCCATCATGGAGAGAATAGTGAGAGAGTGAGCCACCAAAAAGAGAGTGAGCGCCACAAGCCCAAATTGAGTGCCTCCACGATGAGCGACAAGAAAAACTTAGTCCTATTTGCCACCAAACGTGAGATGAGAGAAGTGTGTGAGAACCCATCAAGTGTCCTACACTATGTCCGGTTGTGCAAGGAGAGGCACCAAAAACTAACACCTCTCACAATCTATCTTTGGTGTTATCTTCTCTATTGCAGGAATTTCAAGATGTTTTCCCTGATGAGCTACCTCCGGGACTACCTCCACTTCGAGGCATTGAGCACCGCATCAACCTCATCCCCGGAGCGCCACTTCCAAACAAAGCTCCCTACCGCGTCAACCCCGAAGAAACCAAAGAAATTCAAAGGCAAGTAAAGCATCTCATAGACCATGGTCATGTGCGTGAAAGTTTGAGTCCTTGTGCCATACCGGTCATCCTTGTGCCAAAAGTTTGAGTCCTTGTGCCATACCGGTCATCCTTGTGCCAAAAGTTTGAGTCCTTGCTCCGATTGTAGACCTATCAATGCTATCACCGTTCGCTATCGATATCCCATTCCACGCCTTGATGATTTGCTAGATGAACTTAGCGGTGCCACTATATTTTCCAAAATTGATCTTAAGAGTGGTTACTATCAAATCCGCATACAAGAGGGTGATGAATGGAAAACCACCTTCAAAACCAAGTTTGGTTTGTATGAGTGGTTAGTCATGCCTATGGGTCTCTCGGAAGCACCGGGCACTTTTATGCGCCTTATGAATCATGTCTTTCGCCCTTACATTGGTATATTTGTTATGGTTTACTTTGATGACATTCTTGTGTTTAGCAAATCCATCAAAGATCATGTCACCCATGTCCGCACCGTTTTGCAAACTCTTCGAAAAGAGCGCCTCTATGCTAATATGGAGAAATGCCTTTTTGGTGCTGATAAGCTCGTTTTCTTGGGTTTTGTTGTTTCTTCTAAGGGTGTTCATGTAGATGAGTACAAGATCAATGCTATTAAGACTTGGCCGCAACCAACCAAATTGCATCAAGTGCGTAGTTTCCTTGGTCTTGCGGGTTTCTATCGTTGCTTTGTGAAGGATTTTAGCACCATTGCTTCGCCTTTGCATGCCTTGAGCAATAAGAATGCGCCTTTTGTTTGGGGACCATCCCAAGATACTGCATTCAATGAGCTTAAGAATTTGCTTACTCATGCTCCCATGCTTGCTTTACCCAACTTCGACAAACCTTTTGAAATTCATTGCGATGCTAGTGGTAATGGCATAGGAGGTGTGTTAACGCAAGAGAAGCGCCCCATAGCTTACTTTAGTGAGAAACTTTTCGGAGCGCAACTCAATTACCCCATCTATGACAAAGAGCTATATGCTTTAGTCCGTGTTTACATGAATGGGAAAATTACCTTTGTCCCCTGATAGAGGCGAGGGTCCCGATGTTTCGATGAGATGGTGGCTATTATTTTTTGTGGGAGTCGACTTTGACGATCCGACTACGAATGTGCGAGACGTCGTGCCTTAGCAATCGCTAAACCAACTTCCGAGGGTTATTGACCACACCGGAGCACGATCAACCTGACCACGAGGGTCTGTTTCCTGCGTGCAAACGAAGAACAAGCAAGAAACTGAGATTGCAATCTGGATATTGCGAATATAAGATGAAAGCTTTATTGATCAAGGTGGGGTTCTGTGACGTCTTGGTCTGGTCGTTGGACACAAACGAAGTACGCGAAGTTGCAGCTATGGCGAACTTTTGATCTAAACAAAACCCAAAGTCTAAACAACGCCCTAAGGGCTGTATATATGGAGGAAGAGGGGGGAATTTCGTGGCCCTTGAGGGTGGGGTCCGAAACCAACCCTAACTCTTGTTTCCCCACACATACGGACTCTAAAAATAGCCTATACTTAAGTATTTCGAAATCACATGGGCCTGGCCCATTAATAAGGTGACGCAGCACCTAGAATAGCCTATGGACGAATATTATGAAGTGGCATCTTGTATATTTCGTCCAAGGCTTCATGCACTCCTTATGGCGGCTTCAAAGTCCTGAAATCATCACTTGTAACTCCGTTCTTGATCCCCTTGCGCATGCCATCAACGCCATGTGTGATCTTGCTCCAATGTTCATCATTCTCCAAGCTAGGCCCTTCATTTGTAAGCAAAACAAATGTATCCAATTTAGGCAGCATCATAATCTCATGAACATTAGAATCATTACCAAGAAATGAAAGTACCTGGTAATTTAATTGGCGTGCGCGAGCTCTAGTAATTGGTCCAGTATATGTAACAGTAGGGGCTGTGGGTGTAACAATGGTATTGATGTCCTCATCATCCTCCCCTTCTTGAAATGAAGTCGTCCTCGACGGAAGCGCATCTTCCTCACTTAAATAAGGCTTCAAATCTGCAATGTTAAAAGTGGGACTAACCTCAAAATCTGCAGGAAGCTCAAGTTTATATGCATTATCATTTATTTTCTCTAACACCTTAAAGGGACCATCAGCACGTGGCATTAACTTTGATTTGCGCAAATCCGGAAATCTATCCTTACGCAAATGTAACCAAACAAGATCTCCAGGTGCAAACACAACATGTTTTCTACCCTTATCTCCAGCAAGTTTATATTTAGGATTCATACGCTCAATGTTTTCCTTAGTTAACTCATGCATTTTTAAAATCAATTCAGCACGTTGTTTAGCATCAAAATTAACCTTCTCTGAAGATGGAAGAGGCAACAAATCAATAGGTGCACGAGGCAGGAAACCATACACAACTTCAAAAGGGCACATCTTAGTAGTAGAATGCAATGAACGATTATAAGAAAATTCAATATGAGGCGAGCATTCCTCCCACATTTTCTTATTATTCTTCATAACAGCCCTAAGCATAGTAGACAACTTCTATTGACTACTTCAGTTTGTCCATCAGTTTGGGGGTGACAAGTAGTACTAAAAAGCAGTTTAGTCCCCAACTTAGCCCATAAACATCTCCAAAAGTGGCTAAGAAATTTAGTATCACGATCTGAAACAATAGTATTTGGCACACCATGCAAGCGAATAATTTCACGAAAGAACAAATAAGCAACATTAACAGCATCATCACTTTTATGACATGGTATAAAGTGTGCCATTTTCGAGAATCTATCCACGACAACAAATATGCTATCCCTCCCCTTCTTTGTTCGAGGTAAACCTAAAACAAAGTCCATAGATATATCCTCCCAAGGAACACTAGGTACAGGCAAAGGCATATATAAACCATGAGGATTGAGTCGTGACTTAGCTTTTTGACATGTAGTGCAGCGAGCAATAAAACGCTCAACATCCCATCTCATCTTTGGCCAAAAGAATTGTGTAGCAAGTACGTCCTCCGTCTTCTTCACGCCAAAGTGTCCCATTAATCCTCCTCCATGCGCCTCCTGCAACAACAAAAGACGAACAGAGCTAGCTGGAATGCATAGCTTGTTAGCACGAAACACAAATCCATCGTTAACGACGAACTTGTTCCACATTCTTCCTTCTTTACAATTCTGCATTACATCTTTAAAATCAGCATCATGCACATATTGATCTTTGATGGTCTCCAAACCAAATATTTTGAAGTCAAGTTGTGAAAGCATAGTATAGCGGCGAGACAATGCATCAGCAATAACATTTTCTTTTCCCTTCTTGTGTTTAATGACATAAGGAAAAGTCTCAATGAATTCAACCCATTTAGCATGTCTACGATTCAGTTTAGCTTGACTTTTAATATGTTTCAAAGATTCATGATCAGAATGTATAACAAATTCTTTGGGCCATAAATAATGTTGCCATGTTTCTAAAGTCCGAACAAGAGCATATAATTCTTTATCATAAGTAGAATAATTCAGACTAGGCCCACTCAATTTTTCAGAAAAGTATGCATCAGGTTTGCCATCTTGTAATAACACACCGCCTAATCCAATTCCACTAGCATCACGTTCAAGCTCAAAAGTCTTATTGAAATTAGGAAGTTGGAGTAAAGGAGCATGTGTCAACTTATCTTTCAATACCGTGAAGGCTTCTTCCTGTGCGATACCCCAAACAAAAGTCACATCCTTCTTTGTAAGCTCGTTGAGAGGTGCAGCAATGGTGCTGAAATCTCTCACAAAACGCCTATAGAAAACAGCGAGGCCAAGGAAACTCCTCACTTGTGTGACCGTTTTGGGCTGCAGCCAACTCTCAATAGCTTCAATCTTGGCTTTATCAACTTCAATTCCCTGTGGAGTAACAACATAGCCAAGAAAAGATACTCGGTCGGTGCAAAAGGTGCACTTCCCAAGGTTTCGAAACAAATGTGCATCATGTAGAGCAATAAAAACAGCACGTAAATGTTCCAGATGTTCCTCCAAAGATTTGCTATAAATCAATATGTCATCAAAGTAAACTACCACAAATCGTCCAATGAAAGCACGTAAAACTTCGTTCATTAACCTCATGAAAGTACTAGGTGCATTAGTTAACCCAAAAGGCATGACTAACCACTCATATAATCCAAACTTAGTTTTGAATACTGTTTTCCATTCATCTCCCAATTTCATACGAATTTGATGGTATCCACTACGCAAATCAACTTTGGAGAATATTGTAGATCCACTCAATTCATCAAGCATATCATCTAGCCTAGGAATAGGATGACGATAACGAATAGTAATATTATTAATGCCTCTACAATCAACGCACATACGCGACGTACCATCCTTTTTCGGCACTAGAATAATAGGAACAGCACAAGGACTAAGGGATTCGCGTATATAACCTTTGTCAAGAAGCTCTTGTACTTGACGCATACTCTCCTTCGTCTCCTCTGGATTGGTACGGTATGGTGCACGGTTGGGTAGCGAAGCACCGGGAATTAAGTCAATCTGATGCTCAATCCCTCGAATAGGCAGTAATCCCGGTGGCACGTCTTGTGGAAAGACGTCAGCGAACTCCTGCAAAATGTTAGTGACAGCAGGAGGCAAAGAGGAAGGCACGTCCTCGAATGAAAATAATGCCTCTGTGCACACAAAAGCATAGCAAACAGATTTGCTGAAATCTAGCTCATCAATATCAGATTTGGTGGCAAATAAACATGCACTTTTCAATTTAATTTCAGAAGCAACAGTAGATGGTTTATTATTAGGCTTCATTTGTTGCTCAAATTCTTTTGCCACAATCTAATTTTCACTCTTATTCGTCTCCTGTTTTGCTTTATTAGCTCTATTAATATCATCTTTCAAAATGGAATCAGGAGTCATAGGAAGCAAAGTAATATTTTTATCGTTATGAACAAGAGTATACAAATTGTTTCTACCATGGTGTATAGAATTTTTATCAAATTGCCATGGTCTATCAAGTAATAAGGAACATGCTTGCATAGGTACCACATCACAATCAACATAATCAGCATATGTAGAGATACTAAAATGCACAGGAATAGTACGTGTTACCTTAACCTTGCCGCTGTTGTTGAACCATTGGATGTAGTAAGGATGTGGATGTGGTCTTGTAGTGAGAGAAAGCTTCTCCACCATCTCCATGCTAGCCAAGTTGTTGCAGCTCCCTCCATCTATGATGACGCGCACAGAACGTTCTTTCACAACTCCCTTCGTATGGAACAAATTGTGCCTCTGATTTTGCTCAGCTTGTGTGACCTGCACACTCAAAACACGTTGAGCAACTAAACATTCATACCTGTCAGCATCTTCAGGAGCCATGTATAGCGTCTCATGATCAGAATCATCTCCACCATGTTCTTCACGTGTAATAAGAGCCAAAGTCTCCTCATCATAGTCACTAGCGGACTCATATCCACCATCCGCGGTAGCAATCATCACACGCGGAGATTTGCATTCTCTCGCATAATGACCTCCTCCCTTACAACAACGACAAATAATATCACTTGTGTGCCCTGTTGATGCCATGGAAGAAGCAGAAGTCTGTGCAGGCCCAGTAGGTGCGCTCTTGGTAGATAATGGTGGTTGTGCCTGTTTTCTTGTATCACGGTTGGAGATGGCAGCCGACGGAGGCGCCGGTGTAGCAGAACGTGTGGAAGTAGATGATGCACATGGTGTCCATGATGAAGGTCGACCTGCAGAAAAGTTAGTCCGCGCCAATGCCTGTCGATCCTGCACTTCACGTTCAGCTTTACAAGCAAGATGGAATAAACGAGTGATATTAGTATACTCCTTATACTCTAGAATCGTCTGAATATCTCTATTTAATCCACCCATAAAACGTGCAAGCATAGCTTCATTCTCCTCGACAATACCACATATAATCATGCCAGTTTGTAATTCCTGATAATATTCTTCTACAGAATTTTTTCCCTGTCTTAAGCGCTGCAATTTTTGAAGTAATTCACGTTGATAATATGGTGGAACCCAACGAGTATGCATAACAGTTTTCAAAACAGCCCAAGTAGTCGGAATAGGAAATAATCTACAATGCTCAGACCACCAAACACATGCAAAACTAGTGAATGCACAAACAGCAGTAGGAACACGTCTCTCCTCGGGATATTGTAAACGTGTAAATCGTTGTTCAGTTTCTAACTCCCAAGTAAGATATATATCAGGAACATATCTACCCTCAAATGGTGGAATATTCAATTTTAGTTTAGGGAGATGGTCATGATCTCGTACCTGAGGGTGAGCCCTACCATTGCCATTATTTGCATGTGGACGACCTGGTGGTTGCTGTGCTGGTGGTGGCACGTAGTTCTGATTTTGATCAACCTCATCCCCATAATCTCCCACATAATCATCCTCCTCCACATCAACAGTAGGAGCCACAGAAGTATCAACAGCAGCACCAGCAGTTTGGCCCGACTGAAGAGGGACACGGCTCGCTCAGCGGAGGGCTGTTTCCCGACGTGGAGGTAGTCGGTGTTGTTGCTGTTGTTGCAGAGGTGCGGCAGGAGCAGCCGGTGGTGGTGGTGGAAAACGCGAAAGCAATTCAGCAAACTTGTTATCGAGCTTTGTTTCAAACGTCTTCTCCATGCCATCTATCTTCTCCATGTCCTCTTCAAATCTGTTTATCACATCTTGCACCTGTACACTCATCATTTGCTGAAACGTATCATGAAGCTCCTTGTTCGTCAAGTTCTCCCAGTCAGTCTCGTTGGATTGTGATCCTGGCATGGTTAGCAGCAATAGAAACACACAAGAATATGATCCTACAGACTACTAACAAGTGGTGGTGGTGGCGGGTGTCACAAATCCGTCAAACAAATCTCAAATTCTTACCAGTTCTTACCCAGCAGCAGGCGGTGATCGGCAACCGTTATAGTCAAAACTCTCAAAAGCTTGGATAGAGCGATTGCCAGGGAGAGTCAAACGCACGACGTAGATGTATGTGGAGCTGGGAAGGCTTATAGTATGGTAGCAAAAAGGGTCAGCAATAATCAATTCAGAGATGCAAAGTTGAATAAACGCTCAACGGCGGTACTGTGCTGGTCCTAGGCTAGACCGTGCTAGAGACGCGAGCCTAGAACACTAACAAAATCACGGCGCTGCACGTAAATAATGGAAAAGCACACTCTGGAATTTTTTTTTACTTTTTTTTCGGAAATCAGGGCAGCGACGACGAAAAAGTGCGACAAAAAATCACTATGATGGCACGTGGCTCAAAAGACTCAGAAAAGCCTAAAAATAGGATAGGGAAAAAAATTGCCCATGAAAATTTTGGCCTAAAAACTGCCCGGGGGTCTCCAGACTCTTTTTTTTCCGAGACCTACGCAGGCAAGGAAACACGAATCGGAATTTAGATTGATCTCAAGAACAAACCTAATATGAGAAGAACTCGGATTGGTGGTGGATATATGGTTGTGGTATATGGCAGGGGTGGTGGTATATGGTAGCGGTGGTGGTATATGGATACAGATTGGTGGTGGTATATGGATACGGATTGGTGGTGGTATATGGATATGGATTCAGAGCGGTGGCGGATAAGCAAAAGTGGTAGATGGGCGATGATGATGGTGCGGCGGTGGCGTGACAACTTATGACTAGAACTCGAAACTCTAAAAGACTAGACTCTAAGACCAGCAACTTGACACGACGATGCAACCACAAATTCAACAAAGCAAAAACCCTAAAAAGATTATGCGAAGGCTCAGATTGGTTCGGATATGATGAACTAACCATAAAATTTTTGTGTGGCTTTTTCGTGGACTGTAGGTATGAAGAACAGACTCGATCTAATCTACGAAAAACTGTAAAATCTCACCGAGCAACCTGGAAATCTGATACCACTTGATAGAAGCGAGGGTCCCGATGTTTCAATGAGATGGTGGCTATCGTTTTCTGTGGGAGTCGACTTTGACGATCCGACTACGAACGTGCGAGACGTCGCGCCTTAGCAATCGCTAAACCAACTTCCGAGGGTTATTGACCACGCCGGAGCACGATCAACCTGACCATGAGGGTCTGTTTCCTGCGAGCAAACGAAGAACAAGCAAGAAACTGAGATTGCAATCTGGATATTGCGAATATAAGATGAAAGCTTTATTGATCAAGGTGGGGTTCTGTGACGTCTTGGTCTGGTCGTTGGACACAAACGAAGTACGCGAAGTTGCAGCTATGGCGAACTTTTGATCTAAACAAAACCCAAAGTCTAAACGACGCCCTAAGGGCTGTATATATGGAGGAAGAGGGGGGAATTTCGTGGCCCTTGAGGGTGGGGTCCGAAACCAACCCTATCTCTTGTTTCCCCACACATACGGACTCTAAAAATAGCCTATACTTATGTATTTCGAAATTACATGGGCCTGGCCCAATAAAAAGGTGACGCAGTACCTATAATAGACTCGGGACGAAATTTATGAAGTGGCATCTTGTATATTTCGTCCATGGCTTCATGCATCCATTATGGTGGCTTCAAAGTCCTGAAATCATCACTTGTAACTCCGTTCTTGATCCCCTTGCGCATGCCATCAACTCCATGTGTGTTCTTGCTCCAATGTTCATCCTTCTCCAAGCTAGGCCCTTCATTTGTAAGCAAAACAAATGTATCCAATTTAGGCAGCATCATAATCTCATGAACATTAGAATCATTACCAA
This sequence comes from Triticum dicoccoides, assembly GCF_002162155.2. NCBI lineage: Eukaryota > Viridiplantae > Streptophyta > Magnoliopsida > Poales > Poaceae > Triticum > Triticum dicoccoides. The sequence goes on along the minus strand of NC_041384.1, from coordinate 325,572,683 downwards.
GAAACGAAAGTACCTGGTAATTTAATTGGCGTGCGCGAGCTCTAGTAATTGGTCCAGTATATGTAATAGTAGGGGCTGTGGGTGTAACAATGGTATTGATGTCCTCATCATCCCCATGAGTTTATCATTCATACCGATCATGAGACTCTCAAGTATCTTAAGGGTCAAACTAAGTTGAACAAGCGTCATGCTAAATGGAGTGAATTCATTGAGTCTTTTCCCTATGTCATCAAGTACATCAAGGGTAAAGAAAACATTGTAGCGGATGCGCTTTCCCGTATATGCATGCTTGTCACACAACTTGAATTGAATGTCATTGGTTTTGAGCATATCAAAGACTTGTATGAGCATGATGCAACTTTTGCTACTCCTTATGCCAAGTGTTTGTCGCATACATCTTAGGAACGCTATTACCTAAAAGAGGGATATCTTATGAGAGCTAACAAACTTTGCATCTCCGAGTCGTCCCTTCGTTTGTTGCTTTTGCAGGAATCCCATGGAGGAGGCTTAATGGGACATTTCGGACGCGACAAGACACTCGCTACACTCTCCAAGAACTATTTTTGGCCAAAGATGGTTCACGATGTCAATCATTTCACCAACCGGTGTTCTACATGTCGCAAAGCTAAGTCCAAAGCTCAATCTCATGGTATCTATATGCCTTTACCAATTCCATACCAACCGTGGGAAGACATTAGCATGGACTATGTACTTGGTTTGCCTAGAACTCAAAATGGCAAGGACTCCGTGTTTGTTGTTGTGGACCGTTTCTCCAAAATGGCTCATTTCATTCCTTGCAACAAGATAAACGACGCTTCACATGTTGCCAATTTGTTTTGTAGGGACATATTACGTCTTCATGGAATGCCACGGACAATTGTCTCGGACCGCGACGTCAAGTTCTTGAGTTACTTTTGGAAGACCTTATGCGCCAAGCTCGGAATCAAGTTACTCTTCTCCATGACGTACCACCCTCAAACCGACGGCCAAACGGAGGTGACGAACCATACACTCTCCACTCTACTACGAGTCTTGATCAAGAAGAACATCAAGGAGTGGGAGGAGTGCCTACCAATCGCCGAGTTCGCCTATAACCGTGCAACACATTCGACTACCGGCAAGTCCCCTTTCGAAGTCGTCTATGGATTCAACCCATTGTCCCTAGTGGACATTCTTCCTCTACCACTACAAGAGCGCATCAACATGGACGCGAGCGACCGAGTGAACCACCTCAAGAAGATGCATGAAGATACAAGGCACGCCATAGAGCGCCAAGTACAACGACTCGCGACCAAGCGCAACGCCAACAAGTCCCCAATGGTGTTCCAACTGGGTGACCTAGTTTGGGTACATCTCCGCAAGGATCGTTTTCCCAAGGAGCGCAAGTCCAAGCTACTTCCTGATGAGGACATCAATACCATTGTTACACCCACAGCCCCTACTATTACATATACTGGACCAATTACTAGAGCTCGCGCACGCCAATTAAATTACCAGGTACTTTCGTTTCTTGGTAATGATTCTAATGTTCATGAGATTATGATGCTGCCTAAATTGGATACATTTGTTTTGCTTACAAATGAAGGGCCTAGCTTGGAGAAGGATGAACATTGGAGCAAGAACACACATGGAGTTGATGGCATGCGCAAGGGGATCAAGAACGGAGTTACAAGTGATGATTTCAGGACTTTAAAGCCGCCATAAGGAGTGCATGAAGCCTTGGACGAAATATACAAGATGCCACTTCATAATATTCGTCCATAGGCTATTCTAGGTGCTGCTTCACCTTATTAATGGGCCAGGCCCATGTAATTTCGAAATACTTAAGTATAGGCTATTTTTAGAGTCTGTATGTGTGGGGAAACAAGAGTTAGGGTTGGTTTCGGACCCCACCCTCAAGGGCCACGAAATTCCCCCCTCTTCCTCCATATATACAACCCTTAGGGCGTCGTTTAGACTTTGGGATTTGTTTAGTTAAAAGTTAGCCATTGCAACTTCGTGTACTTCGTTTGTGTCCAACGACCAGACCAAGACCGCTTCCGGATCCCCACCATTATCAATACTTCATATATATTTGCGATTTCAGATTGCTTTATCATATTCTTGCTCGTTCTTCGATTGCCTGTAGGAATAGACCTTCGTGGTCAGGCTGACCGTGCTTCCAGCATCGTCAGTAACCTCAGGAAATTGGTTTAGCGGTTGCTAAGGCGCAACGTCGTGCACGTTTGTAGTCGGATCGTCAAAGTCGTCTCCACCAAATCGATAGTTATCATCTCATCGAAAGATCGGGACTCTCGCCTCTATCACTTCCAAGAGCCGATGGCCCATTCAAGGTACTCGCATGCTACAACGACAACGCCTACAAGGTCGACATCCCACGAGACAAGTACAATGTGAGCGACACATTCGACGTCAAAGACTTGGCCAAGTACCATGGTGATGAAGATCACGATCCGTCGATGGATCTCTCCCAGGGGGGGGGGATGATGCGGAGCATCCTTCCATCATCCCCATGGACTTTACACCGACACATCAAGCCCCATGTGGACCTATGACAAGAGCTAGAGCACGTGCTTTTGAAACCGAGGTGAACTCCTTCCTACCTAGCTTGCATATGGATACGAATGGAACATTGTTGCTACCTCAGCAAGATACGCTATGTCTCATTAGGTAGGAAGAGGAACACCACCTAGATGCTCAGGAGCACCCCCAAGGAGAAGAGGAACCACCCCAAGGCCACGCGGACCAAGACGGAGTGCAACATCAACAAGACAGGAAGTCCCAGGTGACCCCGTGCGCACGGGCCCCTGAGACCCCATGTCCACGGGCTTTCCAGAGAGTTGGCGCTGAAGCACCCCGTGCGCACGGGCCTCCCAGGATGGACGGCTGAGATCCCCAAACCGATCCCCTCTTCATCTACTTCGACCCCAAGACTATATAAACCGTACCTAGTGCTATGTTTAGGGTTAGCAAAGTATGAGCAAAGTATGAGATGAGATATTTGTGAGCTTTGCTCCTTCTACCTTCCAATTTGTGGAATCAAGACCCCTTTGGGAAGAATCCTAGTGGATTTCAAGACCTCCTCTAGGAGAAGACTATCTTCAAGATCTCATCTCCTAGGAGTGGGAAGAACTTTGCCATTGTATCTTTCCTTTGATTGTGTTTGTGACTTGTGGATCTTATTATGCTATTCTAGTGGATGTGTGATTGGGGAATTGTTTGAGTATTTTCCTCTTTGTGTTCTTGTGAGTTTGCCCTTTTCCCCCTCCAAGTGTGAAAAGATGCCCCTAGAGGATTTCATCCAATATCACTGGACATCCGGCCCCTAGAGCACCCTCCCCTTCAGCTGCTCAGCCTCCAAGTGCCTACAGGCCCAGGACATCCGGCCCGCAAGCCTGGACATCCGGCCCTTCCCGAGGCCCCGGATATCCGCCCCCTTGCCTGGAAATCTGGACCCCCCCAAATCCGAGAGCAACATGGCCAGCTTCACCAGCCCGGACATCCGGCCCCCACAGCCCGGACATCTGGCCCTCCGCGAACGCCCGGACATTCGGCCCGACGCCGGATGTCCGGCCTCCCTGTTTGTGAAAAGTAAAGGGTCGAGGCCCGTGTACCCCTTCTACCCCCCTAGACTATATATACTCTATCCCGTACAACTTTCTAGGGTTAGCATTGGTTTAGCTAACTTGTGAGATAGAGCTTCGCTCATCCATCCGGATCTACTCCATGAGAGAGACCGCGGCCCCTCTTCGAAGAAGATCCACTTGGATTCAAGACCTCCTCGCGGAGAAGATCCCCTTTGTGATGTGTCCACTGATGCATTAGCAAAATTTGATCAAGCCATAGATTCTAATATTTTAATGGTGGGTACAATTGCACTCAATATACAGTCATCGGAACCTAAGCCGGACGAGGTTAATCCTAATTTTAGGACTCCGCCGCGTCAGGTTATGCTTGGATCATTATCATTCCAAGTCTGATTGGAGTTGAGGCGTCCAGGAGCAACACATCACGTCATGTGCATTCAAATTCCTGATGTGATATACGTGGAGTTAAATCAAGGCACTAACGTACAAGACAAATCAACATGGATCAGGAAGCCAGATTATGTGTCGTGTCCTATTATGCAAGTAGTACTAGTTGGTACGTGAGAGTTTTTTTTTCCTTTAAGGTTTAAAATAGGAAGCCAAGTTGAATTAGGAAAGTAATACTAGTTTAGGACGGTTTGGGGTCAGGTTGACGTCGCCTATAAAACAGGCCGGCTTCGGCCAACGTAAGGTGGAGTTTTTTTGGTTTTGGTCATCAGATTTTGTATCGCTCGGGAGTTGAATTAAAAAAGTCAGAAAACGTCCTGTGATGTGGGACACCAAATATCTTCTTTGTTGCTGATCCGTGAGGATTTTGTTGCTGCTATGCGTGGAGTCGATTCAATCTACTTGACGCAAGTTTTCGATCTTACGGTCTTGCATCTTCGCTCGACCGGAATTTCTTGTTGCTGCTAGTATCGTGAAAGATCAGGCCGACGAACGACTCGTCATCTAGTCGAGTCTTTATCACCTTGTGGATTCAAGACCTCCTCGCGGAGAAGAACATCAAGACCTCCTCACGGAGAAGAACCGGCTACCCTTGTATCGTCCTTAGTTATCCGTGGATTCGTGTACCGTTCTATGTATCCGAGGATCTAGCACATGTGTGACTTGTTCTTGTTAGTTTGAGTGTTCCTCTTGTGTTTCCCTGATAGAAGCAAAGGTGTCCCGTCTTTCGATGAGATGATGGATATCGCTTTGGTGGAAGTCGACTTTGACGATCCGACTACGAACGTGCAAGGACGTCGCGCCTTAGCAATCGCTAAACCAACTCCGAGAGGTTATTGACCACGCCGGAGCATGATCAACCTGACCACAAGGGTCTGTTTCCTGCGAGCAAACGAAGAACAAGCAAGAAACTAAGATTGCAATCTGGATATTGCGAATATAAGATGAAAGCTTTATTGATCAAGGTGGGGTTCTATGACGCCTTTGTCTGGTCGTTGAACACAAACGAAGTACGCGAAGTTGCAGCTATGGCGAACTTTTAATCTAAACAAAACCCAAAGTCTAAACGGTGCCCTAAGGGCTGTATATATGGAGGAACAGAGGGGGAATTTCGTGGCCCTTGGTGGAGGGGTCCGAAATCAACCCTATCTCTTGTTTCCCCACACATACGGACTCTAAAAATAGCCTATACTTATGTATTTCGAAATTACATGGGCCTGGCCCAATAAAAAGGTGACGCAACACCTATAATAGCCTCTGGACGAAATCTATGAAGTGACATCTTGTATATTTCGTCCAAGGCTTCATGCACTCGTTATGGAGGCTTCAAAGACCTGAAATCATCACTTGTAACTCTATTCTTGTTCCCCTTGCGCATGCCATCATCTCCATGCTTGTTCTTGCTCAAATGTTCATCCTTCTCCAAGCTAGGCCCTTCATTTGTAAGCAAAACAAATGTATCCAATTTAGGCAGCATCATATTCTCATGAACATTAGAATCATTACCAAGAAACGAAAATACCTGGTAATTTAGTTGGCGTGCGCGAGCTCTAGTAATTGGTCCAGTATGTATAGCAGCAGGGGCTGTGGGTGTAATAATGGTATTGATGTCCTCATCATCCTCCCCTTCTTGAAATGAAGTCGTCCTCGACGGAAGCTCATCTTCCTCACCCAAATAAGGCTTCAAATCTGCAATGTTAAAAGTGGGACTAACCCCAAAATCTGCAGGCAGCTCAAGTTTATATGCATTATCATTTATTTTCTCTAACACCTTAAAGGGACCATCAGCCCGTGGCATGAGCTTTGATTTGCGCAAATCAGGAAATCTATCCTTACGCAAATGTAACCAAACAAGATCTCCAGGTGCAAACACAACATGTTTTCTACCCTTATCTCCAGCAAGTTTATATTTGGCATTCATACGCTCAATGTTTTCCTTAGTTAACTCATGCATTTTTAAAATCAATTCAGCATGTTGTTTAGCATCAAAATTAACCTTCTCCGAAGATGGAAGAGGCAACAAATCAATAGGTGCACGAGGTAGGAAACCATACACAACTTCAAAAGGGCACATCTTAGTAGTAGAATGCAATGAACGATTATAAGCAAATTCAATATGAGGCAAGCATTCCTCCCACATTTTCTTATTACTCTTCAAAACAGCCCTAAGCATAGTAGACAATGTTCTATTGACTACTTCAGTTTGGCCATCAGTTTGGGGGTGACAAGTAGTACTAAAAAGCAGTTTAGTCCCCAACTTAGCCCATAAACATCTCCAAAAGTGGCTAAGAAATTTAGTACCACGATCTGAAACAATAGTATTTGGGACACCATGCAAGCGAATAATTTCACGAAAGAACAAATCAGCAACATTAACAGCATCATCGCTTTTATGACATGGTATAAAGTGTGCCATTTTCGAGAATCTATCCACGACAACAAATATGCTATCCCTCCCCTTCTTTGTTCGAGGTAAACCTAAAACAAAGTCCATAGATATATCCTCCCAAGGAACACTAGGTACAGGCAAAGGCATATATAAACCATGAGGATTGAGTCGTGACTTAGCTTTTTGACATGTAGTGCAGCGAGCAATAAAACGCTCAACATCCCGTCTCATCTTTGGCCAAAAGAAATGTGTAGCAAGTACGTCCTCCGTCTTCTTCACGCCAAAGTGTCCCATTAATCCTCCTCCATGCGCCTCCTGCAACAACAAAAGACGAACGGAGCTAGCTGGAATGCATAGCTTGTTAGCACGAAACACAAATCCATCGTTAACGACAAACTTGTTCCACATTCTTCCTTCTTTACAATTCTGCATTACATCTTTAAAATCAGCATCATGCACATATTGATCTTTGATGGTCTCCAAACCAAATATTTTGAAGTCAAGTTGTGATAGTATAGCGACGAGACAATGCATCAGCAATAACATTTTCTTTTCCCTTCTTGTGTTTAATGACATAAGGGAAAGTCTCAATGAATTGAACCCATTTAGCATGTCTACGATTCAGTTTAGCTTGACTTTTAATATGTTTCAAAGATTCATGATCAGAATGTATAACAAATTCTTTGGGCCATAAATAATGTTGCCATGTTTCTAAAGTCCGAACAAGAGCATATAATTCTTTATCATAAGTAGAATAATTCAGACTAGGCCCACTCAATTTTTCAGAAAAGTATGCAACAGGTTTGCCATCTTGTAATAACACACCACCTAATCCAATTCCACTAGCATCACATTCAAGCTCAAAAGTCTTATTAAAATCAGGAAGTTGGAGTAAAGGAGCATGTGTCAACTTATCTTTCAATACCGAGAAGGCTTCTTCCTGTACGATACCCCAAAGAAAAGGCACATCTTTCTTTGTAAGCTCATTGAGAGGTGCAGCAATGGTGCTGAAATCTCTCACAAAACGCCTATAGAATCCAGCGAGGCCAAGAAAACTCCTCACTTGTGTGACCGTTTTGGGCTGCGGCCAACTCTCAATAGCTTCAATCTTGGCTTTGTCAACTTCAATTCCCTGTGGAGTAACAACATAGCCAAGAAAAGATACTCGGTCGGTGCAAAAGGTGCACTTCGCAAGGTTACCAAACAAACGTGCATCACGTAGAGCAATAAAAACAGCACGTAAATGTTCCAAATGTTCTTCCAAAGATCTGCTATAAATCAGTATATCATCAAAATAGACTACCACAAATCGTCCAATGAAAGCACGTAAAACTTCGTTCATTAGTCTCATGAAAGTACTAGGCGCATTAGTTAACCCAAAAGGCATGACTAACCACTCATATAATCCAAACTTAGTTTTAAATGCTGTTTTCCATTCATCCCCCAATTTCATACGAATTTGATGGTATCCACTACGCAAATCAACTTTGGAGAATATTGTAGAGCCACTCAATTCATCAAGCATATCATCTAGCCTAGGAATAGGATGACGATAACGAATAGTAATATTATTAATGCCTCTACAATTAACACACATACGCGATGTACCATCCTTTTTCGGCACTAGAATAATAGGAACAACACAAGGACTAAGGGATTCACGTATATAACCTTTGTCGAGAAGCTCTTGTACTTGACGCATAATCTCCTTCGTCTCCTCTGGATTGGTACGGTATGGTGCACGGTTTGGCAGTGAAGCACCGGGAATTAAGTCGATCTGATGCTCAATCCCTCAAATAGGTGGTAATCCCGGTGGCACGTCTTGTGGAAAGACGTCAGCGAACTCCTGCAAAATGTTAATGATAGCAGGAGGCAAAGAGGAAGGCTGATGAGGACATGACTACCTTGGATATGACCAAAAATATTGCATATATGCATATTTGTCAGGTGATTTCTAGTGCAAACTATTCAATAATCTATTTATGTTATCTAGAACAAAAATACTTCACACACTTTTGTGTTTTGTCTAATTGCAGGTGTATGGGACATTTGTACAATCCACATATGAAGATAAGGAAGAAAGAGGTGTTTATTTGCTGTCCAAAAAGTTCTCTCACGTCACTTTTGGCCCAAGAGAAGATAGAGTCCAAGTCTCTCATGTTCTGGATTCAGATTCGGACTGCACAGACATACCTGACTCAAAACGCACACAAGTTTTTCATACGGACTCCGAATTGGGTGATTCTTTTTTTGTTGGAAACTAGATTTCGTGCACTTTCCAACCCAATTGGAATCACCTTCAAATTCGTCCGGAGCGTTGAGTTGTGGACGAAACAATCTGATGCTGCAGCAGAATCCGAGTCAAACTACAAGTCCAAAGGTGTTACATCACCTCCACTTGGGCCCATGAGCCTTGTACGACCTAGGGTTAGTTTTAGGCTGCCTTGGGACGTCCTCCCACCTCCTTGGCCGCCACCCCTTGCTCCTATATAAGTAGATCCATCTAGTAGCTTTTTCCTTGGGATTTGTTTAGTTAAAAGTTAGACAACGCAACTTCGTGTACTTCGTTTGTGTCCAACGACCAGACCAAGACCGCTTACGGATCCCCACCATTATCAATACCTCATATATATTTGCAATATTCAGATTGCTTTATCATATTCTTGCTCGTTCTTCGATTGCTTGCAGGAATAGACCTTCGTGGTCAGGCTGACCGTGCTTTCGGCATCGTCAGTAACCTCAGGAGATTGGTTTAGCGATTGCTAAGGCGCAACGTCATGCACGTTTGTAGTCGGATCGTCAAAGTCGTCTCCACCAAATCGATAGTTATCATCTCATCGAAAGATCGGGACACCCCCGCCTCTATCAAGTGGTATCAGTTTTCAGGTTGCTCGGTGAGAATTTCCAGTTTTCCTAGATTAGATTTATTTTCTTACCTATTGTCCAAGAAAAAGCCACAAAAAAGAGTTAGATCTATTCATCCTTGGTCGAAGCCAATCTGAGCCTTTGCAATTTTCTTTTCATTGCTTGCATAGTTGAATTATCGGTTGCATCGTCGTGTCGAGTTGCTGGTCTTAGTGTCTAGTTCGTTTAGAGTTTCGAGTTCTGTTCACATTAGTCACGCCACCGCTGCATCATTATCTCTTCCGCTGTCCACCACCCATCCATCAATTTCCACCAGGTGCTACCCACCATTCATTGTCATAATAATAGTTGAGATCTAGTTTGTTTTGGAAAGAGGGAGAAAAAAAAAGAGACAAAAAAAAGAGAGAAAAAAAAGTCAGAGAAAAAAAGGAGAAGAAAAAGAAAAAAAAGCGTGAAAAAAAAGAGAGAAGAAAAAAAATTGGATCTATCTAGAATCAATCTTGTACCTGAATTCGGATTGGAATCTGTTTTGCGCACTGTTCAGTAAAACAGGTGTATCTTCCTCATACGAAGTCCGTTTTGGCTCCATGAGTACTCAAATTGAAGATAGCGACGAGCCGCATCTAAATAGTTGCAGAAGCTAGTTCAATATTTGACACCTCAAAATCGGCTTCTAAATAGGTCTTTTTGCCCTCTGAAGTTCGTGAACACAGCTTGTTCCAATTTTTCAGGCCAGTTTTAGAATTCTTTGACTCCTCATATCAACTCGAAATTGAGTGATTCTTTTTGCATTGGAAAGCTTGAGTTAGTAGCATTCTTTGAAAGAATTTATCAGAAAATTGTCTCAAACTTTTCAAGAGGAAAGTTGGAGAGAGAGTTGTTGTATATCCTGCTTGGCAGTTGTTTTTCATCATTATCTTCACTGCCGTTGTGATCTTCACTTATATCTTGCTGTCAAGAGCTACTTAGTATCCTTCATTGATGCTAGTTGTGCTACGCCGTGACCTCATTACTGTTCTAGGCTCGCGTCTCTAGTCCGGTCTAGCCTAGGACCAGCACAGTACCGTCGTTGAGCGTTTATTCAACATTGCATCTTTGAATTGATTATTGCTAATCTTTTGCTACCATATATAGCCAACCCAGCTCCACATATTTCTACACCGTGTATACGTACGCTCCCCTGGCAATCGCTTTACTCAATATTTGGAGTTACTTGACACCGCTGGTTGCCGATCACCGCCTGCTGCATGGTAAGAACTTGTAAGACATTGATATTTGCTTTACTGTGAGCGTTTTACCACCACATCCTAGTAGTTATAGGAACATTATTTTTGGGTTTTGTTTCTTGTTCTACTAATCATGACAGGATCCAGAGTCAATTCATGGGCTTTGTCGATCGCGGGAGACGTGCCACCACCTTTGCAAATACCACAACCGTCACGAGAGGTGCACAAACATCCAAATGCACATGATCAGGTTAATGTATCTATACCACCATTTAATGGCCGTTTTAAACCTGCTTTATATATTGAATGGGAGTTCGACATAAAAAATATATTTGCTTCCCATAATTTCAATGAACATAAAAAGGTTAAGGTTGCGGTTGGTTGTTTCACTGGTTATGCTTTGGTTTGGTGGAGTGAATATTGTCGGTTACACCCTGATTATATACCTACTACTTGGGATGATTTGAAACTTGCCATGCGACATACTTTCGTCCCTGCTTATTATACTCGTGACATGATTAAGAAGTTGCAACACTTAAAACAAGGTAGTGAAACTGTAACAAAATATTATGATGATTTACAAACTACCTTGTTGCATTCCTCTTTAGAAGAAAGTGAAGATGATTTTATGGATAGATTTTGGGGAGGATTAAACTGTGATATTCAAGAGATACTAATTCATGAAGAGTGTTATCCTATGGACCATTTGTTTCATCTTGCTTGCAAAGCTGAACAGGAAATAAAACAACGTGTTGGCCACGAGGAGAACAAGCGCACGATGCACATTCCAAGAGTTGATATGATTGTTCCTTCAACTACTAGCCATACTATGACAACCACATCCGTTGTTGTCAAGACTACATCATCTCCACCATGTGACACATCGCCCCCGAGAGTGGCTACATCATCTGAGTTGATCATAAGAGGTAATGACAAAGGTACTGATCTTCCATCTCTACATGAGAATGATGAATGCCTTGTCAATTTGAATGCACCATCTGATGAGCTACCCACTACTTTGATCACACCACCTATTTTAGAGGACAACGTTGATAATTTGACTTTGCCATGTGATCAAACAACTGAAATACCAACAATTTTGAGTGCACCCATTGAATTAACTATTGATGCAAAAGAACCAATGTTTAATCATTTTGATATGACCTCTAATCTTGGTGATGATTCTGTGTTGAATGACTTATTGCATGTTTGCTTATTTAAGCATGTTGTAGCATGTAAATTTGATGCAAGTAAGGTTTATTCACCAATGTTGGGATGGTTTAATGATGAACATTGTCAATCTTTTGAAATGAATAAGAGCTTCACTTATATGTGCAAACTGAGTTGCAATATTTTCATGCCTTCTACTTCTTGTGCTAATTTTTTGGCTTTAGATTTTATGAACTATGCAAGTTACTCATCTATTCATGTGTCATATATGCAAAAATCAAGGGAAGTAAACATGGATGACATATACATATACAACATGTACACCTTGTCTCTTTTGTTAGCCACATTTCAGATTAAGCAACGCCGAGGACGGCTTTATTTTCAAGAAGGGGAGGATGATGAGGACATGACTACCTTGGATATGACCAAAAATATTGCATATATGCATATTTGTCAGGTGATTTCTAGTGCAAACTATTCAATAATCTATTTATGTTATCTAGAACAAAAATACTTCACACACTTTTGTGTTTTGTCTAATTGCAGGTGTATGGGACATTTGTACAATCCACATATGAAGATAAGGAAGAAAGAGGTGTTTATTTGCTGTCCAAAAAGTTCTCTCACGTCACTTTTGGCCCAAGAGAAGATAGAGTCCAAGTCTCTCATGTTCTGGATTCAGATTCGGACTGCACAGACATACCTGACTCAAAACGCACACAAGTTTTTCATACGGACTCCGAATTGGGTGATTCTTTTTTTGTTGGAAACTAGATTTCGTGCACTTTCCAACCCAATTGGAATCACCTTCAAATTCGTCCGGAGCGTTGAGTTGTGGACGAAACAATCTGATGCTGCAGCAGAATCCGAGTCAAACTACAAGTCCAAAGGTGTTACATCACCTCCACTTGGGCCCATGAGCCTTGTACGACCTAGGGTTAGTTTTAGGCTGCCTTGGGACGTCCTCCCACCTCCTTGGCCGCCACCCCTTGCTCCTATATAAGTAGATCCATCTAGTAGCTTTTTCCTTGGGATTTGTTTAGTTAAAAGTTAGACAACGCAACTTCGTGTACTTCGTTTGTGTCCAACGACCAGACCAAGACCGCTTACGGATCCCCACCATTATCAATACCTCATATATATTTGCAATATTCAGATTGCTTTATCATATTCTTGCTCGTTCTTCGATTGCTTGCAGGAATAGACCTTCGTGGTCAGGCTGACCGTGCTTTCGGCATCGTCAGTAACCTCAGGAGATTGGTTTAGCGATTGCTAAGGCGCAACGTCATGCACGTTTGTAGTCGGATCGTCAAAGTCGTCTCCACCAAATCGATAGTTATCATCTCATCGAAAGATCGGGACAACCCCGCCTCTATCAAAGGCACGTCCTCGAATGAAAATAATGCCTCTTTGCACACAAAAGCATAGCAAACAGATTTGCTGAAAACTAGCTCATCAATATCAGATTTGGTGGCAAATAAACATGCACTTTTCAATTTAATTTCAGAAGCAACACTATATGGTTTATTATTAGGCTTCATTTGTTGCTCAAATTCTTTTGCCACAATCTGATTTTCACTCTTATTCTTCTCTTGTTTTGCTTTATTAGCTCTATTAATATCATCTTTCAAAATAGAATCAGGAGTCATAGGAAGCAAAGTAATATTTTTATCCTTATGAACAAGAGTATACTGATTGTTTCTACCATGGTGTACAGAATTTTTATCAAATTGCAATGGTCTACCAAGTAATAAGGAACATGCTTGCATAGGTACCACATCACAATCAACATAATCATCATATGTAGAGATACTAAAATGCACACGAACAGTACGTGTTACCTTAACCTTGCCGTTGTTGTTGAACCATTGGATGTAGTAAGGATGTGGATGTGGTCTTGTGGTGAGAGAAAGCTTCTCCACCATCTCCATGCTAGCCAAGTTGTTGCAGCTCCCTCCGTCTATTATGATGCGCACAGAACGTTCCTTCACAACTCCCTTGGTATGGAACAAATTGTGCCTCTGATTTTGCTCAGCTTGTGTGACCTGCACACTCAAAACACGTTGAGCAACTAAACATTCATACCTGTCAGCGTCTTCAGGAGTCATGTATTGCGTCTCATGATCAGAATCATCTCCACCATGTTCTTCACGTGTAATAAGAGCCAAAGTCTCCTCATCATAGTCACTAGCGGACTCATATCCACCATCCGTGGTAGCAATCATCACACGCGGAGATTTGCATTCTCTCGCATAATGACCTCCTCCCTTACAACGACGACAAATAATATCACTTGTGTGCCCTGTTGATGCCATGGAAGAAGAAGAACTCTGTGCAGGCTCAGCAGGTGCGCTCTTGGCAGATAATAGTGGTTGTGCCTGTTTTCTTGTATCACGACTGGAGGAGGCACCTGATTGAGGTGCTGGTGCAGTTGAAGTAGAAGATGCACGCGGTGTCCATGATGAAGGTCGGCCTGCAGAAAAGTTAGATCGCGCCAATGCTTGTCGATCCTGCACTTCACGTTCAGCTTTACAAGCAAGATGGAATAAACGAGTGATATTAGTATACTCCTTATAGTCTAGAATGGTCTGAATCTCTCTATTTAATCCACCCAGAAAACGTGCAAGCATAGCTTCATTCTCCTCAACAATACCACATCTAATCATGCCAGTTTGTAATTCCTGATAATATTCTTCTACATAATTTTTCCCTTGTCTTAAACGCTGCAATTTTTGAAGCAATTCACGTTGATAATACGGTGGAACCCAACGCGTACGCATAGCTGTTTTCAAAGCAGCCCAAGTAGTTGGAATAGGATATAATCTATAATGTTCAGACCACCATACACATGCAAAACTAGTGAAAGCACAAACAGCAGCAGCAACTTGTCTCTCCTCAGGATATTGTAAACATGTAAATCGTTGTTCAGTTTCTAACTCCCAAGTAAGATATATATCAGGAACATATCTACCCTCAAATGGTGGAATATTCAACTTCAGTTTAGGAATATGGACATCATCTCGTACCTGAGGTGGTGGTGCAGGCCTACCATTACGAATATATACCTGAGGTCGACCTGCTGGTGGTGGTGCTCGTGGGTGCACGTAGTTCTGATTTTGATCAACCTCATCCTCATTATCGCCCGCATACTCATCATCCTCCTGGGTACCACCAGCAGCAGTTGCAGGAGCCAAAGAAGCATCAATAACAGGAACAGCAGCACCAGAAGTTTGGCCATCCTCAATAGGAACACGCTTCGCTCGTCCATACTGATTCGGAAGGATGCGTTGTTGTTGGTGTTGCAGAGGTGCGATAGGTGCAGCCGGCGGTGGTGGTGGTAAACACGCGAGCAATTCATTAAACTTGCTATCAAGCTTTGTTTTGAATGTCTTCTCCATGCCATCTATCTTCTCCATGGCCTCGTCAAATCTGTTTAGCACATCTTGCACCTGTCCACTCATCATTTGCTGAAATTTATCATGTAGCTGTTTGTTCGTCAGGTTCTCCCAATCAGTCTCATCGGCTTGTGATCCTACCATGGTTAGCAACAAATAGAAACACACAAGAATATGATCCTACAGACTACTAAGAAGTGGTGGTGGTGTATCAGAAACCCGTCAAGCAAATCTCAAATTCTTACCAGTTCTTACCCTGCAGCAGGTGGTGATCGGCAACCGTTGTAGTCAAAACTCTCAAAGCTTGGATAGAGCGATTACCAGGGAGAGTCAAACGCACGACGTAGATGTATATGGAGCTGGGAAGGCTTATAATATGGTAGCAAAAAAAAGATCAGCAATAATCAATTCAGAGATGCAAAGTTGAATAAACGCTCAACGACGGTACTATGCTGGTCCTAGGCTAGACTGTACTAGAGACGCGAGCCTAAAACACCAACAAAATCACGGCGCGGCACGTAAACAAGGGAAAAGCACACTCTGGAATTTTTTTTCGCTCTATTTTTGCGCTCTTTTTTCTTTTGCGCTGTTTTTTTTGCGAAAAATCACTATAATGGCAAGTGTCTCAAAACTCTTCCTAGCTCAAACTGATAGGATGGGCACGAAATTTTTTCGACCAAATTTTTTTTTATTTGACTGCCCGGACCCAAAAACTGGAAACGGGTCAAAAAAAACTTCCTATAATGGCACCTGTCTCAAAACACTCAGAAACACCTAAAAATAGGATAGCCAGAATTTTTTTCGAAAAATGCGTTTTCGAAAAATTTTGGGCCTAAACGGAGCGTGGTTTCCGGACTCTTTTTTTTTCGAAACCTACTCCGGCAAGGAAACACGAATCGGAAACTAGATGGATCTCGAAAACACACCTAATATGCAAGGAACTCGGATTGGTGGTGGATATATGATGGTGGTATATGGCAGCGGTGGTGGTATATGGCAGCGGTGGTAATATATGGATATGGATCGGTGGTGGTATATGGATACGGATTGGTGGTGGTATATGGATACGGATTCGGAGCGGTGGTGGTAGGTGACAGGGGCGATGATGATGGTGCGGTGGCGGCGTGACAACTGATGACCAGAACTCGAAACTCTAAAAGACTAACGCTAAGACCAGCAACTAGACACGACGATGCAACCGCAAATTCAACAAAGCAAAACCCTAAAAAGATTATGCAAAGGCTCAGATATGATGAACTAACCCTAAATTTTTTTTGGCTTTTTCGTGGACTGTAGGTATGAAGAACAGACTCGATCTAAACTACGAAAAACTGTAAAATCTCACTGAGCAACCTGGAAATCTGATACCACTTGATAGAGGCAAAGGTGTCCCGTCTTTCGATGAGATGATGGATATCGCTTTGGTGGAAGTCGACTTTGACGATCCGACTACGAACGTGCGAGGACGTCGCGCCTTAGCAATCGCTAAACCAACTCCGAGAGGTTATTGACCACGCCGGAGCACGATCAACCTGACCACAAGGGTCTGTTTCCTGCGAGCAAACGAAGAACAAGCAAGAAACTGAGATTGCAATCTGGATATTGCGAATATAAGATGAAAGCTTTATTGATCAAGGTGGGGTTCTGTGACGCCTTTGTCTGGTCGTTGAACACAAATGATGTACGCGAAGTTGCAGCTATGGCGAACTTTTAATCTAAACAAAACCCAAAGTCTAAACGGTGCCCTAAGGGCTGTATATATGGAGGAAGAGAGGGGGAATTTCGTGGCCCTTGGTGGAGGGGTCCGAAATCAACCCTATCTCTTGTTTCCCCACACATATGGACTCTAAAAATAGCCTATACTTATGTATTTCGAAATTACATGGGCCTGGACCAATAAAAAGGTGACGCAGCACCTATAATAGCCTCTGGACGAAATTTATGAAGTGACATCTTGTATATTTCGTCCAAGGCTTCATGCACTCGTTATGGAGGCTTCAAAGACCTGAAATCATCACTTGTAACTCTGTTCTTGTTCCCCTTGCGCATGCCATCATCTCCATGCTTGTTCTTGCTCCAATGTTCATCCTTCTCCAAGCTAGGCCCTTCATTTGTAAGCAAAACAAATGTATCCAATTTAGGCAGCATCATATTCTCATGAACATTAGAATCATTACCAAGAAACGAAAGTACCTGGTAATATAGTTGGCGTGCGTGAGCTCTAGTAATTGGTCCAGTATGTATAGCAGCAGGGGCTGTGGGTGTAACAATGGTATTGATGTCCTCATCATTCCCCGTGTGTTTTCCCTCGTTTTCCCCCGTTTCCCTCTTTGTGTTCCTCGTGTTCTTCGCGGGATCCGCTCCTTTCATGAAAGATCGGGCGATTAGGGTTCCACCCTACATCATCTTGGTATCTAGAGCAAGGTTGATCACGATTTCGGAGCCTCCCCGTTGTGTTTCTAGCCAAATTTTGTTGTTTTTCGTCCTAATTCGAAAATTCCCCACCAAAAATAGCCCCAAATTTTTTTGTGATTTGTTGGTGTGTTGAGATTTTGTTGGTTTGGATCCGTGGATTTGCTTTGTTTCGAGTGGATCTAGCTTCCAATCCTTTCCCCCCTATTTCCATCCACAAATTCCTCCGAAATTTCACCCGGATTTAGCCTCCCCACGCGGTGTTCATCCCCGGATCTAGAGCCCGGACATCCGGCCCAGAGAGCCCGGACATCCGGCCCCAACCCGAACATCCGGCCTTCCACCCGGACATCCGGCCCCTAGCAGCAACTTCTCCATCCACCGCCCCGTTTTCGCCCCATTTTCCACCAAATTTTTTTCCGGTGTTCACCATATACCAAATATTCTTTTGCATACCTCCACCACTTCCGCATAACCCAACCATTTTTGGAACGTTTCGCTCTCTGACACAATTGCTACTTCGAGGTTTGAGAATTTGAGTTGCGGTACCATACCCTTTTGTGTTTCGGCTATCTAGGTACGGTTCGACATCGACATCACCGCTGCTCATCTTCGCCATGAACGCGTCATCAACAACAACCACCTCGACTATGACTTGGTATTCGTGGCACCGTTTTGACACCATACCGGAAGCAAGATCGGTAACCTCATCTTGGTATTGGACATATCATTCTTGCCATTACATTGATAGCCATCATAGCCTTACTCCTTTGCGTTGCTTACCCATCGAGACTAGCCATTGAGTATTGCCGGCAACGAGACTTGTGCACATTAGTGATCATACTTCCCATAGCATACATATATCATTGTTGCATATCTTGGTACCATCTCTTGTGTCACAAAGTTGTCATCGCATACTCATTTGCTATCTTGGTTCGTCAAGCATTGCATGCGAAAAGAGCTCAAACATCAAAGAGCCAAACAAGCTTTTAAGCAAAGAGAAAAGATAAGCAAAGAGCTTTTAAGCAAGAACCATAGCATCTTACAACATTAAGATTGTCATACTCGATCATCTTGGATCATATCATAGCAACACCTTGCATAGAACATATTTGGGATAGAAGTCGTTGCATTTTTGCTAAGTAGGTTGTGCACAAGTTCTTGTATCCGCCTATTGTGCAATCGTGCTAGCGTCTATCTAGTGTTGTGCAACAAGAGAATTTTTGTGGATTCCACATTTTGGCTCACCCTTGGTTGCACAACCCCACTTATCTTTTTGCGTGTGTGTTTCCGTGTACCTTATATGCTTGGTCTACTTGTTACATTGCATCTTGCGAATCTTTTCCAACATTATTGAAGCTCACTTACAATTGCATCAAATTTTGTGCCACCATCCTAACCAAGCTCCTCCGAAAGCTTT
This sequence comes from Triticum dicoccoides, assembly GCF_002162155.2. Lineage (NCBI taxonomy): Eukaryota > Viridiplantae > Streptophyta > Magnoliopsida > Poales > Poaceae > Triticum > Triticum dicoccoides. The sequence continues at coordinate 325,553,772 of NC_041384.1, read as the reverse complement.
TACTTGTGTAGGTGTGAGAAACCGACAAGAACTCGTACCAATTGTGCTATTTCCTTTTCCTACATTGGAGTGATCCTCGATCCACTTTCAACTTCGGTCAAGGTACATTTGGTACTCGTCCTTCTCTTCATACCACTCACATTTGTCTTGGAATGATGGAGCAAGACGACGACATGAACTCCTTCGTCACCAAGAGTCACCTCTTTGGTGCACAACGTGCTTTGCATCAAGAGCAACAAGCTATGAGTGAATGCATCGACAACCTTGCCGCCGAGTTGCGACTTTCCGAGCAACGTACAAGGGACTACTTCGACCACAAGCTCGACGATCACAAGCAAGAGAATGACGCAAGGATGGACGAAATTCGTGCTTTGTTGCTCAACGCTCGTCTTCCACTTCAAGAAGGAGCCGTTCAAGCCGCCACTCCGACTTCACCCTCTCCGGCTCAAGTACACCGACATCGAACACTCTTCGTCGAGCCGCACGCACCAACCGTCAAGCAAGCCTCAATCCCCTATGAGACACCAACTCTCAAGAGCGCCGACAACGTCAAACTCAAGAGGCTTTTGCGCTAGCACGAGAACGGCAATGACAATGCCAACATGAAGAGGAAGAGCGAGTGCGTCTACACCAAAATGCCCAAGATGCCGAGGCACAACATCAAGAACAACAACTCCGTGACGCTCAAGCACTTGCGGTGCAACAAGCTCTACGCGATTCAAGTCGAGCCGTTGCCGACCGAAGCCGACAAGTCCGTGAACAAGATGAAGCACACCGCGAAGAAATTGAAGAACAAAGATTTCACGCTCGCGTGCATCATCAAGTTCCTCTTCGAGCTTGCGAAGATCCTCCACAAGCTCGCCAACACCATCAAGTTCATCGAGAGCATGAAGACAATGGAAATCAACATGAGGATAACAACCCTCCGCGCCAAGAGCACCACGAGTTGAACAATCATCTACAACAAGGGCGTCATCATCCCTGACCCCAACACAATGAAGAGCAACGCTATGGCAAGCTCAAGTTCACCATGCCAGAGTTCAACGGAAGCAACGATCCCAAAGAATACCTTTCATGGGCATTGAAGGTTGACAAGATCTTCCGTTTGCACAATTTTGAAGAAGAGAAGAAGATCGCGATGGCATCCCTTGAGTTCCAAGATTATGTCCTCATTTGGTGGGAAAAAATGATAGAGCGCCGAGAGGCAAGAGGTGAACCACCCATCACTACTTGGGCGCAAATGAAGGATGTCATGAGAGCACGCTTCGTACCTACCTACTACAACGGCGACCTCTTCAAGAAACTCCAACAACTCAAGCACGGAACAAAGAGCGTTGAAGAATACTACAAGGAGATGGAGATTGCAATGATAAGAGCCAATGACACGGAAGATGATGAGCAAACAATCCCACGTTTCTTGAATGGACTCAATCACCCTATCAAGAAGATCGCCGACTTCCAACCATACTCAAATCTCATCGAGCTAGTGCACCAAGCTACCAAAGCAGAACGCCAAGTGCAAGATGATTTCAAGTATAACAAGTTCTCATCCAAGTCCTATGGCTTCTCCAATAACCAAGCTTCAATGACTCCAACACCGACTACAAGACCTTCTACTTCCAACATCGACAAGTCGACTTCCAAGAAAGCTTCGTCAACTACAAGCTATCCTCCTACGAGCAACTTCAAGATGAGAGCTTCATCATCATCAACCCCAACCGATGAGACCGTCAAGACAAGTTACTTCAAGTGTTTCACTTTCGGAGGCCGAGGCCACAAGTCCTACGAGTGAACCAACAAGCGAACCATGGTCTTCAACAACGATGGCACTTATGACTCCATGAGCGAAGGCGAAATGAAAGCCCTCGAGCAAGTCGCCATGCACCGCCAAGTGAACAATGAAGAAGAACAAGTCTTTTGTGATGAAGACTCAAGTCCCTCACTTGTTGTCTCCAAAGTCTTGACTCTCCAACATCACCAAGAAGAAAACCAAGGATGCCACATATTCCACACTAAGGCCGGCGTCAATGGACGATCTGTCAAGGTCATCATCGATGGAGGGAGTTGTCATAATCTCGCAAGTGAAGAACTTTGCTCCAAGCTCCAATTGCCCAAGACGAAGCATCCACATCCATACAAAGTGCAATGGCTTAGTGACTCCAGCACTATCCAAGTCGAGCACCGAGTCCAAGTCTCCTTCAAGATCGGCGCCTACGAAGACACCTTGGAGTGCGACGTCATTCCAATGACCGTTTTTCATCTTCTCCTTGGACGGCCATGGCAATTCGATAGAGGATTCATACACAACGGCCGAACGAACCACTACATCTTCAAGATGAAGGGCAAGGAGTACGTCCTCCGTCCAATGTCGCCAAGTCAAGTGATCGCCCACAAGCAAGCCACCCATCGTGGAGATCATAGTGAGAGAGCGAGCCACCAAAAAGAGAGTGAGCGCCACAAGCCAAAATTGAGTGCCTCCATGATGAGCGAAAACAAGAACCTAGTTCTATTTGCCACCAAACGTGAGATGAGAGAAGTGTGTGAGAACCCATCTAGTGTCCTACACTACGTCCTCGTGTGCAAGGACAATGCATCACAAACTAACACTTCTCACACTCTTCCTCTAGTGTCATCTACTCTTTTGCCGGAATTTCAAGATGTTTTTCCCGATGAGCTACCTCCGGGTCTACCTCCTCTACAAGGCATTAAGCACCGAATCGACCTCATCCCCGGAGCACCTCTTCCAATCAAAGCTCCATACCGTGTCAACCCGGACGAAACAAAAGAAATACAAAGGCAAGTAAAGCATCTCATAGACCATGGACATGTGATGTAGGGTAGAACCCTAGTGGCCCGATCTTTCACGAAAAGAGCGGATCCCGCGAAGAACACGAAGAACACGAGGAGGGAAATGAGGGGATATCACGAGGGGAACACAAGAGAACACTCAAACCAACAAGTATGATCACACATGTGCTAGATCCTCAAAACACAAAGAGAGATACACGATCCAAAGTCAACAACGGACGATACAAGAGGTAATTGGTTCTTCTCCGTGAGGAGGTCTTGAATCCACAAGGGGATCTTCTCCGCAAGGAGGTCTTGAATCCAGGGTGGATCTTCTCCGAAGAGGGGCCGCGGTCTCTCTCAAGGAGTAGATCCGATATGGATGAGCGTAGCTCTATCTCTCAAATGAGCTATCACAATGCTAACCCTAACTAGGAGGAGGTGGGGGAGTATATATAGTGCTAGCCCATGAAGGGGTAAGTGAGAGCAGGGATACATGGGCCCTTGGCCCGAATCTTTGCACGCAGGCAGGCCGGAAGTTCCGGGCTCCGGAAGTTCTGGGCTCCGGAAGTTCCGGGCAGGTTCGGCTGGGTTCCGGGCTATCCAGAGAGTTGGCGCACTCGGGGCTGGTCTGGACTCCAGGGCCGGAGGTTCCGGGAAGGTCGAAACGTCCAGGGGCCAGAAGTTCCGGGCTTTCCAGAAGCTTGTCCTTGCTTCTTCTTCCTTCTCCTCTTCCATGCTTGGCCTTGGTCCTTAGATCCTCCATGGTCGTCTCGGTTGTGATAGAGGCAAAGGTGTCCCGTCTTTCGATGAGATGATGGATATCGCTTTGGTGGCAGTCGACTTTGACGATCCGACTATGAACGTGCGAGGACGTCGCGCCTTAGCAATCGCTAAACCAACTCCGAGAGGTTATTGACCACGCCGGAGCACGATCAACCTGACCACGAGGGTCTGTTTCCTGCGAGCAAACGAAGAACAAGCAAGAAACTGAGATTGCAATCTGGATATTGCGAATATAAGATGAAAGCTTTATTGATCAAGGTGGGGTTCTGTGACGCCTTTGTCTGGTCGTTGAACACAAACGAAGTACGCGAAGTTACAGCTATGGCGAACTTTTAATCTAAACAAAACCCAAAGTCTAAACGATGCCCTAAGGGCTGTATATATGGAGGAAGAGGGGGGAATTTCGTGACCCTTGGTGGAGGGGTCCGAAATCAACCCTATCTCTTGTTTCCCCACACATACGGACTCTAAAAATAGCCTATACTTATGTATTTCGAAATTACATGGGCCTGGCCCAATAATAAGGTGACGCAACACCTATAATAGCCTCGGGACGAAATTTATGAAGTGGCATCTTGTATATTTCGTCCAAGGCTTCATGCACCCATTATGGTGGCTTCAAAGTCCTGAAATCATCACTTGTAACTCCGTTCTTGTTCCCCTTGCGCATGCCATCATCTCCATGCTTGTTCTTAATCCAATGTTCATCCTTCTCCAAGCTAGGCCCTTCATTTGTAAGCAAAACAAATGTATCCAATTTAGGCAACATCATATTCTCATGAACATTAGAATCATTACCAAGAAACGAAAGTACCTGGTAATTTAGTTAGCGTGCACGAGCTCTAGTAATTGGTCCAGTATTTCTAGCAGCAGGGGCTGTGGGTGTAACAATTGTATTGATGTCCTCATCATCCTCCCCTTCTTGAAATAAAGTCGTCCTCGACGGAAGTTCATCTTCCTCACCCAAATAAGGCTTCAAATCTGCAATGTTAAAAGTGGGACTAACCCCAAAATCTGCAGGCAGCTCAAGTTTATATGCATTATCATTTATTTTCTCTAACACCTTAAAGGGACCATCAGCACGTGGCATTAACTTTGATTTGCGCAAATCCGGAAATCTATCCTTACGCAAATGTAACCAAACAAGATCTCCAGGTGCAAACACAACATGTTTTCTACCCTTATCTCCAGCAAGTTTATATTTAGCATTCATACGCTCAATGTTTTCCTTAGTTAACTCATGCATTTTTAAAATCAATTCAGCACGTTGTTTAGGATCAAAATTAACCTTCTCCGAAGATGGAAGAGGCAACAAATCAATAGGTGCACGAGGTAGGAAACCATACACAACTTCAAAAGGGCACATCTTAGTAGTAGAATGCAATGAACGATTATAAGCAAATTCAATATGAGGCAAGCATTCCTCCCACATTTTCTTATTATTCTTCAAAACAGCCCTAAGCATAGTAGACAACGTTCTATTGACTACTTCAGTTTGTCCATCAGTTTGGGGGTGACAAGTAGTACTAAAAAGCAGTTTAGTCCCCAACTTAGCCCATAAACATCTCCAAAAGTGGCTAAGAAATTTAGTATCATGATCTGAAACACTAGGTACAGGCAAAGGCATATATAAACCATGAGGATTGAGTCGTGACTTAGCTTTTTGACATGTAGTGCAGCGAGCAATAAAACGCTCAACATCCCGTCTCATCTTTGGCAAAAAGAAATGTGTAGCAAGTACGTCCTCCGTCTTCTTCACGCCAAAGTGTCCCATTAATCCTCCTCCATGCGCCTCCTGCAACAACAAAAGACGAACGGAGCTAGCTGGAATGCATAGCTTGTTAGCACGAAACACAAATCCATCGTTAACGACGAACTTGTTCCACATTCTTCCTTCTTTACAATTCTGCATTACATCTTTAAAATCAGCATCATGCACATATTGATCTTTGATGGTCACCAAACCAAATATTTTGAAGTCAAGTTGTGAAAGCATAGTATAGCGGCGAGACAATGCATCAGCAATAACATTTTCTTTTCCCTTCTTGTGTTTAATGACATAAGGAAAAGTCTCAATGAATTCAACCCATTTAGCATGTCTACGATTCAGTTTAGCTTGACTTTTAATATGTTTCAAAGATTCATGATCAGAATGTATAACAAATTCTTTGGGCCATAAATAATGTTGCCATGTTTCTAAAGTCCGAACAAGAGCATATAATTCTTTATCATAAGTAGAATAATTCAGACTAGGCCCACTCAATTTTTCAGAAAAGTATGCAACAGGTTTGCCATCTTGTAATAACACACCGCCTAATCCAACTCCACTAGCATCACATTCAAGCTCAAAAGTCTTATTAAAATCAGGAAGTTGGAGTAAAGGAGCATGTGTCAACTTATCTTTCAATACCGTGAATGCTTCTTCCTGTGCGGTACCCCAAAGAAAAGGCACATCTTTCTTTGTAAGCTCATTGAGAGGTGCAGCAATGGTGCTGAAATCTCTCACAAAACGCCTATAGAATCCAGCGAGGCCAAGAAAACTCCTCACTTGTGTGACCGTTTTGGGCTGCGGCCAACTCTCAATAGCTTCAATCTTGGCTTTATCAACTTCAATTCCCTGTGGAGTAACAACATAGCCAAGAAAAGATACTCGGTCGGTGCAAAAGGTGCACTTCCCAAGGTTACCAAACAAACGTGCATCACATAGAGCAATAAAAACAACACGTAAATGTTCCAAATGTTCTTCCAAAGATCTGCTAGAAATCAATATGTCATCAAAGTAAACTACCACAAATCGTCCAATGAAAGCACGTAAAACTTCGTTCATTAATCTCATGAAAGTACTAGGTGCATTAGTTAACCCAAAAGGCATGACTAACCACTCATATAATCCAAACTTAGTTTTGAATGTTGTTTTCCATTCATCTCCCAATTTCATACGAATTTGATGGTATCCACTACGCAAATCAACTTTGGAGAATATTGTAGAGCCACTCAATTCATCAAGCATATCATCTAGCCTAGGAATAGGAGACGATAACGAATAGTAATATTATTAATGCCTCTACAATCAACACACATACGTGATGTGCCATCCTTATTCGGCACTAGAATAATAGGAACAGCACAAGGACTAAGGGATTCACGTATATAACCTTTGTCGAGAAGCTCTTGTACTTGACGCATAATCTCCTTCGTCTCCTCTGGATTGGTACGGTATGGTGCACGGTTTGGCAGTGAAGCACCGGGAATTAAGTCAATCTGATGCTCAATCCCTCGAATAGGCGGTAATCCCGGTGGCACGTCTTGTGGAAAGACGTCAGCGAACTCCTGCAAAATGTTAGTGACAGCAGGAGGCAAAGAGGAAGGCACGTCCTCAAATGAAAATAATGCCTCTTTGCACACAAAAGCATAGCAAACAGATTTGCTGAAATCTAGCTCATCAATATCAGATTTGGTGGCAAATAAACATGCACTTTTCAATTTAATTTCAGAAGCAACACAAGATGGTTTATTATTAGGCTTCATTTGTTTCTCAAATTCTTTTGCCACAATCTGATTTTCACTCTTATTCGTCTCCTGTTTTGCTTTATTAGCTCTATTAATATCATCTTTCAAAATGGAATCAGGAGTCATAGGAAGAAAAGTAATATTTTTATCCTTACAAACAACAGTATAGTGATTGTTTCTACCATGGTGTACAGAATTTTTATCAAATTGCCATGGTCTACCAAGTAATCAGGAACATGCTTGCATAGGTACCACATCACAATCAACATAATCAGCATATGTAGAGATACTAAAATGCACACGAACAGTACGTGTTACCTTAACCTTGCCGCTGTTGTTGAACCATTGGATGTAGTAAGGATGTGGATGTGGTCTTGTGGTGAGAGAAAGCTTCTCCACCATCTCCATGCTAGCCAAGTTGTTGCATCTCCCTCCATCTATGATGACGCGCATAGAACGTTCTTTCACAACTCCCTTGGTATGGAACAAATTGTGCCTCTGATTTTGCTCAGCTTGTGTGACCTGCACACTCAAAACACGTTGAGCAACTAAACATTCATACCTGTCAGCGTCTTCAGGAGCCATGTATTGCGTCTCATGATCAGAATCATCTCCACCATGTTCCTCACGTGTAATAAGAGCCAAAGTCTCCTCATCATAGTCACTAGCGGACTCATATCCACCATCCGCGGTAGCAATCATCACACGCGGAGATTTGCATTCTCTCGCATAATGACCTCCTCCCTTACAACGACGACAAATAATATCACTTGTGTGCCCTGTTGATGCCATGGAAGAAGCAGAACTCTGTGCAGGCCCAGCAGGTGCGCTCTTGGCAGATAATGGTGGTTGTGCCTGTTTTCTTGTATCACGACTGGAGGAGACACTTGATTGAGGTGCTGGTGTAGTTGAAGTAGAAGATGCACGCGGTGTCCATGATGAAGGTCGGCCTGCAGAAAAGTTAGTTCGCGCCAATGCTTGTCGATCCTGCACTTCACGTTCAGCTTTACAAGCAAGATGGAATAAACGAGTGATATTAGTATACTCCTTATAGTCTAGAATGGTCTGAATCTCTCTATTTAATCCACCCAGAAAACGTGCAAGCATAGCTTCATTCTCCTCAACAATACCACATCTAATCATGCCAGTTTGTAATTCCTGATAATATTCTCCTACAGAATTTTTTCCTTGTCTTAAGCGCTGTAATTTCTAAAGCAATTCACGTTGATAATATGGTGGAACCCAACGAGTACGCATAGCAGTTTTCAAAGCAGCCCAAGTAGTTGGAATAGGATATAATATACGATGTTCAGACCACCATACACATGCAAAACTAGTGAAAGCACAAACAGCAGCGGCAACCCGTCTCTCCTCGGGATATTGTAAACATGTAAATCGTTGTTCAGTTTCTAACTCCCAAGTAAGATATATATCAGGAACATCTACCCTCGAAAGGTGGAATATTCAATTTCAGTTTAGGAAGATGGTCATGATCTCGTACCTGAGGGAAAGCCCTACCATTGTGATTATTTGCATGTGGATGACCTGGTGGTTGTGGTGCAGGTGGTTGCACGTAGTTCTGATTTTGAGCAACCTCATCCTCGTAATCTCCCACATAATCATCCTCCTCCGCATCAGCAGCAGGAGCCACAGAAGTATCAACAGCAGCACCAATAGTTTGGCAAAACGCAAGAGGAACATGGCTCGCTTGGCGGAGATCTGTTTCGCGACGTGGAGGTAGTCGTTGTTGTTGTTGTTGGAGAGGTGCGTTAGGTGCAGCGGGTGGTGATGGTGGAAGACGCGCGAGCAATTCATTAAACTTGTTATCGAGCTTTGTTTCGAACATCTTCTCCATGCCATCTATCTTCTCCATGGCCTCTTCAAATCTGTTTAGCACATCTTGCACCTGTCCACTCATCATTTGCTGAAATTTATCATGCAAATCCTTATTCGTCATGTTCTCCCAGTCAGTCTCGTCGGCTTGTGATCCTGGCATGGTTAGCAGCAATAGAAACATACAAGAATATGATCCTACAGACTACTAACAAGAGGTGGTGGTGGGTGTCACAAATCCGTCAAGCAAATCTCAAATTCTTACCAATTCTTACCCAGCAGCAGGCGGTGATCGGCAACCGTTGTAGTCAAAAACTCTCAAATCTTGGATAGAGCGATTACCAGGGAGAGTCAAACGCACGACGTAGATGTATGTGGAGCTGGGAAGGCTTATAATATGGTAGCAAAAAGGGTCAGCAATAATCAATTCAGAGATGCAAAGTTGAATAAACGCTCAACGACGGTACTGTGCTGGTCCTAGGCTAGACTGTGCTAGAGACGCGAGCCTAGAACACCAACAAAATCACGGCGCGGCACGTAAACAAGGGAAAAGCACACTCTGGATTTTTTTCGCTCTTTTTTTTGCGCTGTTTTTTTTTGCGCTGCTTTTTTTTGCGAAAAATCACTATAATGGCGAGTGTCTCAAAACTCTTCCTAGGTCAAACTGACAGGATGGGCACGAAATTTTTTCGACCAATTTTTTTTTTTTGACTGCCCGGACCCAAAAACTAGAAACGGGTCAAAAAAAAACTTCCTATAATGGCACCTGTCTCAAAACACTCAGAAACACCTAAAAATAGGATAGCCAGAAATTTTTTCGAAAAATGCGTTTTCGAAAAATTTTGGGCCTAAACGGAGGGTGGTTTCCGGACTCTTTTTTTTTCCGAAACCTACTCCGGCAAGGAAACACGAATCGGAATCTAGATGGATCTCGAAAACAAACCTAATATGACAAGAACTCGGATTGGTGGTGGATATATGGTAGTAGATGGCAGCGGTGGTGGTATATGACAGCGGTGGTGGTATATGGATACGGATTCGAAGCGGTGGCGGATAAGCGGCGGTGGTAGATGGCAGGGGCGATGATGATGGTATGGCGGCGGCGTGACAACTTATGACCAGAACTCGAAACTCTAAAAGACTAGACTCTAAGACCAGCAACTAGACACGACGATGCAACCGCAAATTCAACAAAGCAAAACCCTAAAAAGATTATGCAAAGGCTCAGATTGGTTCGGATATGATGAACTAACCCTAAATTTTTTTGTGGCTTTTTCGTGGACTGTAGGTATGAAGAACAGACTCGATCTAAACTACGAAAAACTGTAAAATCTCACCGAGCAACCTGGAAATCTGATACCACTTGATAGAGGCAAAGGTGTCCCGTCTTTCGATGAGATGATGGATATCGCTTTGGTGGCAGTCGACTTTGACGATCCGACTACGAACGTGCGAGGACGTCGCGCCTTAGCAATCGCTAAACCAACTCCGAGAGGTTATTGACCACCCCGGAGCACGATCAACCTGACCACGAGGGTCTGTTTCCTGCGAGGAAACGAAGAACAAGCAACAAACTGAGATTGCAATCTGGATATTGCGAATATAAGATGAAAGCTTTATTGATCAAGGTGGGGTTCTGTGACGCCTTTGTCTGGTCGTTGAACACAAACGAAGTACGCGAAGTTGCAGCTATGGCGAACTTTTAATCTAAACAAAACCCAAAGTCTAAACGATGCCCTAAGGGCTGTATATATGGAGGAAGAGGGGGAATTTCGTGACCCTTGGTGGAGGTGTCCGAAATCAACCCTATCTCTTGTTTCCCCACACATACGGACTCTAAAAATAGCCTATACTTATGTATTTCGAAATTACATGGGCCTGGCCCAATAATAAGGTGACGCAGCACCTATAATAGCCTCGGGACGAAATTTATGAAGTGGCATCTTGTATATTTCGTCCAAGGCTTCATGCACCCATTATGGTGGCTTCAAAGTCCTGAAATCATCACTTGTAACTCCGTTCTTGTTGCCCTTGCGCATGCCATCATCTCCATGCTTGTTCTTAATCCAATGTTCATCCTTCTCCAAGCTAGGCCCTTCATTTCTAAGCAAAACAAATGTATCCAATTTAGGCAGCATCATATTCTCATGAACATTAGAATCATTACCAAGAAACGAAAGTACCTGGTAATTTAGTTGGCGTGCACGAGCTCTAGTAATTGGTCCAGTATTTCTTGCAGCAGGGGTTGTGGGTGTAACAATTGTATTGATGTCCTCATCAGGTTGTACCTGAGTATATGCAAGATCGATGCATGAGGTACTAGCCATGTCTCATATGTGGAAAGTGACGGTTCGAAGAGGAGTGAGTTCACCTTGTGTCCAATGGCATATGGTCGAGGTCTCATCGTATGTCCTCTTGGGGCTTGGGGAGTAATCGAAGTGTACATGGGGATGATCGTAGGATGCTCCGCATCATCTCCCCTCCCTTGGGAAAGATCCGACCTCGGATCGTGATCCTCATCACCATGGAAACGGTAGTCATGGACGGCATGTAGTTGGACGGAGTGGAAGACGTTACGCAATCCAAGTACTCCAAGGTGTCGCCGGAGTGGTATACATGCAAAAAGAGCAAACACAAACGACACTCGGAAATACAATGGTTAGAGCACACAAAGTGTCCATGTAAGAATGAGTCCGTGCAACAAGATTGAGCATGACAAGGTGCATGAAGCTTATCCAAAAGAGATGGAATGGTATGCAAAGCATTCATGGGAGCGAAAACATTCATTATGCACACAATTGTGTTGTGAAAATGATAAATGCAACCAGGGTGCAAAATGATGTCATAGAGAGACGGTGTATCAAAAGCATGAACATGGTAATTGGTGCTCAATGTGACTATGTGATCATGCAATTGATGGTGGGCAATATGATCATGATGTATGAATATGCCACAAGAAAGATCACAACAAATTTGCTAAGGAAATGCACAAGCTCATATATCATGGATGACATGGAAATAGATGCAACAAGGTAATCATAATGTGAGTCAATCCATGCATAAGATGCCAATTTGTTATGGGTGGTGTTGTACCATAGCTCAATGTTGTTGTACAAGTGGTGGTCCGATGGTGAATCCACTAAGTCCGAGCACTCCAACTTGAAGGTCCATAGAGCCAATGTAACGCCCTCGATGCGGCTATATCTCCCATGTGTCGAAGCACGACTTAGAGGCATAACCACATTGAAAGCAATGTCGCAAGTGAGGTAATCTTCGCAAACAACCCATGTAATATAATAAGGGAAAAGAGATACATAGTTGGCTTACAATCGCCACTTCACACAATTACATGAATAAAGCATTACAACATCCAAATACAATCAAGGTCCGACTATGGAACCAAAATAAAAGAAGACTACCCCAAATGCTACACAGATCCCCGATCAACCCCAACTGGGCTCCACTACTGACCGACTAGAACGAAACAAAATAAAGGACAAGATCTTCATCGAGCTCCTCCCGAGCTTGGTTGCGTCATCTGCACGGACTCATCGGCACCTGCAAGCTGGTTTTGGAAGTATCAGTGAGCCACGGGGACTCAGCAATCTCGCACCCTCGCGATCAAGACTATTTAAGCTTATAGGTAAGACCAGGTAATATGAGGAGCTGCAGCAAGTGACTAGCATATATGGTGGCTAACTTGTTTGCAAAAGAGAGCAAGAAGAGAAGGCAAAGCACGAACGAAGAACTAGAGAACAACCTATGCTAAACATTACTCCAACACCGTGTTCACTTCCCGGACTCCGCCGAGAAGAGACCATCACGGCTACACACGCAGTTGATTCATTTTAATTAAGTTAAGGTTCAAGTTATCTACAACCAGACATTAACAAATTCCCATCTGCCCATAACCGCGGGCGCGGCTTTTAAGTTCAAATCCCTGCAGGGGTGTCCCAACTTAGCCCATTCCTTCTAACGGGAAGACCCGATCAGACTCGGAATCCCGGTTACAAGACATTTCGGGAATGGTAAAACAAGTCCAGCAACACCGCCTGAATGTGTCGACAAGTCCTGATAGGAGCTGCACATATCTCGTTCTCAGGGCACACTCAGATGAGACTAGATACGAGTAAAACCAACCCTCAAGTTTCCTCGAGGTGGCCCCGCAGGCAGCTCAGTTCGGACCAACACTCAGAGGAGCACTGGCCCGGGGGGGTTAAAATAATGATGACCCTCAGGAGCGCGACTCCCAAGGGAAAAGAAAAGGCTAGGTGGAGAATGGTAAAACCAATGTTGGGCATTGCTGGAGGAGTTTTATTCAAGGCGAACTGTCAAGGGGTTCCCATTATTACCCAACCGCGTAAGGAACGCAAAATCCGGGAACATAACACCGGTATGACGGAAACTAGGGCGGCAAGAGTGGAACAAAACACCAGGCATAAGGCCGAGCCTTCCACCCTTTACCAAGTATATAAATGCATTAATTAAATAAGATATATTGTGATATCCCAACAAGTAAACATGTTCCAACAAGGAACAACATCTCCATGTTCCAACAAGGAACAAACTTTAATCTTCACCTGCAACTAACAATGCTATAAGAGGGGCTGAGCAAAGCGGTAACATAGCCAAACAACGGTTTGCTAGGACAAGGTGGGTTAGAGGCTTGGTTCACAATATGGGAGGCATGATAAGCAAGTGGTAGGTATTGCAGCATAGGCATAGCGAAAGAGCGAGCATCTAGCAAGCAAAGATAGAAGTGATTTCGAGGGTATGGTCATCTTGCCTGAAATCCCGCAAGGAAGAAGAACGAGTCCATGAAGAAGACAAATAGACGTAGACGAACGGTTCCTCACAAACACGACGTTATCGCAACCAACCCGAAGAAGCAACACCGGAAAGGAGCAAACAACATGATGTAGGGTGGAACCCTAGATGGACGATCTTTCACGAAAGGAGCGGATCCCAAGGATGAACACAAAGAACACGAGGGGAAAACGGGGGAAAACACGAGAGAAATCACTCAACCAACAAGAAATAGATCACACGTGCGCTAGATCGATGAACACAAAGGAAGATACATTGATCCAAAGTCAACAACGGACGATACAAACGGTAACGGGTTCTTCTCCGTGAGGAGGTCTTGATGGGGCCACCAAGAGGGGGTCTTGAATCCAAGGGGATCTTCTCCGTAGAGGGGCCGCAATCTCTCTCGTGGAGTAGATCCGTAATGGATGAGCGTAGCTCTATTTCTCAAATGAGCTATCACAACGCTAACCCTAACTAGGAGGAGGTGGAGGAGTATATATAGTCTAGGCGAATGAAAGGGTAAGTGGCTTCGGCCCAACACACGGGCGGGCGCACAGGCGTCGGACGTCCGACAGGTACCGGACGTCCGGTGGCTCACGAGGGTCCGGTCGTCCGGTGCATGTTGGACGTCCGGCGTTTTGGCTCTGGACAGGTGGTGTCGGACGTCCGGTCGGCGTCGGTCGTCCGGGCACTGGAGAGTGTCGGACGTCCGGTGTCTGGCGGTCGTCCGGGCGCTGGGAGTCGTCGGATGTCCGGTGGCTCCGGTCGTCCGTAGATTCGGCTCGGGTCCTTAGGGGCCGGACGTCCGGGCTGGGCCGGTCGTCCGGTGGCTGTAGCTTCGCGCAGCTTCTTCTCTTCATCCATGTACTTGGCGTCCTCGCTAGCTGTGCTGTTGGATGTGGTGACTTCGTGGCTTTCCTCCAAGTACCTGATCATGCATAGAACACACGTTGGAGGTAGTAGCCATATCTCACATGTAGAAAGTGATGGTTCGGAGAGGAGCGAGTTCACCTTGTGTCCAATGGCGTATGTTCAAGGTCTCGTCATATGTCCACTTGGGGTTTGGAGAGTAGTCGGAGTGTACATGGGGATGAACGTGGGATGCTCCGCATCATCTCCCCTCCCTTGGGAAAGATCCGACCTCGGATCGTGATCCTCATCACCATGGAAACGGTAGTCATGGACGGACATGTAGTTGGACGGAGCGGAAGACGTTACGCAATCCAAGTACTCCAAGGTGTCGCCGGAGTGGTATACATGCAAAAAGAGCAAACACAAACGACACTCGGAAATACAATGGTTAGAGCACACAAAGTGTCCATCATGTAAGAATGAGTTCGTGCGACAAGATTGATCATGACAAGGTGCATGAAGCTTATCCAAAAGATATGGAAATGTATGCACAACATTCATGGTAGCAAAAGCAAGAATATGATGAATGCAACCACGGTGCAAAATGATGTCATAGTGAGACGGTTTATCAAAAGCATGAATATGGCAATGGATGCTCAATATGATGTGATCATGCAATTGACGGTAGGCAATAAGATCATGATGTATGAATATGCCATCAAGGTATATCACAACAAATTTGCTAATGAAATGCACAAGCTCATATATCATGGATGACATGGGAATACAAGATGCAACAAGGCAATCATGATGTGAGTCAATCCATGCATAAGATGCAAATTTGTCATGTGTATGATATCTCCATCGAGCATGACATGTGTGAACACAATCAACAAATATGGGGGTGTTGGTATACCAATGCTCGATGTTGTGGCATGAGTGGAGGTTCGAAGGTGCATCCAATAAATCCGGGCGCTCCTCAACTTGAAGGTCTATGGGTTCCATCTCCAATGTCGGTCCTCCATCCACTATATGTAACATGTAGACAAGAAGAAGGAAACAACAATGAAAGAGTGACCCATCCAATATGCATAATTGAGGATGGCTCAAAGGGAAGGAGTTCACCTTTAGGAGATTCTCGCAAATGTTGGTGTTGCACATCGTGTATGCCTTCGCATGACCAAGTGGTCGCATAACGGCACCGCCTTGTGAATCCTTCAAAATGAAAGAACATGAAAAACACTCAGAAAAACAAATGAGGTTAGCGGAAGTGCAAAACCTATCAATCGTGTGGCAAAATACCCAACAAGTGTATGCATCATGCTCATCATAAGAAAGGACAAGGGAGCATTTCATAGTATGGAGGCATATGATGTGAGAACAACCAAATAGAATAGGCTCAATCAAACAAGCATGCATCACAAGTAATGTTTCCAAGTCTCCAAGATCAATAAGCATAATTGGAGGCAAGCGACAATGAACAAGATGTATCAAGTGAGAGGCACGAGCATATATGTCATCAACCTAAGAAAGCGAGTAAGAGTTGAACATGGGTGATGCGACAAAGCAAGCAATCATGGTGATCAATTCAAGCAAGCTAGTAGTGCGAAGATGCAACATACTAGAAGAAATCATGGCAAGCATGTCATGGGTGCAAATAGTGTGCATGAATAATTCACATGACATAGCACAAGCATGAAAGCAAGATATGAGCAAAATAGCATCAATAGCATGAGGCACATGATAAACATGGTAATAGCAACAAGGATCTCCACCAAACATGCAAATACACATAGGAGTAACATAATTGTGAATCATGGGTAGATGTAAGCAAGGGTCACAATTGCATGGCAAAGGCATAGAAGCAAGCATAGCATGCAAAGTGAACACGGTAAAATGAGCAAGAAGCGAGAAGCGGTATATAGTCCATAGCTGTGTGAGAGCCAAGTGAAAGAGATGCGCATAGTCGTTGCACGAAGAGAGTGGTGGAAAGGATAGTTCACGGGATCCCAAGTCATCTTTTCTCACAAGAGCTCATTTCGTCAACTCTTGGGATCGAGAGGTTGATGGGTATACGGGAGTACCTACACAAAACAAAGACAAAGGGAAAATTGTGTGTGCGTGGTAGATGTACACATCATCCATCATGATGCGCACGTGCTTGTGTTGGTTAGCACCAAATAGCCAACGCTCAAATAAATGAGATGCGCGATATAGAAACATGTCATCCATCATGAGAGGTTTGTTATGATGTATGTCATAATGGAGACTCAAAGGATGTAGTGCATCATGAGAAATATCTAGAGCATTGTTATTCATGGAATGCATATGGTGTACACTATCATGGGAATCATGCAAAGTATGAAAAGCATCAAGATCGCCGAATATGTATGAGGAAACTATGGGGGTCTCCTCATGAGCATGAGTAGCAACATCACATGGAGAATATTGACAACATCCAAAACAATGCATATTTGGAACAATGTGATCATGGCATGGTATAGTAGATGAATTGTGCAAATCATGTAAAGGAAGCATGGCAATATCATCACAAGAGAAGCAAAAGCCAATGACCATCATCTCGTCATCTATGCCATAAGTGCAAATGGGATTTATTGTAATGGGGCATGCATAGTCACTATGTTGAGATTGGAATAATGCAATATGGGATATCTCACTCATAGCATATGACAAGGTTAATGGATTGTCAAACATGATGTGACCAATAGAATTTTCACATGATATCCTATGGAGCATAGCATTACAACTAGGCAAATGAACATGCTCATCATCATATTCATCATAAATAGGTAAGTCATGACATGTAGAAGTCGCACTAGCATGAAGCATGGGAATAGGTGGATCAACATCATGCAAGCAATCATTTGTAAAATAGTCCACTAGTGGGACAAGAGAAGCACCATCACCTATGTTACCTTTGGAGCATCGGTCATGTGTTGTAGGTGAGGTGTCGAAACTCGTCTCGTTGTCATCTTCATCTTGATGGAACCATGTGGGGGGTGCATCATCGTCCACCATGGCCATCATTGTCTCCATTGGAGGTATGGACTCGTCGAGGGTAGGCATGTCGTCAAGTAGGAGACCTAGCACCAAAGAAGAAAACACACTAGGAGTAGAGGTTAAGTCGTTAGAAATCAAAGTGGCCTCACATGCCGTGTCAACTACCTCGCTCACTAACTGTTGTGGCTCACTCACTCGCTATCGGATGCTCTCACTCATATGGTTGGTGGAGTCACTCAAATGGCTCTCAACCTCACATAGGATGTGTAGCATGCTCTCAAGTGTGGGGCTAGTGGTGGTCACACTCATCCTCTCATAGGAAATGCTCTCAATGTCACGTGTGTTGGAGTCACTCATGTCACTCATGTGGTGGTGGCTCTCCTCACATGGCAATTGGGGCATCTCATCATATGTCGTTGTCGGAGAGATGTTGGTGCAAATGTCTCCATGCTCAATCATGTCGTGGTCATAGCCGTGGATGAAGGCCGAAGATGGCACATCATCACTCTCCTCGAAGACCAAAGAGAAGGTCTCATGAGCGGTCTCGTAGCTTGACTCGGAGTATGAGTCCAATATGGGCGTCGTCTTCATGTTGTTGAAGAGGTTTGTGCTCGTCGCCGTGGTCGAAGGGGATGGCCCTAGGTCGACCTTCTTGTCGCCGTCTTGTTGTAGGAGGCCCAAATGATGTGGCACCTCGTAGCTCGTCTCCATGACCGAAGGGAAATTCCCATGCTCGGCCATCTTCCTTGGGGGGCTTCCGAAGATGGAAGTGTCACCCTCACTTGTAGGTGGTCGCCTTGGACTTGATGAAGTCAATGTAGGCGTACTTGTGGGAAGTAGGCGAAGATGCCGTACGTGCAAAGGCGAAGATGCCTTGATAGCACTTGGCGAAGATGCCGAAGTGGTTGTTGTAGCCGTAGCGTGCTCTTGGTGGTGCTTCTCTCGCGGTCTTCTCTTGTGGTCATGAAGTTTGGACTTGGCGTGAAATAGGGCTTGTTGGGACTTGTAGGTAGGCGCATCTCGAGCATCTTCATGTTGATGGTGGCATTGTCGCACTTGAGCTCGTAGTAGATGTCGTTCGTCGTCGTCGTGCACATGTTGCTTGGAGGTGGCATGCCCTTCATGACGAGATGGATCACGAACGTGATGATGGTCGCCATGGAGTTGTGGACGTGGATGACTTGCGCTTGTGTCGCTTGGGCGCTCCGAAGAGGATCGATGTGCTTGCCGCCGCCTTGAAGATGACGAAGGGGAAGTAGACTTGATCAATGCCCGAATCTCCTCCATCCTTGCATCTTGCTCCTCCTTTTGTGCAGAAAGCTTGTTGTCGATGTAGTCCCTTTTCGTCGCTTTAGAGTGGCGAATGTCAATGGAGAGGTTCTCGATGCGCTCTCACAATCTTGATTGTGTGCCTTGCATTTGTCGTTGTAGATCGAAGATTGACACATTGGTGATGTAGTTGTCCACGCCGTCATTGTTGTCAAAGACCGGAGATGAAATGCCTTGCCTATCCATCACAAGATTCGAGCCAATATGAGTGGAGAAAGAGAAGAACGAATACCAAAGGTGTTGCATCATCTCCACTTGGGCCCATGAGCCTTGTACGACCTAGGGTTAGTTTTAGGCTGCCTTGGGACGTCCTCCCACCTCCTTGGCCGCCACCCCTTGCTCCTATATAAGTAGATCCATCTAGTAGCTTTTTCCTTGGGATTTGTTTAGTTAAAAGTTAGCCATTGCAACTTCGTGTACTTCGTTTGTGTCCAACAACCAGACTAAGACCGCTTACGGATCCCCACCATTATCAATACCTCATATATATTTGTGATATTCAGATTGCTTTATCATATTCTTGCTCATTCTTCGATTGCTTGTAGGAATAGACCTTCGTGGTCAGGCTGACCGTGCTTCCGGCATCGTCAGTAACCTCAGGAGATTGGTTTAGCGATTGCTAAGGCGCAACGTCGTGCACGTTTGTAGTCGGATCGTCAAAGTTGTCTCCACCAAATCGATAGTTATCATCTCATCAAAAGATCGGGACACCCTCGCCTCTATCAAGTGGTATCAGTTTTCAGGTTGCTCGGTGAGAATTTCCAGTTTTCCTAGATTAGATTTATTTTCTTACCTATTGTCCAAGAAAAAGCCACAAAAAAGAGTTAGATCTATTCATCCTTGGTCCAAGCCAGTCTGAGCCTTTGCAATTTTCTTTTCATTGCTTGCATAGTTGAATTATCGGTTGCATCATCGTGTCGAGTTGCTGGTCTTAGTGTCTAGTTCGTTTAGAGTTTCGAGTTCTGTTCACATTAGTCACGCCACCGCTGCATCATTATCTCTTCCGCTGTCCACCACCCATCCATCAATTTCCACCACGTGCTACCCACCATTCATTGTCATAATAATAGTTGAGATCGTTCACGTCTTCACTTGATCCAATCTGCATCTTATCTAGTTTGTTTTGGAAAGAGAGAGAAAAAAAGAGAGAAAAAAAACGAGAGAAAAAAAAAGTCAGAGAAAAAAAAAGGAGAGAAAGAAAAAAAAGTGTGAGGAAAAAAAAGAGAAAAAAACAAAATCGGATCTTTTTAGACTCAATCTCGTAGTTGAATTCGGATTGGAATCTGTTTTGTACACTGTTTAGTAAAACAGGCATAACTTCCTCACACGAAGTCCGTTTTGCCTCCGCGAGTACTCAAACGAAAGCTAGCGACGAGCCGCATCTAAATAGTTGAAGAAGAAAGTTCAATATTTGGCACCTCAAAATCGGCTTCCAAATAGGTCTTTTTGTCCTCCGAAGTTCATGAACACGGCTTATTCCAGTTTTTCAGGCCAGTTTTCGAATTTTTTGACTCCTCATATCAACTCGGAATTGAGCGATTCCTTTGGTGTTTGAAAGCTTGAGTCAATCCCATTCTTGAAAAAAAATTCAAAAAAAATTGGCACAAACTTTTCAGAGGAAAGTTGTAGACAAAGTTGTTGATATATCCTGCTTGGCTGTTGTTTCACATCATTATCTTTACTGCCGTTGTGATCTTCACTTATATCTTACTGTCCAGAGCTACTTAGTATCCTTCATTGATGCTAGTTGTGCTACGACGTGACCTCATTAGTGTTCTAGGCTCGCGTCTCTAGTTCGGTCTAGCCTAGGACCAGCACAGTACCGTCGTTGAGCGTTTATTCAACATTGCATCTCTGAATTGATTATTGCTAATCTTTTGCTACCATATATAGCCAACCCAGCTCCACATATTTCTACACCGTGTATACGTACATTCCCTTGGCAATCGCTTTACACAATCTTCAGAGTTATTTGACACCGCTGGTTGCCTATCACCACCTGCTGCTTGGTAAGAACTTGTAAGATATTGATATTTGCTTTACTGTGAGCGCTTTACCACCACACCCTGGTAGTTCATAGGAACATTATTCTTGAATTTTGTTTCTTGTTTCTACTAATCATGATAGGTTCCGAAGATAGAAGTTCTTGGACGACGGACACATCTTCACCATCACGAGAGTTGGGACAACACACACAAGCACATGGTCAGGTTATCTTTTTACCGTCATTTGAGGGTAGATTTAATCCTACTACTTATCTAGCTTGGGAGCTTGAAGTAGAACAAGTTTTTAGTCACCATGACTTTTCTAAACTTGAGCGAGTGCAAGCAGCCACTAGAGCATTTACTGATTTTGCTTCTGTTTGGTGGAGTGTACATTGTAAGAAAAACATTGATAACCAATCCACAACTTGGAAAGTTTTGAAAGCTGTAATGAGACAACAATTTTCCCCTCCTTATTATCGTCGTGAATTGCTTCGCAAATTTGAACAATTTAAACAAGGCAACAACACTGTTCATGCTTACTACCAAGAGTTCAAATCTTATATGCATCATTGTGACATAGAAGAATCTGAGAATGATACAATGAATAGATTTTTTGTTGGTTTGAACCATAATATTCAGGCAAGATTTCAGTATATTCCTCGTTGCATTACTGGTATGTATGTCCGTGCCTGTACCTTTGAGAGACAGATACAGGAGGATGCATTAGGTGACTACAACAACTACTATTCCAGTTCATGCTCACCACCGCCGGTGGGTTCCTCCATCATTGCACCTCGGATTATGAGCGCGACATCATCTCAAGGGTATGGTACATTGTCAACGTCCGTACCTACATCAGCTACATCTTTGCCACAAGGTAACAGTAAAGGTATTGATGATATAACTTCACATGAGAATGATGCATGCCTAGTTAACTTGAATGCACCATGTACTGAGTTACCTGTTGATTTGAGCACACCACCTATTTTAGAGAATCTTGTTACTGTCATGAATGCGTCATGTGATCAAACAACTGAAATATCAACAATTTTGAGTGCACCCATTGAATTAACTGTTGATGCAAAAGAACTAATGTTTAATCATTTTGATATGGCCTCCAATCTTGGTGATGATTCTGTGTCCAATGACTTATTGCATGTTTGCTTATTTAAGCATGTTGTAGCATGTAAATTTGATGCAAGTAAGGTTTATTCACCAAAGTTGGGATGGTTTAATGATGAACATTGCGGATCTTTTGAAATGAATAACAGCTTCACTTATATGTGCAAACTGAGTTCTAATATTTTCATGCCTTCTACTTCTTGTGATAATTTTTTAGCTTTAGTTTTTATGAACTATGAAAGTTAGTCATGTATACATGTGTCATACGTGCAAAAATCAAAGGAAGTTAAACTGGATGACATATACATATACAACATGTACACCTTGTCTTTTTTGTTAGCCACATTTCAGATTAAGCAACGCCGAGGACGGCTTTGTTTTCAAAAAGGGGAGGATGATGAGGACATGACTACCTTGGATACGACCAAAAATAATGCATGCATGCATATTTGTCAGGTGATTTCTAATGCAAACTATTCAATAATCTATTTATATTATCCAGAACAAAAATACTTCACACACTTTTGTGTTTTGTCTAATTGCAGGTGTATGGGACATTTATACAATCCACATATGAAGATAAGGGAAAAGGAGAAGTTTAGGTTGTGTTCAAAAAGTTCTCTCACGTCACTTTTGGGGCAAGAGAAGATAGAGTCCAAGTCTCTCACGTTCTGGATTCAGATTCGGACTGCACAGACATACCTGACTCAAAACGCCAACAACTTTTTCATACGGACTCCGAATTGGGTGATTCTTTTTTTGTTGGAAACTAGATTTCGTGCTCTTTCCAACCCAATTGGATTCACCTTCAAATTCGTCCGGAGCGTTGAGTTACGGATGAAACAATCTGATGTTGCAGCAGAATCCGAGTCAAACTACAAGCCCAAAGGTGTTGCATCATCTCCACTTGGGCCCATGAGCCTTGTACGACCTAGGGTTAGTTTTAGGCTGCCTTGGGACGTCCTCCCACCTCCTTGGCCGCCACCCCTTGCTCCTATATAAGTAGATCCATCTAGTAGCTTTTTCCTTGGGATTTGTTTAGTTAAAAGTTAGCCATTGCAACTTCGTGTACTTCGTTTGTGTCCAACGACCAGACCAAGACCGCTTACGGATCCCCACCATTATCAATACCTCATATATATTTGCGATATTCAGATTGCTTTATCATATTCTTGCTCGTTCTTCGATTGCTTGTAGGAATAGACCTTCGTGGTTAGGCTGACCGTGCTTCCGGCATCGTCAGTAACCTCAGGAGATTGGTTATGCGATTGCTAAGGCGCAACGTCGTGCACGTTTGTAGTCAGATCGTCAAAGTCGTCTCCACCAAATCGATAGTTATCATCTCATCGAAAGATCGGGACACCCTCGCCTCTATCAAAAAGATTCGCAATGTTCATCCTTAAACCATCCCAACTTTGGTGAATAAACCTTACTTGCATCAAATTTACATGCTACAACATGCTTAAATAAGCAAACATGCAATAAGTCATTGGACACAGAATCATCACCAAGATTGGAGGCCATATCAAAATGATTAAACATTAGTTCTTTTGCATCAACAGTTAATTCAATGGGTGCACTCAAAATTGTTGATATTTCAGTTGTTTGATCACTCTCTAAAATAGGTGGTGTGCTCAAATCAACAGGTAACTCAATACATGACACATTCAAGTTAACTAGGCATGCATCTTTCTCATGTGAAGTTATATCATCAATATCTTTACTGTTACCTTGTGGCAAAGATGTAGCTGGTGTAGGTACGGGCGTTGACAATGTACCATACCCTTGAGATGATGCCGCGCTCATAATCCGAGGTGCAATGATGGAGGAACCCACCGGCGGTGTGATAGAGGCAAAGGTGTCCCGTCTTTCGATGAGATGATGGATATCGCTTTGGTGGCAGTCGACTTTGACGATCCGACTACGAACGTGCGAGGACGTCGCGCCTTAGCAATCGCTAAACCAACTCCGAGAGGTTATCTGTTTCCTGCGAGCAAACGAAGAACAAGCAAGAAACTGAGATTGCAATCTGGATATTGCGAATATAAGATGAAAGCTTTATTGATCAAGGTGGGGTTCTGTGACGCCTTTGTCTGGTCGTTGAACACAAACGAAGTACGCGAAGTTGCAGCTATGGCGAACTTTTAATCTAAACAAAACCCAAAGTCTAAACGATGCCCTAAGGGCTGTATATATGGAGGAAGAGGGGGGAATTTCGTGGCCCTTGGTGGAGGGGTCCGAAATCAACCCTATCTCTTGTTTCCCCACACATACGGACTCTAAAAATAGCCTATACTTATGTATTTCGAAATTACATGGGCCTGGCCCAATAATAAGGTGACGCAGCACCTAAAATAGCCGGCAATACTCAACTGGCTAGTCTCGATAGGCAAGTAACGCAAAATGGGCTAGGGGTTATCAATGCAATGGCTAGGGAATATACAATGGAGGGATACCACGATACCAAGATGATATGGAGGTTACCGTCCGCGGTGATGATGAGTGGCGGTAATCTTGATGGAGATACCAAGATGATGGAGACTCGTCCCTAAGTAGACGAAACACCTTAGGAAACGGAAAAACCGCGAACTCAAAATCTCAAACGTCAAATGGTGGTAGCAGAATGTGGTGGTGTTGCACCAGGCAATGCGGAAGTGGAGGTTATGGTGGTGGACTATACACGGTGTCGGAGTTGAAAGCACGGTCCCTAAGTAGCCGAAACACCTTAGGAGACACAACTCACAACACAACCAAAATTGGGTTAAGTTGGGGTGGCGGAAGTGTATAGTGGTCAAGCCTATGCGGAAGTGGTGGTGGTGGTGGTTGAAGAAGAAGCAACCGTCCCTAAGTAGCCTAGACACCTTAGGAGACTCAAATCACTCCTCTAGCAACCACTAATGCGATGGGGAACAAAATTGGTTAGGTTGCGAAAGTCGGAGATGGTGTAGCGGATGATGTGGTGGAAGCCCTAGGCAAAGATGCCAAAATTGTCAAAATTTGATGGAGTCAAAAGATGTTGGTGGTATTTTTGTGGGAAGGAGGATGTCAAGAGCTTCAAAATGAGCTAAAGAACGTCAAAATCGGAGTTCGGATGAATTAGTTATGGCCGAAACAAAAATCAACCGAAGTCAGTTTTTACAGGTAGCGGACGTCCGGAAATGGACGGATGTCCGGTCGCCGGACGTCCGGTCGGGTCGGAAATCCGGTGATTCTGCTCGGGTTAGGGGGTTCCGGTCGTCCGGTAAGGTCAGAGGTCCGGTGCTTCCTGGGTCTCCGGACGTCCGGTAAAGTGACGGTCGTCCGGTGGGTCTGGGTCAACGCGAGATGCGAGTTTCGGGACGCGATTTTGGGCGGAATTTGGGGATTTTGGGGTCAAAATTGATGAGATTTTATGGGTGAAAGATGGGGAAACTTGGGGAGATGCTAGATCCATTCGAAACCAAGCAAATCCATGGATCAAAATCAACAAAACATCATCAAACCAACAAATCACAAAAAAAATTGGGGCTATTTTTGGTGGGGATTTTCGAATTTAGGACGAAATCAAGCAAAAGAAGGCTAGAAAACGGTGGGGAAGGCTCCGAAATCATGATCAACGTGGCTCATGATACCAAGATGAGGTAGGGTGGAACCCTAGATGGCCGATCTTTCACGGAAGGAGCGGATCCCATGGATTAACACGAAGAACACGAGGGGAAAACGGGGGAAAACACAAGAGAAATCACTCAACCAACAAGAAATAGATCACACATGCGCTAGATCGATGAACACAAAGGAAGATACATTGATCCAAAGTCAACAATGGACGATACAAACGGTAACCGGGTTCTTCTCCGTGAGGAGGTCTTGATGGGGCCACCCAAGAGGGGGTCTTGAATCCAAGGGGATCTTCTCCGTAGAGGGGCCGCGATCTCTCTCGTGGAGTAGATCCGTAATGGATGAGCGTAGCTCTATTTCTCAAATGAGCTATCACAACGCTAACCCTAACTAGGAGGAGGTGGAGGAGTATATATAGTCTAGGCGAATGAAAGGGTAAGTGGCTTCGGCCCAACACACGGGCGGGCGCACAGGCGTCGGACGTCCGACAGGTACCGGACGTCCGGTGGCTCGCGAGGTTCCGGTCGTCCGGTGCATGTCGGACGTCCGGCGTTTTGGCTCTGGACAGGTGGTCTCGGACGTCCGGTCGGCGTCGGTCGTCCGGGCGCTGGAGAGTGTCGGACGTTCGGTGTCTGGCGATCGTCCGGGCGCTGGGAGTCGTCGGACATCCGGTGGCTCCGGTCGTCTGTAGATTCGGCTCGGGTCCTTAGGGGCCGGACGTCCGGGCTGGGCCGGTCGTCCGGTGGCTGTAGCTTCGCGCAGCTTATTCTCTTCGTCCTTGTACTTGGCGTCCTCGCTAGCTGTTCCGTTGGATGTGGTGACTTCGTGGCTTTCCTCCAAGTACCTGATCATGCATAGAACACACGTTGGAGGTAGTAGCCATATCTCACATGTAGAAAGTGATGGTTCAGAGAGGAGCAAGTTCACCTTGTGTCCAATGGCATATGTTCGAGGTCTCGTCATATGTCCACTTGGGGTTTGGAGAGTAGTCGGAGTGTACATGGGCATGAACGTGGGATGCTCCGCATCACAACATAGTAAACAACCACCACATAACATGGCATGATGCACAACCAAATATGATGCATGTCCGGTTTAATGAAGCATGGCATGGCAAAGTGCAACAAACAACCCTACAAATTAAGTGGAGCTCAATATGCAACAAGTTGCATATTGACGAAACACGACGACAAGTTATTTACTTCGATCTCGTTTATGTACCCAAGAATATTAAATGTTGTTAAACATGGCAAGAGGGTGAAGCAAAGTAAAACTACCTATCTAGTCAACGTTAAATGAGGCCGGAAGCAACGAACAACAATTGCGGTAAATCCCCATATGCACATATTAGGTTTGCTACTGTTCTGCCCTAAACACAATTTTAGAGTTGTTAAACATGCAAAACAAGTACACCATATTAAACTAGGCATTTCTCTACCCCATTTACATACAAAGTTTATTAAAAACTGAGCCACGGTTATTTAGTTATGAATTAAACCGTTTTAGCAAGTTATTTAAGCAAATTATAACAAACAACATTTTAAACATTTTAAACATGGGTGAAAATGGCATATTATGAAACTAGACAAAATTCTAAGCATTTTTCATATATAAATTATTTTAAAAAGATGCACGGTTATTAAGTTGTTATAAGCATGAACATGGTGGGTTTTTTCTGAAAAACTGCAGTCTCTCGATAAACAGGAAATTCGGCCGCGAAAAAAAAACAGGCACTCGGGCCGAATCTAGCTGGCCCAACAAGAACAGGGGATCTGGAGGGGAAGGCTCACATTGGGCCTAGCAGGGGCGCACAGAGCTAGGCCTCGCGGGCGAAGGGAGCTGGGCCTGCGCCTTGGTGCTGGGCCGGACTTGCTGGAGGAAGCTCTGGGCCGGGGCGAGGGAAGAGGAGGCCCACGCGCGGTCGCTGTGGCATCGTGCCCAGTCAACGCGAGGCGCAGGCGAGCGGGCAAACTGCTCGCTCTGAAGAAACAGCGACAGCAAGAGGTGAACTCCGGCGCGATTGCATGGACTTAGCGAGGCGATGCAGGCAAGGATCGATGGCGACCGGACGCGGGAGTCGAGGGCGGCTTGGGACGACGTCGGCAGCGGCTTGCGGAGGCGCTTGGCATCAGGAGGCGGGCTTGACAGGGGCGCGGTGCGGCTGCCGGCTGGAGGAGGCCGCGGCAGGGACGAATCGAGCTTGGACGAGGCAGGGCAACCGGCGGGAG
Source organism: Triticum dicoccoides (assembly GCF_002162155.2). NCBI lineage: Eukaryota > Viridiplantae > Streptophyta > Magnoliopsida > Poales > Poaceae > Triticum > Triticum dicoccoides. Next base: position 325,525,913 of record NC_041384.1, on the reverse strand, counting down.
GAACTTGAGGAGGTACAGTGCTGGCATCCCATGGCCGGAGCAGACGCGCTGGCGACGAGGGGCAGCAGGACCGGGCAGAGAACGGCGGAAATCGAGCGCGGAGGAGCCGGGCATGGCGGATCCAGACGCGTACGCCAAGAACTTGGCGATAGCGGTTTCCTCCTTGCGGTTCCTGCACGGACGTACCTGGGAGAAAGAGAGAGCAATATTGAGCGAGAGGGACAGAGAGACGATAGGAGGAGGAGAACGAAGGGAGGGAGAGGGACGAGGCTGGTCCTAGTGGCTTCGGTGGTGGACGACGGGATCCAGGGGAGGCACCGGTTGGGTAGGTTGATAGGCGATCGGCCGGGGGCTGAAATCGGGGAGGGATGGGTGGAAGAATCAGACAGATCCCGAGGAAGGGGGAGACCAGTTGGAGAAATCAGTGGGTGGCGGCACTAGGAGGATTGGACGGGCTAAGGCTAGGGTTAGGGGTTGATCTATTTAAATAGGTAGGGGGATAGCTCTTGGACCCTCCGATTAAATCGGACGATCGAGAATAAAAGGTTAGAGGAGTCCAAATAAGAAAACGGTGATGTTTTTGTAGATGTTTGGGGATATTCCGGACACAACGGTAGCGACAGCCCGGGTCGGGTCTAGGACAACTTTCAGACGCGCGCGCGAGGAGGGCCACGGGCTGACGAGAGAGGTTAGGTTGGATCTAGAGGATTGTGAAGAGCGGATTGGTCTGAGAGAAGAGGGGAGAGATGCAGCCCGACACGGTTTCCGGAGACCGAAAACATCCGACAAAAAGAACGGTTATACTACCGCTATAGTTAAACGTTGGGGCGTCAAACAAACTCCGAATGCGATGAAACTTGACAGGCGGTCTATCTACACTATAGTAAGACCACACGCCAACTTTCATCCCATTCCGAGAACATTTTCCGGCCACTTATAAAATACTATTTCGGACATGCCGCGGGCGCGTGCAAGTGTGGTTGGACTCAGAATGGACAACGGACGGAACTGGGGGAACCCACACGGATGCAGGTTTTGAAAACATGAAGATGCAATGCACATGATGACAGGACAAGAAGCAGCACGCAAGCAAATGACATGGCAACAACAGCGAATAACAGGAAGACACCTGGCACATCGGTCTCGGGGCATCACAACACTCCACCACTACGAGAGGATCTCGTCCCGAGATCTAGAATGGCACCGGAGGGACAACGGAAAAGAAAGAGAAGAGGTAAAACTAAGTTGCTCCTTTGACAAACGAGTGAAACCAAAGAACCTTGAAAAGGTTAAGCCATTTCGAGAAAAGAATACAACGGAGATAAACGAAGTTGAAAGCACTCCGTTAAGAAAGGGGAAAAGGAAAGAACCGATTCGGGTAGCACTCCGGCTTAGAAGGGATGCAAGACTTGATAAGGCGAAAGGAACTTGAGAAAAAAGGTCACAACACTCTAGTTAAAAGGATAAGCATGAAAAGAATAAGGTCCTGACAAAAATAAGAAGAAGGGTTGAAGAGAGCAACATCACAATGCCTCCGGAAGAAAAGAGAGAATGGAATGGATTGAACGGAGGAGAGAACAATATCTTCTATCTCGAATGAGCTTGAAAAAGGCATCCTTAGAAGAATGGTCGAACGGAGATGTTGGAAATCCAAGAACGAAAAAGAGTAAGCTTCTAGTGGGCTTATGAAGAACATCTCAAAACTATGAGGTGAAAATTCTGCCACTAACTGAAAACAATGGATTTGAATTGATATCAACAAGGAAATGAGAAACTTATACCACCGGGAGGATAAAAGAACTTGAGTTCTATATGAGCACCATAAATAGCAACAATCCTTAGGGACGGTTTTAGGTGAAATATAGCCCAAGATAATTCCAACGAAGGGATTGATGGATTAAAATACCTCATTCTTAACAACATGTGAATCATGAAACATGAACTCAAGTTATGAAGAATGCCATAGCACCACCTCAAATGATACAGTAAAAAGAATTGCACTCCGGATTGCAAGATGACGAATGCTTGAGCTCCTCTGAAAAGAATCTCGATGAACACTTCGAGAAGGAATTAAATCCTTGGTGAACCATCATGTAGAGCCTCCATGAAGAATTCCGGTAACAAGAGAATGATCAAACGAAAGGAAAGATAAGTAGAGAACACAAGGTGAAGCCTTGCAATGCTTAGATGGATCTTCGCAATGAAATAATTGAGAAAACTTGGAACTTCAGGAAAAGAATAGATAAAGTATCTCGAACCGAGAATTTGATGAGCCTCCGGAATAAAGAATTAATCATTTGGGTGAATCAAGAATAAGAATTATGTTATGCTCCTCCTTCACCAATTAAATTGATGACGAGCAAACGGATTGCATACAACTTATTCTCGAAGAAAGGATTAGGATAGATACGGCGCCAACTTGAGAAGGTCTTAAACTAACCACCGGTGGAATCGGAACAATGAATGAATTGGTATGATAAAGAAGGAAGAGAATTCTTAAACGAACCACCATAAGGATTGAAAAAGAACGAATAAAAGATAACGAATCACCGGGAAGAATTATGAAATGAACGAAGATGCTTGAGAGGATTTAGATACATGAGAACGAAGAGATCACAAGCCGATTAAAGATCACTTGAGCGAAGCACCGGTAAAATTGGAGAATGATAGCTGAAAGCTGAGAATGAATAATCCCGAAATGATGGCCTTCGGAGAATCAAACTGAAAAGACTCCTGAATTACTCCGGATGGGTGAAAAAGAATTTCCACAATCAAAACAATTATGAGATGATGACATGTAGCTAGAACCATGAATCTTGAAGAGAATGGAGCAAGATTGAGAGAAACTCTTCTTCGGTCTTCAACTACAGAGAATGGCGGCGAGAAACACCACCATGAAACGTTAAGACACTCCGGGATGAAAAATTAGAAATGTTGAAACAACGGTGAAAAAAATTTGAGAGATTTTGGAGGAAAACACATTTGACCGATGATAAATCATACTTACGTCAAACTTTGACAAGAATTTAGGATAGCTCCGAGAAAATAAGAAGAGTCAGGTAAGATCCTGGGAAAAAACCTGTGGGTTAGGGCCCACTCAAAAGAAACACCGTAGAATGATTTGAAAGAGAGATTGCACCGGTTGAATTAAAAGACTTGAATAAGATAACAACCTTGAAAGATCTTGAACGAATGTAGAGTGGAAACACGAATCTTGGAGATATCTTCAGCACTCCGGAATAATTGAATAGTGAGAGTTGGAATGATAAGGAGGTGCACCGGCATGAGAAAGCATTGAAACAAGGAAAAAGGTATGATCAACAATACTTGACTTGAATCCACCGGAGAAGAAAAGAATGAAGAATGGCGAACTAGTAGAGCATCTTCTAGAGAACCACCGGGAAAGAACATTGGCGGAAAAGAATGGGGAGACTTCTCATCAATAAAATGGATAGTGATTAAGAAATCTGAATCCTTCAAGAAAACAAGGGTGGGCGGGTGGGAAAACACCATTGAGAAAAACTGATAATTGATCTTGCGGATGTTGAAATGATCGGATCCACTTGAAGAGAAACACACCGGTTGAAAAGGATTGACATGACAAACTCGATGATCGAGAAGGATTAGTATTCGCATTGGAGTATGAGAACACCATTTGGGGAAGGTATAGAATCAAACACTTGACATTGAAGCAACTCGAATACCAAAACTCAAAACAAAACAAAGGATTGGCTTGCAAAATAAGCCGAAACAAACATATGACTGAGATTTCGTCCGAAGTTTTCATGGTGGGGCCTACACGAGCTCGATCGTGCAGCACCGTCATGTACAAGGCAGTGCACATGACATACGAAGTGTCCCCGAGTCGGCATAGCCAAGGACTCTTTAAGACACAACGAGATCACTGTAAAACCAACCGTGGATAGGCGGACCACTAGACGTCGAACCCCAATTTCATATCATACATCTGTCGGAAAGATATCCTAAGAGCTACTTGAAATCCCACTTATAAACTCCCGAAATTTTCCGGTTATGCAATCAGGTGTTGGGGATATAGGGGAAGCATAATATCTCACCAAAAACTAACAAATCCTACATCTAGCTGTATCCATCCTTCAACACATAACCAAGAAACCTTCGGAAATCGTCTACCTCAACCTTCAAAAAGCATCCGTTATACGAGTTATGGCAATACTCCCGAACTTCCGCCCTAGTACTGGGTGGCGTTGAGGTAATCTCACCAACAACTGCATAAAAGAGATTTTCGATGTCGGCGAAACTAATCTCAGGTATTCCAGAACTGCAACGATAAAATTATGACGACAACACCTCGGAGCTCAACTCCCCGGGACACTGCCACAACCTCTAAATGTCAGGAGGCACCAAGAACAATGTTCTCGTCACAAAACTATTGGAACGATTCCAAGATACCCGCGTGATCCTAAATTTTTTTTAGTGAAATTTGAGAAGAGAAGAGTCAAAACTCTACGTTAGGATGCCTCACCAGAGCGATGAAGGGACTGGGGAGTAAAAAGAATTCCTAAACTCTCCGATATATAATTCCTAAATGACTCAAAACATTTTTCTAGACTCAACTCGTCCGCTAATTCGATCAAGCAGTGGGGGCTCCTAAGGTCGGGGAAGGCTCTGATACTAACTTGTAACGCCCTCGATGCGGCTATATCTCCCATGTGTCGAAGCATGACTTAGAGGCATAACCGCATTGAAAGCAATGTCGCAAGTGAGGTAATCTTCGCAAACAACCCATGTAATATAATAAGGGAAAAGAGATACATAGTTGGCTTACAATCGCCACTTCACACAATTACATGAATAAAGCATTACAACATCCAAATACAATCAAGGTCCGACTATGGAACCAAAATAAAAGAAGACTACCCCAAATGCTACACAGATCCCTGATCGACCCCAACTGGGCTCCACTACTAACCGACTATAACGAAACAAAATAAAGGACAAGATCTTCATCGAGCTCCTCCTGAGCTCGGTTGTGACATCTGCATGGACTCATCGGCACCTGCAAGCTGGTTTTGGAAGTATGTGTGAGCCACGGGGACTCAGCAATCTCGCACCCTCGCGATCAAGACTATTTAAGCTTATAGGTAAGACAAGGTAATATGAGGAGCTGCAGCAAGCGACTAGCATATATGGTGGCTAACCTGATCGCAAAAGAGAGCGAGAAGAGAAGGCAAAGCACGAACGAAGAACTAGAGAACAACTTACGGTAAACATTACTCCAACACCATGTTCACTTCCCGGACTCCGCCGAGAAGAGACCATCACGGCTACACACGTAGTTGATTTATTTTAATTAAGTTAAGGTTCAAGTTATCTACAACCGTACATTAACTAATTCCCATCTGCCCATAACCGCGGGCATGGCTTTCGAAAGTTCAAATCCCTGCAGGGGTGTCCCAACTAAGCCCATCACAAGCTCTCACGGTCAACGAAGGATATTCCTTCTAGCGGGAAGACCCGATCAGACTCGGAATCCCGGTTACAAGACATTTCGACAATGGTAAAACAAGTCCAGCAACACCGCCTGAATGTGCCGACAAATCCCGATAGGAGCTGCACATATCTCGTTCTCAGGGCACACTCATATGAGACTAGCTACGAGTAAAACCAACCCTCAAGTTTCCCCGAGGTGGCCCCGCAGGCAGCTCAGTTCGGACCAACACTCAGAGGAGCACTGGCCCGGGGGGGTTAAAATAATGATGACCCTCAGGAGTGCGACTCCCAAGGGAAAAGAAAAGGCTAGGTGGCGAATGGTAAAACCAATGTTGGGCATTGCTGGAGGAGTTTTATTCAAGGCGAACTGTCAAGGGGTTCCCATTATTACCCAACCGCGTAAGGAACGCAAAATTCGGGAACATAACAACGGTATGACAGAAACTAGGGCGGCAAGAGTGGAACAAAACACCAGGCATAAGGCCGAGCCTTCCACCCTTTACCAAGCATATAGATGCATTAATTAAATAAGATATATTGTGATATCCCAACAAGTAAGCATGTTCCAACACGGAACAACATCTCCATGTTCCAACAAGGAACAAACTTTAATCTTCACCTGCAACTAGCAACGCTATAAGAGGGGCTGAGCAAAGCGGTAACATAGCCAAACAACGGTTTGCTAGGACAAGGTGGGTTAGAGGCTTGGTTCACAATATGGGAGGCATGATAAGCAAGTGGTAGGTATCGTAGCATAGGCATAGCAAAAGAGCGAGCATCTAGCAAGAAAAGATAGAAGTGATTTCGAGGGTATGGTCATCTTGCCTGAAATCCCGCAAGGAAGAAGAACGAGTCCATGAAGAAGACAAACGGACGTAGACGAACGATTCCTCACAAACACGACGTTATCGGAACCAACCCGAAGAAGCAACATCGGAAAGGAGCAAACAACATAGTAAACAACCACCACATAACATGGCATGATGCACAACCAAATATGATGCATGTCCGGTTTAATGAAGCATGGCATGGCAAAGTGCAACAAACAACCCTACAAATTAAGTGGAGCTCAATATGCAACAAGTTGCATATTGACGAAATACCATGACAAGTTATTTAGTTTGATCTCGTTTATGTACCCAACAATATTAAATGTTGTTAAACATGGCAAGAGGGTGAAGCAAAGTAAAACTACCTATCTAGTCAAGGTTAAATGAGGCCGGAAGCAACGAACAACAATTCCGGTAAATCCCCATATGCATATATTAGGTTCGGTACTGTTCTGCCCTAAACACAATTTTAGAGTTGTTAAACATGCAAAACAAGTACACCATGTTAAACTAGGCATTTCTCTACCCCATTTACATATAAAGTTTATTAAAAACCGAGCCACGGTTATTTAGTTATGAATTAAACCGTTTTAGCAAGTTATTTAAGCAAATTAAAACAAACAACATTTTAAACATTTTAAACATGGGTGAAAATGGCATATTATGAAACTAGACAAAATTCTAAGCATTTTTTATATATAAATTATTTTAAAAAGATGTACGGTTATTAAGTTATTATAAGCATGAACATGGAGGGTTTTTCTGAAAAACTGCAGTCTCTGGATAAATAGGAAATTCGGCCGCAAAAAAAAACAGGCACTCGGGCCGAATCTAGCTGGCCCAACAAGAACAGGGGATCTGGAGGGGAAAGCTCACATTGGGCCTAGCAGGGGCGCGCAGAGCTGGGCCTCGCGGGCGAAGGGAGCTGGGCATGCGCCTTGGTGCTGGGCCGGACTTGCTGGAGGAAGCTCTGGGCCGGGGCGAGGGAAGTAGAGGCCCACGCGCATTCGCTGTGGCATCGTGCCCGGTCAACGCGAGGCGTGTGCGAGCGGGCAAACTGCTCGCTCTGAAGAAACAGCGACAGCAACAAGTGAACTCCGGCGCGATTGCAGGGACTTAGTGAGGCGATGCAGGCGAGGATCGACGGCGACCAGAGGCGGGAGTCGAGGGTAGCTTGGGACCACGTCGGTAGCGGCTTGCGGAGGCGCTTGGCGTCAGGAGGCGGGCTTGACAGGGGCGCGGTGCGGCTGCCGGCTGGAGGAACTTGAGGAGGTACAACGCTGGCATCCCATGGCCGGAGCAGATGCGCTGGCGACGAGGGGCAGCGGGAACAGGCAGAGAACGGCGGAAATCGAGCGCGGAGGAGCCGGGCATGGCGGATCCAGACGCGTACACAAAGAACTTGGCGATGGCGGTTTCCTCCTTGCGGTTCCTGCACGGACGTACCCTGGGAGAAAGAGAGAGCAATATTGAGCGAGAGGGACAGAGAGACGATAGGAGGAGGAGAACGAAGGGAGGGACAGGGACGAGGCCGGTCCTGGTGGCTTCGGTGTTGGACGACGGGATCTAGGGGAGGCACCGGTTGGGTAGGTTCATAGGCGATTGGCCGGGGGCTGAAATCGAGGAGGGATGGGTGGAAGAATCAGACAGATCCCGAGGAAGGGGGTGACCAGTTGGAGAAATCAGTGGGTGGCGGCACTAGGAGGATTGGACGGGCTAAGGCTAGGGTTAGGGGTTGATCTATTTAAATAGGTAGGGGGATAGCTCTTGGACCCTCCGATTAAATCGGACGATCGAGAATAAAAGGTTAGAGGAGTCCAAATAAGAAAACAGTGATGTTTTTGTAGATGTTTGGGGATATTCCGGACACAACGGTAGCGACAACCCGGGTCGGGTCTAGGACAACTTTCGGACGCGCGCGCGAGGAGGGCCGCGGGCTGACGAGAGAGGTTAGGTTGGATCTGGCGGATTGGTCTGAGAGAAGAGGGGGGAGATGCAGCCCCGCACGGTTTCCGGAGACTGAAAACATCCGACAGAAAGAACGGCTATACTGCCGCTATAGTTAAACGTTGGGGCGTCAAACGAACTCCGAATGCGATGAAACTTGACAAGCGGTCTATCTACACTATAGTAAGACCACACGCCAACTTTCATCCCATCCCGAGAACATTTTCTGGCCACTTATAAAATACTATTTCAGACATGCCGCGGGCGCGTGCAAGTGTGGTTGGACTCAGAATGGACAACGGACGGAACTGGGGGAACCCGGACGGATGCAGGTTTTGAAAACATGAAGATGCAATGCACATGATGACATGACAAGAAGCAGCACGCAAGAAAATGACATGGCAACAACAGAGAATAACAGGAAGACACCTGGCACATCGGTCTCGGGGCGTCACAGCCAATCTCCCATGTCGCTCCTTCGTTCACGAAATGTATCATGTAGACAACAAGAAGAAGACAACAATGAAAGAGTGACCCATCCAATATGCGTAATTGAGGATGGCTCAAAGGGAAGGAGTTCACCTTTAGGAGATTCTCGCAAATGTTGGTGTTGCATATCGTGTATGCATTCACATGACCAAATTGTCTCATGACGGTACCGCCTTGTGAATCCTTCAAAATGAAAGAACATGACAAACACTCGGAAAAACAAATGAGGTTATCGGAGATGCAAAACTTATCATTCGTGTGGTAAAATAGCGAACAAGTGGATGCGTCATGCTCATCATAGAAAGGACAAGGGAGCATTTCATAGTATGGAGGCATATGATGCGAGAACAACCAAATAGAATAGGCGCAATCAAGCAAGCATGCATCGCAAGTAAAGTGTCCAAGTCTCCAAGATCAATAATCATAGATGCAACAATTGGAGGCTAGCGACAATGAACAAAATATATCATGTGAGAGGCATGAATATATACGTCATCAACCCAAGAAATCAAGTAAAAATGGAACATGGGTGATGCAACAAAGCAAGCAATCATATGAATCAAGGCAAGCAAGCTAGTAGTGTGAAGATGCAACGTACTAGAAGGAATCATAGCAAACATGTCATGGGTGCAAATAGTGTGCATGAATAATTCACATGACATAGCACAAGCATGAAAGGATGATATGAGCAAAATAGCATCAATAGCATGAGGCACATGATAAACATGGAAATAGCAACAAGGATATCCACCAAGCATGAAAATACACATAAGAGTAGCATAATGGTGAATCATGGTGTAACACCCTCGAAGCGACTATAGCTCCCACGTGTCGAGGCACGCTTAGAGACATAATCGCATTGAAGGCATATGTCGCAAGTTAGGCAATCTTCACAACATCCCATGTAATAAAGATAATAAAAGGGGAGATAACATAGTTGGCTTATACTTGCCACGTCAATCAAAATACATAAATAACATTACATCAACCAAACACTCATGGCCCGACTACGTCGCCAAAATAAAAGATAACCCAACATGCGACACGGTCCCGATCACCCCAATTGGGCACCACTACTGATCATCAGGGAAAGACACGTAGTATCATTGAGAGTCCTCGTCGAACTCCCACTTGAGCTCAAGCGCGTCACCTGGAGCGGAATCATCAGGCCCTGCATCTGGTTTGGAAGTAATCTGTTAGCCACAGGGACTCAGCAATCTCGCACCCTCGCGATCAAGACTATTTAAGCTTAAAGGTAAGGCTAGGGAAAATATGTGGAGCTGCAGCAAGCGACTAGCATATATGGTGGCTAACCCGTTCGCAAAAGAGAGCGAGAAGAGGAGGCAAAGCGCGAGCGAGAAACTAGAGAACAACCTGCGCAAGCATTACTCCAACACCGTGTTCACTTCCCGGACTCCGCTGAGAAGAGACCATCACGGTAACTCACACTATTGATTCATTTTAATTAAGTTAAGGTACAAGTTATCTACAACCGGACATTAACAAATTCCCATCTGCCCATAACCGCGGGGACAACTTTCAAAAGTTCAAATCCCTGCAGGGGAGTCCCAACTTAGCCCATGACAAGCTCTCACAGTCAACAAAGGAATAGACCTCCTCCCGAGACGTTCCGATCAAACTCGGTTCCCGGTTCTTCAAGACAACTCCGACAATGGTAAAACAAGTCCAGCAACACCACCCATTGTGCCGACAAATCCCGATAGGAGCTGCACATATCTCATTCCCAGGGCACACCGGAAAAGCTAAGCGTACGGGAGCCAACGTAACCCAAGTTGCCAAGGGACGGCCCCGCACGGTGCTCTAGGTTGGACCAACGCTCAGAGGAGCACTGGCCCGGGGTTTTAAATTAAGATGACCCTTGAGTCCGTGAAACCCAAGGGAAAAGGCTAGGTGGCAAATGGTAAAACCAAGGTTGGGCATTGCTGGAGGAGTTTTATTCAAGGCGGACTGTCAAGGGGTTCCCATTATAACCCAACCGCGTAAGGAACACAAACTCCGGGAACATAACACCGATATGACGGAAACTAGGGCGGCAAGAGTGGAACAAAACACTAGGTGAGAGGCCGAGCCTTCCACCCTTTACCAAGTATATAGATGCATTAAGATAACATGGCAATATAATGATATCCCAACAAGTAAATAATGTTCCAACAAGGAACAGTCTCCAATCTTCACCTGCAACTAGCAACGCTATAAGAGGGCCTGAGCAAAGCGGTAACATAGCCAATCAACGGTTTGCTAGGACATGGTGGGTTAGAGGTTTGACATGGCAATTTGGGAGGCTTGAAAGCAAGTGGTAGGCATCGTAGCATTGGCATAGCAAAAGAGCGAGCATCTAGCAAAGCAAAGATAGTAGTGATTTCGAGGGTATGATCATCTTGCCTACAAAGTTGTCAGAGTTGACTGGATCCTCGAAAGCAAACTCAACGGGCTCCTCGTTAGCGAACTCGTCTCCCGGCTCTACCCAAACAAGACAAACAAGCAACAAGGACATAATCAACCACGTGCAAGGCTCAAACAATATGATGCAAAGAAGATACGCTATGCGGGATGCAATGCGGGATGCATATGCAAGATTTGACAAGGAATGCATGAACCTGGCCTCAAATAGGAATTCCAAGTGTGCCACTGGAAAGATGAGATGAAATCGCTTGAAAACGATATAAAGAACACTGGAATCGGAGTTACGGTTTGGAAATGGCAAGCAATTCAAATATGATCATGTTCTGCGATTTGCAGCACGTAGCCATCTAAATGCAACGAGATGAACATGCTACAGCGCCCAAACATGGCATAAAAATACATGGCAGGAAACCATTCATGATGCTTAACAAAAGTCTAGCACTGAGCTGCGGCCAATTCATCCATTAACAGGTTCAAACAAGCATGGCCAAAATTCATTTGACAAACAGATTTCAGACTTAGTGAAATTAACACTTGTCTGGAATTTCAGATCAGATAGCACTCTTTGGAGCAACAAAACTACATGCTTCAGGATCAGAACATGGCAAAGTAAAGCTTGGCATGGAGCTACTCAAAGAGCTTAACAAAAGTCCCTTAGTGACCTTGAGCCAAAAGGGATAAGAAAATACATTTGCAAGCATGTGAACATGGCAAAAACATAATCAGATCACAGACTTAGTGAAAACTGGAGCAAGCTGAAAACAGATATCAAGTAGGCATGTTTACGAGCTCGATGCACTCACTACAGAGAAAGTCATGACAATCTAAGCATGCACCCATCAAGAATACACAAAATACAAGCTAGACATGGCAAGAACAATAGCATAGCATGCACGGATCAACTACAACATCATCAGCAAAATCGCTAACAAGTAGACAATCTGCCCAGATTCACGAAATGACAAAAGTAGAGCTCGATTGACTCAAACTAGGGTGCTCCATAAATGCAAACAAAGACATGGATGGATAGAGAACTACAAGATTAACAAAACATCCTTACTGATCATCCTCAAAAGAGGCACGGATCACTAGGAAACAACAGGAACATATGGCCATATGAGATGACCAGCTCAAGGACTTAGTGGAAATGCTAAGTCCCTGAAATCAGCATTAACAAATGCCTCACTTTGCAAGCTTGTGCTAGTCACCACACACATCACAAAAATACATGGGTTGCACCTCTGGAAAGATGGCAAAACCCTTAACAAAACATATGTAGAGCACCAGGGCATATCATGCACACATTAATCATGGCAAAAATGACAAATAGCTAAATGGAGCAGCAGATCTGACAATTATCTCAAATAGCATTCTCCTAACAGCATTTCGGGCATCAAGATGAACTCAAATGAAAATGACGCAATGAGATGAAATGATGTGCTCTCTGAGACAACCATTTTGATATGCTATATTCCCAAAACGGAGCTACGGATGAGGAGTTATGATGCGATGAACAAGGGCATTTGAACTAGAGTTTCTTAAGAAAGTCAACCGAGTTTTGGATCTCAGATCCAAATCAGATCGGGCCAGTACTGTAGCTGGCACGGTCGCCGAGGATGGCCGGGGCGGCGCTTGCCAGCGACGAGGGGCGGCGAGGAGGCGGCGGCGGCGGGCTCGGACGACGGGGCGGCGTCGGGCAGCGCGCGGCGGCGTCGGGGCGGCGGAGGCGAGGTGAGGCGGCGGTGAGGACAGGAACCGCCACGTGGCGCCCGTCTATTGGCGCGGGGCGGTGTCCGGCACAGAGGCGGACATGTCCGGTGGCGGCGAGGCGTTTTTAGGGTTTGGACGGGGGAGAGATCCGGATTTCGGGGAAGGGGTCTATATATAGGCATAGAGGGAGCTAGGAGAGTCCAAATGAGGTGCGGTTTTCGGCCACGCGATCGTGATCGAACACTCTAGATGATGGAGAGGGTTTTGGTGGGTTTTGGGCCAACTTGGAGGGGTGTTGGGCTGCAACACACACGAGGCCTTTTCGGTCCCTCGGTTAACCGTTGGACTATCAAACGAAGTCCAAATGGTACAAAACTTGACAGGCGGTCTGCCGGTAGTAAACCAAGGCCGCTTGGCAAGTCTCGGTCCAATCCGGAAATGTTTAATCCCCACACACAAAAGAAAGGTAGAATTGACCACCCGAGGAGAACGAAGCGTCGGAATGCAAAACGGACAACGGGGAAAATGCTCGAATGCATGAGATGAACACGTATGCAAATGCAATGCACATGATGACATGATATGAGATGCATGACAACGATAACAACACACGGAGACAAAAACCCGAACCCGAGAAAATAAAATAACTTAAGGCCGGAAACGGCAAGAGTTGGAGTACATATTGGGTAAATCACATCCGGGGTGTTACAAGACTCCACCACTACGAAAGGATCTCGTCCCGAGATCTAGGACTGAAAGAACGCTGGGTACTCAGAACGGAGGTGATCCTCGCGTTCCCAGGTAGCTTCACGGTCGGAATGGTGTGACCACTTGACTTTGAGGAATTTGATTGACTTGTTGCGAGTCTTGCGTCCAGTCTCTTCAAGAATAGCAACGGGGTGCTCACGATAAGAGAGATCTTCTTAGAGCTCAATGTCCTCGAAGTTAACGGTGCGGTCAGGAGTCTTGAAGCACTTTCGAAGCTAAGAGACATGGAACACATCATGAACATTTGCAAAGTTTGAAGGAAGCTCGAGTTGATAGGCGAGGTCGCCTCTCTTGCTGACAATCTTGAAAGGTCCCACATATCTAGGGGCAAGCTTCCCTTTGATACCGAAGCGACGAGTACCTTTCATAGGAGAGACGCGGAGGTATACATGATCTCCAATCTCGAAAGCCAAATCACGGTGCTTACTATCATAGCAGCTCTTCTGACGGGATTGGGCTGCTTTGAGGTTATCTCGAATGACTTCGCACATTTCCTCTGCCTCTGTGATTAAGTCATTACCCAAAAGCTGACGTTCACCGGTTTCGGACCAGTTGAGAGGTGTACGGCACTTCCTGCCATACAAAATTTCAAATGGGGCCTTGCCCGAACTTGCTTGAAAACTGTTGTTGTAGGAGAATTCAGCATAAGACAATCCTCCCACTTCATGCCGAAGGAGATCACACAAGCCCTGAGCATATCTTCAAGAATCTGGTTGACACGCTCGACTTGGCCGCTAGTTTGAGGATGGAAAGCTGTGCTGAAGAAGATGTTGGTGCCCATGGCCTTCTGAAAAGAATCCCAAAACTTGGAGGTAAAGATGCTGCCATGGTCTGAAGAGATCACTTGTGGGATACCGTGCAGAGAGACAATTCGAGAGGTATGGAGTTCCGCCAATTGAGCTGCAGTGATTGACTCTTTGATAGGCAGAAAGTGAGCCACTTTGGTGAGTTTGTCGATGACAACGAATATAGCATCATTACCACATTTGGACTTTGGAAACCCAGTCACGAAGTCCATCTCAATGTGGTCAAACTTCCATTCTGGAATGGCAAGAGGTTGGAGGAGACCTGCTTGCCTTTGGTGTTCTGCCTTCACTCTTCTACAGACATCACACTTGATAGAGGCGAGGGTCCCGATGTTTCGATGAGATGGTGGCTATCGTTTTCTGTGGGAGTCGACTTTGACGATCCGACTACGAACGTGCGAGACGTCGCGCCTTAGCAATCGCTAAACCAACTTCCGAGGGTTATTGACCACGCCGGAGCACGATCAACCTGACCACGAGGGTCTGTTTCCTGCGAGCAAACGAAGAACAAGCAAGAAACTGAGATTGCAATCTGGATATTGCGAATATAAGATGAAAGCTTTATTGATCAAGGTGGGGTTCTGTGACGCCTTGGTCTGGTCGTTGGACACAAACGAAGAACGCGAAGTTGCAGCTATGGCGAACTTTTGATCTAAACAAAACCCAAAGTCTGAACGACGTCCTAAGGGCTGTATATATGGAGGAAGAGGGGGGAATTTCGTGGCCCTTGAGGGTGGGGTCCGAAACCAACCCTAACTCTTGTTTCCCCACACATACGGACTCTAAAAATAGCCTATACTTAAGTATTTCGAAATTACATGGGCCTGGCCCATTAATAAGGTGATGCAGCACCTAGAATAGCCTATGGACGAATATTATGAAGTGGCATCTTGTATATTTCATCCAAGGCTTCATGCACTCCTTATGGCGGCTTTAAAGTCCTGAAATCATCACTTGTAACTCCATTCTTGATCCCCTTGCGCATGCCATCAACTCCATGTGTGTTCTTGCTCCAATGTTCATCCTTCTCCAAGCTAGGCCCTTCATTTGTAAGCAAAACAAATGTATCCAATTTAGGCAGCATCATAATCTCATGAACATTAGAATCATTACCAAGAAACGAAAGTACCTGGTAATTTAATTGGCGTGCACGAGCTCTAGTAATTGGTCCAGTATATGTAACAGCAGGGGCTGTGGGTGTAACAATGGTATTGATGTCCTCATCATCCTCCCCTTCTTGAAATGAAGTCGTCCTCGACGGAAGCGCATCTTCCTCACCCAAATAAGGCTTCAAATCTGCAATGTTAAAAGTGGGACTAACCCCAAAATCTATAGGTAGCTCAAGTTTATATGCATTATCATTTATTTTCTCTAACACCTTAAAAGGACCATCAGCACGTGGCATTAGCTTTGATTTGCGCAGATTAGGAAATCTATCTTTACGCAAATGTAACCAAACAAGATATCCAGGCACAAACACAACATGTTTTCTACCCTTATCTCCATCAAGTTTATATTTAGCATTCATACGCTCAATGTTTTCCTTAGTTAACTCATGCATTTTTAAAATCAATTCAGAACGTTCTTTAGCATCAAAATTAACCTTCTCTAAAGATGGAAGAGGCAACAAATCAATAGGTGCACGAGGTAGGAAACGATACACAATTTCAAAAGGGCACATCTGAGTAGTAGAATGCAATGAACGATTATAAGCAAATTCAATATGAGGCAAGCATTCCTCCCACATTTTCTTATTACTCTTCAAAACAGCCCTAAGCATAGTAGACAATGTTCTATTGACTACTTCAGTTTGGCCATCAGTTTGGGGGTGACCAGTAGTACTAAAAAGCACTTTAGTCCCCAACTTAGCCCATAAACATCTCCAAAAGTGGCTAAGAAATTTAGTATCACGATCTGAAACAATAGTATTTGGGACACCATGCAAGCGAATAATTTCACGAAAGAACAAATCAGTAACATTAACAGCATCATCGCTTTTATGACATGGTATAAAGTGTGCCATTTTCGAGAATCTATACACGACAACAAATATGCTATCCCTCCGCTTCTTTGTTCGAGGTAAACCTAAAACAAAGTCCATAGATATATCCTCCCAAGGAACACTAGGTACAGGCAAAGGCATATATAAACCATGAGGATTGAGTCGTGACTTAGGTTTTTGACATGTAGTGCAGCGAGCAATAAAACGCTCAACATCCCGTCTCATCTTTGGCCAAAAGAAATGTGTAGCAAGTACGTCCTCCGTCTTCTTCACGACAAAGTGTCCCATTAATCCTCCTCCATGCGCCTCCTGCAACAACAAAAGACGAACGGAGCTAGCTGGAATGCATAGCTTGTTAGCACGAAACACAAATCCATCGTTAACGACAAACTTGTTCCACATTCTTCCTTCTTTACAATTCTGCATTACATCTTTAAAATCAGCATCATGCACATATTGATCTTTGATGGTCTCCAAACCAAATATTTTGAAGTCAAGTTGTGAAAGCATAGTATAGCGACGAGACAATTCATCAGCAATAACATTTTCTTTTCCCTTCTTGTGTTTAATGACATAAGGGAAAGTCTCAATGAATTCAACCCATTTAGCATGTCTACGATTCAGTTTAGCTTGACTTTTAATATGTTTCAAAGATTCATGATCAGAATGTATAACAAATTCTTTGGGCCATAAATAATGTTGCCATGTTTCTAAAGTCCGAACAAGAGCATATAATTCTTTATCATAAGTAGAATAATTCAGACTAGGCCCACTCAATTTTTCAGAAAAGTATGCAACAGGTTTTCCATCTTGTAATAACACACCTCCTAATCCAATTCCACTAGCATCACATTCAAGCTCAAAAGTCTTATTAAAATCAGGAAGTTGGAGTAAAGGAGCATGTGTCAACTTATCTTTCAATACCGAGAAGGCTTCTTCCTGTGCGGTACCCCAAAGAAAAGGCACATCTTTCTTTGTAAGCTCATTGAGAGGTGCAGCAATGGTGCTGAAATCTCTCACAAAACGCCTATAGAATCCAGCGAGGCCAAGAAAACTCCTCACTTGTGTGACCGTTTTGGGCTGCGGCCAACTCTCAATAGCTTCAATCTTGGCTTTATCAACTTCAATTCCATGTGGAGTAACGACATAGCCAAGAAAAGATACTCGGTCGGTGCAAAAGGTGCACTTCCCAAGGTTACCAAACAAACGTGCATCACGTAGAGCAATAAAAACAACACGTAAATGTTCCAAATGTTCTTCCAAAGATCTGCTATAAATCAATATGTCATCAAAGTAAACTACCACAAATCGTCCAATGAAAGCACGTAAAACTTCGTTCATTAATCTCATGAAAGTACTAGGTGCATTAGTTAACCCAAAAGGCATGACTAACCACTCATATAATCCAAACTTAGTTTTAAATGCTGTTTTCCATTCATCTCCCAATTTCATACGAATTTGATGGTATCCACTACGCAAATCAACTTTGGAGAATATTGTAGAGCCACTCAATTCATCAAGCATATCATCTAGCCTAGGAATAGTGATAGAGGCAAAGGTGTCCCGTCTTTCGATGAGATGATGGATATCGCTTTGGTGGAAGTCGACTTTGACGATCCGACTACGAACGTGCGAGGACGTCGCGCCTTAGCAATCGCTAAACCAACTCCGAGAGGTTATTGACCACGCCGGAGCACGATCAACCTGACCACGAGGGTCTGTTTCCTGCGAGCAAACGAAGAACAAGCAAGAAACTAAGATTGCAATCTGGATATTGCGAATATAAGATGAAAGCTTTATTGATCAAGGTGGGGTTCTGTGACGCCTTTGTCTGGTCGTTGAACACAAACGAAGTACGCGAAGTTGCAGCTATGGCGAACTTTTAATCTAAACAAAACCCAAAGTCTAAACGGTGCCCTAAGGGCTGTATATATGGAGGAAGAGAGGGGGAATTTCGTGGCCCTTGGTGGAGGGGTCCGAAATCAACCCTATCTCTTGTTTCCCCACACATACGGACTCTAAAAATAGCCTATACTTATGTATTTCGAAATTACATGGGCCTGGCCCAATAAAAAGGTGACGCAACACCTATAATAGACTCGGTACGAAATTTATGAAGTGGCATCTTGTATATTTCGTCCATGGCTTCATGCACCCATTATGGTGGCTTCAAAGTCTTGAAATCATCACTTGTAACTCCGTTCTTGTTCCCCTTGCGCATGGCATCATCTCCATGCTTGTTCTTGCTCCAATGTTCATCCTTCTCCAAGCTAGGCCCTTCATTTGTAAGCAAAACAAATGTATCCAATTTAGGCAGCATCATATTCTCATGAACATTAGAATCATTACCAAGAAACGAAAGTACCTGATAATTTAATTGGCGTGCGCGAGCTCTAGTAATTGGTCCCGTATATGTAGCAGTAGGGGCTGTGGGTGTAACAATGGTATTGATGTCCTCATCATCCTCCCCTTCTTGAAATGAAGTCGTCCTCGACGGAAACTCATCTTCCTCACCCAAATAAGGCTTCAAATCTGCAATGTTAAAAGTGGGACTAACCCCAAAATCTGCAGGCAGCTCAAGTTTATATGCATTATCATTTATTTTCTCTAACACCTTAAAGGGACCATCAGCACGTGGCATTAGCTTTGATTTGCGCAAATCAGAAATCTATCCTTACGCAAATGTAACCAAACAAGATCTCCAGGTGCAAACACAACATGTTTTCTACCCTTATCTCCAGCAAGTTTATATTTAGCATTCATACGCTCAATGTTTTCCTTAGTTAACTCATGCATTTTTAAAATCAATTCAACACGTTGTTTAGCATCAAAATTAACCTTCTCCGAAGATGGAAGAGGCAACAAATCAATAGGTGCACGAGGTAGGAAACCATACACAACTTCAAAAGGGCACATCTTAGTAGTAGAATGCAATGAACGATTATAAGCAAATTCAATATGAGGCAAGCATTCCTCCCACATTTTCTTATTATTCTTCAAAACAGCCCTAAGCATAGTAGACAACGTTCTATTGACTACTTCAGTTTGTCCATCAGTTTGGGGGTGACAAGTAGTACTAAAAAGCAGTTTAGTCCCCAACTTAGCCCATAAACATCTCCAAAAGTGGCTAAGAAATTTAGTATCACGATCTGAAACAATAGTATTTGGACACCATGCAAGCGAATAATTTCACGAAAGAACAAATCAGCAACATTAACAGCATCATCGCTTTTATGACATGGTATAAAGTGTGCCATTTTCGAGAATCTATCCACGACAACAAATATGCTATCTCTCCCCTTCTTTGTTCGAGGTAAACCTAAAACAAAGTCCATAGATATATCCTCCCAAGGAACACTAGGTACAGGCAAAGGCATATATAAACCATGAGGATTGAGTCGTGACTTAGCTTTTTGACATGTAGTGCATCGAGCAATAAAACGCTCAACATCCCGTCTCATCTTTGGCCAAAAGAAATGTGTAGCAAGTACGTCCTCCGTCTTCTTCACGCCAAAGTGTCCCATTAATCCTGCTCCATGCGCCTCCTGCAACAACAAAAGACGAACGGAGCTATCTGGAATGCATAGCTTGTTAGCACAAAACACAAATCCATCGTTAACGACGAACTTGTTCCACATTCTTCCTTCTTTACAATTCTGCATTACATCTTTAAAATCAGCATCATGCACATATTGATCTTTGATGGTCTCCAAACCAAATATTTTGAAGTCAAGTTGTGAAAGCATAGTATAGCGGCGAGACAATGCATCAGCAATAACATTTTCTTTTCCCTTCTTGTGTTTAATGACATAAGGAAAAGTCTCAATGAATTCAACCCATTTAGCATGTCTACGATTCAGTTTAGCTTGACTTTTAATATGTTTCAAAGATTCATGATCAGAATGTATAACAAATTCTTTGGGCCATAAATAATGTTGCCATGTTCCTAAAGTCCGAACAAGAGCATATAATTCTTTATCATAAGTAGAATAATTCAGACTAGGCCCACTCAATTTTTCAGAAAAGTATGCAACAGGTTTGCCATCTTGTAATTACACACCGCCTAATCCAATTCCACTAGCATCACATTCAAGCTCAAAAGTCTTATTAAAATCAGGAAGTTGGAGTAAAGGAGCATGTGTCAACTTATCTTTCAATACCGAGAAGGCTTCTTCCTGTGCGGTACCCCAAAGAAAAGGCACATCTTTCTTTGTAAGCTCATTTAGAGGTGTAGCAATGGTGCTGAAATCTCTCACAAAACGCCTATAGAATCCAGCGAGGCCAAGAAAACTCCTCACTTGTGTGACCGTTTTGGGCTGCGGCCAACTCTCAATAGCTTCAATCTTGGCTTTATCAACTTCAATTCCCTGTGGAGTAACAACATAGCCAAGAAATGATACTCGGTCGGTGCAAAAGGTGCACTTCCCAAGGTTACCAAACAAACATGCATCACGTAGAGCAATAAAAACAGCACGTAAATGTTCCAAATGTTCTTCCAAAGATCTGCTATAAATCAATATGTCATCAAAGTAAACTACCACAAATCGTCCAATGAAAGCACGTAAAACTTCGTTCATTCATCTCATGAAAGTACTAGGTGCATTAGTTAACCCAAAAGGCATGACTAACCACTCATATAATCCAAACTTAGTTTTGAATGCTGTTTTCCATTCATCTCCCCATTTCATACGAATTTGATGGTATCCACTACGCAAATCAACTTTGGAGAATATTGTAGAGCCACTCAATTCATCAAGCATATCATCTAGCCTAGGAATAGGATGACGATAACGAATAGTAATATTATTAATGCCTCTACAATCAACACACATACGTGATGTACCATCCTTTTTCGGCACTAGAATAATAGGAACAACACAAGGACTAAGGGATTCGCGTATATAACCTTTGTCGAGAAGCTCTTGTACTTGACGCCTAATCTCCTCCGTCTCCTCTGGATTGGTACGGTATGGTGCACGGTTTGGCAGTGAAGCACCGGGAATTAAGTCAATCTGATGCTCAATCCCTCGAATAGGCGGTAATCCCGGTGGCACGTCTTGTGGAAAGACGTCAGCGAACTCCTGCAAAATGTTAGTGACAGCAGGAGGCAAAGAGGAAGGCACGTCCTCGAATGAAAATAATGCCTCTTTGCACACAAAAGCATAGCAAACAGATTTGCTGAAATCTAGCTCATCAATATCAGATTTGGTGGCAAATAAACATGCACTTTTCAATTTAATTTCAGAAGCAACACTAGATGGTTTATTATTATGCTTCATTTGTTGCTCAAATTCTTTTGCCACAATCTAATTTTCACTCTTATTCGTCTCCTGTTTTGCTTTATTAGCTCTATTAATATCATCTTTCAAAATGGAATCAGGAGTCATAGGAAGCAAAGTAATATTTTTATCCTTATGAACAAGAGTATAGTGATTGTTTCTACCATGGTGTACAGAATTTTTATCAAATTGCCATGGTCTACCAAGTAATAAGGAACATGCTTGCATAGGTACCACATCACAATCAACATAATCAGCATATGTAGAGATACTAAAATGCACACGAACAGTACGTGTTACCTTAACCTTGCCGCTATTGTTGAACCATTGGATGTAGTAAGGATGTGGATGTGGTCTTGTGGTGAGAGAAAGCTTCTCCACCATCTCCATGCTAGCCAAGTTGTTGCAGCTCCCTCCGTCTATGATGACGCGCACAGAACGTTCCTTCACAACTCCCTTGGTATGGAACAAATTGTGCCTCTGATTTTGGTCAGCTTGTGTGATCTGCACACTCAAAACACATTGAGCAACTAAACATTCATACCTGTCAGCGTCTTCAGGAGCCATGTATTGCGTCTCATGATCAGAATCATCTTCACCATGTTCTTCACGTGTAATAAGAGCCAAAGTCTCCTCATCATAGTCACTAGCCGACTCATATCCACCATCCGCGGTAGCAATCATCACACGCGGAGGTTTGCATTCTCTCGCATAATGACCTCCTCCCTTACAACGACGACAAATAATATCACTTGTGTGCCCTGTTGATGCCATGGAAGAAGAACTCTGTGCAGGCCCCGCAGGTGCGCTCTTGGCAGATAATGGTGGTTGTGCCTGTTTTCTTGTATCACGACTGGAGGAGGCACCTGATTGAGGTGCTGGTGCAGTTGAAGTAGAAGATGCACGCGGTGTCCATGATGAAGGTCGGCCTACAGAAAAGTTAGTTCGCGCCAATGCTTGTCGATCCTGCACTTCACGTTCAGCTTTACAAGCAAGATGGAATAAACGAGTGATATTAGTATACTCCTTATAGTCTAGAATGGTCTGAATCTCTCTATTTAATCCACCCAGAAAACGTGCAAGCATAGCTTCATTCTCCTTAACAATACCACATCTAATCATGCCAGTTTGTAATTCCTGATAATATTCTTCTACAGAATTTTTCCCTTGTCTTAAACGCTGCAATTTTTGAAGCAACTCATGTTGATAATATGGTGGAACCCAACGCGTACGCATAGCAGTTTTCAAAGCAGCCCAAGTAGTTGGAATAGGATATAATCTACAATGTTCAGACCACCATACACATGCAAAACTAGTGAAAGCACAAACAGCAGCAGCAACCCGTCTCTCCTCAGGATATTGTAAACATGTAAATCGTTGTTCAGTTTCTAACTCCCAAGTAAGATATATATCAGGAACATATCTACCCTCAAATGGTGGAATATTCAATTTCAGTTTAGGAATATGGACATCATCTCGTACCTGAGGTGGTGGTGCAGGCCTACCATTACGAATATATACCTGAGGTCGACCTGCTGGTGGTGGTGCTGGTGGCTGCACGTAGTTCGGATTTTGATCAACTTCATCCTCATAATCGCCCGCATACTCATCATCCTCCGCATCAATAGCAGGAGCCATAGAAGTATCAACAGCAGCACCAACAGTTTGGCCAAACGCAAGAGGGACACGGCTCGCTCGGCGGAGGTCTGTTTCGCGACGTGGAGGTAGTCGTTGTTGTTGTTGTTGTTGGAGAGGTGCGTTAGGTGCAGCGGGTGGTGGTGGTGGAAGACGCGCGAGCAATTCATTAAACTTGTTATCGAGCTTTGTTTCAAACGTCTTCTCCATGCCATCTATCTTCTCCATGGCCTCTTCAAATCTGTTTAACACATCTTGCACCTGTTCACTCATCATTTGCTGAAATTCATCATGTAGCTGTTTGTTCGTCAGGTTCTCCCAATCAGTCTCATCGGCTTGTGATCCTACCATGGTTAGCAGCAAATAGAAACACACAAGAATATGATCATACAGACTACTAAGAAGTGGTGGTGGTGTATAACAAACCCGTCAAGCAAACCTCAAATTCTTACCAGTTCTTACCCAGCAGCAGGTGGTGATCGGCAACCGTTGTAGTCAAAACTCTCAAAGCTTGGATAGAGCGATTACCAGGGAGAGTCAAACGCACGATGTAGATGTATGTGGAGCTGGGAAGGCTTATAATATGGTAGCAAAAAGGGTCAGCAAGAATCAATTCAGAGATGCAAAGTTGAATAAACGCTCAACGACGGTACTGTGCTGGTCCTAGGCTAGACCGTGCTAGAGACGCGAGCCTAGAACACTAACAAAATCACGGCGCTGCATGTAAACAAGGGAAAAGCACACTCTGGAAAAAAAAATTCGCTCTTTTTTTTTTCTGCTCTTTTTTTTGCGAAAAATCACTATAATGGCGAGGGTCTCAAAACTCTTCCCAGGTCAAACTGACAGGATGGGCACGAAATTTTTTCGACCAATTTTTTTTTCGACTGCCTGGACCCAAAAACTGGAAACGGGTCAAAAAAAACATTCTATAACGTCGACTGTCTCAATACGCTTAGAAACACCTAAAATTAGGATAGCCAGAATTTTTTTTGTCAAGTGCGTTTTCCAAAAATTTTGGGCCTAAACGGAGGGTGGTTTCCGGACTCTTTTTTTCTTTTTTTTTCCGAAACCTACTCCAGCAAGGAAACATGAATCGGAAACTAGATGGATCTCGAAAACAAACCTAATATGACAAGAACTCGGATTGGTGGTGGATATATGGCGGTAGATGGCAGCGGTGGTGGTATATGACAGCGGTGGTGGTATATGGATACGGATTCGAAGCGGTGGCGGATAAGCGGTGGTGGTAGATGGCAGGGGCGATGATGATGGTGCGGCGGCGGCGTGACAACTTATGACCAGAACTCGAAACTCTAAAAGACTAGACTCTAAGACCAGCAACTAGACACGATGATGCAACCGCAAATTCCACAAAGCAAAACCCTAAAAAGATTATGCAAAGGCTCGGATTGGTTCGGATATGATGAACTAACCCTAATTTTGTTTTTGTGGCTTTTTCGTGGACTGTAGGTATGAAGAACAGACTCGATCTAAACTACGAAAAACTGTAAAATCTCACCGAGCAACCTGGAAATCTGATACCACTTGATAGAGGCAAAGGTGTCCCGTCTTTCGACGAGATGATGGATATCGCTTTGGTGGCAGTGGACTTTGACGATCCGACTACGAACGTGCGAGGACGTCACGCCTTAGCAATCGCTAAACCAACTCCGAGAGGTTATTGACCATGCCGGAGCACGATCAACCTGACCACGAGGGTCTGTTTCCTGCGAGCAAAAGAAGAACAAGCAAGAAACTGAGATTGCAATCTGGATATTGCGAATATAAGATGAAAGCTTTATTGATCAAGGTGGGGTTCTGTGACGCCTTTGTCTGGTCGTTGAACACAAACGAAGTACGCGAAGTTGCAGCTATGGCGAACTTTTAATCTAAACAAAACCCAAAGTCTAAACGATGCCCTAAGGGCTGTATATATGGAGGAAGAAGAGGGAATTTCGTGGCCCTTGGTGGAGGGGTCCGAAATCAACCCTATCTCTTGTTTCCCCACACATACGGACTCTAAAAATAGCCTATACTTATGTATTTCGAAATTACATGGGCCTGGCCCAATAATAAGGTGACGCAGCACCTATAATAACCTCGGGACGAAATTTATGAAGTGGCATCTTGTATATTTCGTCCAAGGCTTCATGCGCCCATTATGGTGGCTTCAAAGTCCTGAAATCATCACTTGTAACTCCATTCTTGTTCCCCTTGCGCATGCCATCATCTCCACGCTTGTTCTTGCTCCAATGTTCATCCTTCTCCAAGCTAGGCCCTTTATTTGTAAGCAAAACAAATGTATCCAATTTAGGCAGCATCATATTCTCATGAACATTAGAATCATTACCAAGAAACGAAAGTACCTGGTAATTTAGTTGGCATGCGCGAGCTCTACTAATTGGTCCAGTATGTATAGCAGCAGGGCCTATGGGTGTAACAATTGTATTGATGTCCTCATCATAAACGCTCAACGACGGTACTGTGCTGGTCCTAGGCTAGACTGTGCTAGAGACGCGAGCCTAGAACACCAACAAAATCACGGCGCGGCACGTAAACAAGGGAGGAGCACACTCTGAATTTTGTTTTCTCTTTTTTTTTCCTCTTTTTTTTTGCTCCGCAACAAATTTTTTTCGAAAAAGTCTACAAATGGTCTAAAAACTGCCTAGCCAGAATTTTCCAGACTTAGTTTTTTTTTTGAAATTGGAACTATTTTTCTTCTGCGGATGGCTTGGAAGTTGGGGAGTCCTTCTCTGTCACGACGCGGAGTATCGCGTGATCTGGAAATCGAGAACAATGCAACAATTACTGGACTCGGACTAGGACTGGTGGCGGAGATGAATCTGATGGAACTCGGACTGGTGGCGGAGATGAATCTGGTGGAACACGGACAGGTGGCGGATATATGTTGCAGGTGAACTCGGATTGGCGTGATGGCGGCGGATATGTGGTGGCGTATATGGATTCGGATTGGCGGTGAATATGTGGTGGTGGTATATGGCAACAGCGACGATGATGATGCGGTGGTGATATATGGCAGCGGCGACGTGACAACCTGTGAACAGAACTCGAAACTCTAAAAGACTAGACGCTAAGACCAGCAACTGGACACGACAATGCAACCGCAAATTCAACAAAGCAAATACAGAAAAGATTATGCAAGGCTCAGATTGGTTCGGGTGGGATGAACTAACCCTAATTTTTTTTTGGCTTTTTCGTGGACTATAGGTATGAAGAACAGACTCGATCTAAACTACGAAAAACTGTAAAATCTCACCGAGCAACCTGGAAATCTGATACCACTTGATAGAGGCAAAGGTGTCCCGTCTTTCGATGAGATGATGGATATCGCTTTGGTGGAAGTCGACTTTGATGATCCGACTACGAACGTGCGAGGACGTCGCGCCTTAGCAATCGCTAAACCAACTCCGAGAGGTTATTGACCACGCCGGAGCACGATCAACCTGACCACGAGGGTCTGTTTCCTGCGAGCAAACGAAGCACAAGAAAGAAACTAAGATTGCAATCTGGATATTGCGAATATAAGATGAAAGCTTTATTGATCAAGGTGGGGTTCTGTGACGCCTTTGTCTGGTCGTTGAACACAAACGAAGTACGCGAAGTTGCAGCTATGGCGAACTTTTAATCTAAACAAAACCCAAAGTCTAAACGGTGCCCTAAGGGCTGTATATATGGAGGAAGAGAGGGGGAATTTCGTGGCCCTTGGTGGAGGGGTCCGAAATCAACCCTATCTCTTGTTTCCCCACACATACGGACTCTAAAAATAGCCTATACTTATGTATTTCGAAATTACATGGGCCTGGCCCAATAAAAAGGTGACGCAGTACCTATAATAGACTCGGGACGAAATTTATGAAGTGGCATCTTGTATATTTCGTCCATGGCTTCATGCATCCATTATGGTGGCTTCAAAGTCCTGAAATCATCACTTGTAACTCCGTTCTTGTTCCCCTTGCGCATGGCATCATCTCCATGCTTGTTCTTGCTCCAATGTTCATCCTTCTCCAAGCTAGGCCCTTCATTTGTAAGCAAAACAAATGTATCCAATTTAGGCAGCATCATATTCTCATGAACATTAGAATCATTACCAAGAAACGAAAGTACCTAATAATTTAATTGGCGTGCGCGAGCTCTAGTAATTGGTCCCGTATATGTAGCAGTAGGGGTTGTGGGTGTAACAATGGTATTGATGTCCTCATCAAATAGGATGACGATAACGAATAGTAATATTATTAATGCCTCTACAATCAACACACATACGTGATGTACCATCCTTTTTCGGCACTAGAATAATAGGAACAGCACAAGGACTAAGGGATTCGCGTATATAACCTTTGTCGAGAAGCTCTTGTACTTGACGCATAATCTCCTTCGTCTCCTCTGGATTGGTACGGTATGGTGCACGGTTTGGCAGTGAAGCACCGGGAATTAAGTCAATCTGATGCTCAATCCCTCGAATAGGCGGTAATCCCGATGGCACGTCTTGTGGAAAGACGTCAGCGAACTCCTGCAAAATGTTAGTGACAGCAGGAGGCAAAGAGGAAGGCATGTCCTCGAATGAAAATAATGCCTCTTTGCACACAAAAGCATAGCAAACAGATTTGCTGAAATCTAGCTCATCAATAACAGATTTGGTGGCAAATAAACATGCACTTTTCAATTTAATTTCAGAAGCAACACTAGATGGTTTATTATTAGGCTTCATTTGTTGCTCAAATTCTTTTGCCACAATCTGATTTTCACTCTTATTCTTCTCCTGTTTTGCTTTATTAGCTCTATTAATATCATCTTTCAAAATGGAATCAGGAGTCATAGGAAGCAAAGTAATATTTTTATCCTTATGAACAAGAGTATAGTGATTGTTTCTACCATGATGTACAGAATTTTTATCAAATTGCCATGGTCTACCAAGTAATAAGGAACATGCTTGCATAGGTACCACATCACAATCAACATAATCAGCATATGTAGAGATACTAAAATGCACACGAACAGTACGTGTTACCTTAACCTTGCCGCTGTTGTTGAACCATTAGATGTAGTAAGGATGTGGATGTGGTCTTGTGGTGAGAGAAAGCTTCTCCACCATCTCCATGCTAGCCAAGTTGTTGCAGCACCCTCCGTCTATGATGACGCGCACAGAACGTTCCTTCACCACTCCCTTGGTATGGAACAAATTGTGCCTCTGATTTTGCTGAGCTTGTGTGACCTGCACACTCAAAACACATTGAGCAACTAAACATTCATACCTGTCAGCGTCTTCAGGAGCCATGTATTGCGTCTCATGATCAAAATCATCTCCACCATGTTCTTCACGTGTAATAAGAGCCAAAGTCTCCTCATCATAGTCACTAGCCGACTCATATCCACCATCCGCGGTAGCAATCATCACACGCGGAGATTTGCATTCTCTCGCATAATGACCTCCTCCCTTACAACGACGACAAATAATGTCACTTGTGTGCCCTGTTGATGCCATGGAAGAAGAAGAACTCTATGCAGGCCCAGCAGGTGCGCTCTTGGCAGATAATGGTGGTTGTGCCTGTTTTCTTGTATCACGACTGGAGGAGGCACGTGATTGAGGTGCTAGTGCAGTTGAAGTAGAAGATGCACGCGGTGTCCATGATGAAGGTCGGCCTGCAGAAAAGTTAGTTCGCGCCAATGCTTGTCGATCCTGCACTTCACGTTCAGCTTTACAAGCAAGATGGAATAAACAAGTGATATTAGTATACTCCTTATAGTCTAGAATGGTCTGAATCTATTTATTTAATCCACCCAGAAAACATGCAAGCATAACTTCATTCTCCTCAACAATACCACATCTAATCATGCCAGTTTGTAATTCCTGATAATATTCTTCTACAGAATTTTTTCCTTGTCTTAAGCGCTGTAATTTTTGAAGCAATTCACGTTGATAATATGGTGGAACCCAACGAGTACGCATAGCAGTTTTCAAAGCAGCCCAAGTAGTTGGAATAGGATATAATCTACAATGTTCAGACCACCATACACATGCAAAACTAGTGAAAGCACAAACAGCAGCAGCAACTCATCTCTCCTCAGGATATTGTAAACATGTAAATCGTTGTTCAGTTTCTAACTCCCAAGTAAGATATATATCAGGAACATATCTACCCTCAAATGGTGGAATATTCAATTTCAGTTTAGGAATATGGACATCATCTCGTACCTGAGGTGGTGGTGCAGGCCTACCATTACGAATATATACCTGAGGTCGACCTGCTGGTGGTGGTGCAGGTGGCTGCACGTAGTGCTGATTTTGATCAACCTCATCCTCATAATCTCCCACATAATCATCCTCCTCCGCATTAGCAGCAGGAGCCACAGAAGTATCTACAGCAGCACCAACAGTTTGGCCAAACGCAAGAGGAACACGGCTCGCTCGGCGAAGGTCTGTTTCGCGACGTGGAGGTAGTCGTTGTTGTTGTTGTTAGAGAGGTGCGTTAGGTGCAGCGGGTGGTGGTGGTGGAAGACGCGCGAGCAATTCATTAAACTTGTTATCAAGCTTTGTTTCGAACGTCTTCTCCATGCCATATATCTTCTCCATGGCCTCTTCAAATCTGTTTAGCACATCTTGCACCTGTCCACTCATCATTTGCTGAAATTTATCGTGCAAATCCTTATTCGTCATGTTCTCCCAGTCAGTCTCGTCGGCTTGTGATCCTGGCATGGTTAGCAGCAATAGAAACACACAAGAATATGATCCTACAGACTACTAACAAGAGGTGGTGGTGGGTGTCACAAATCCGTCAAGCAAATCTCAAAATCTTACCAGTTCTTACCCAGCAGCAGGCGGTGATCGGCAACCGTTGTAGTCAAAAACTCTCAAAGCTTGGATAGAGCGATTACCAGGGAGAGTCAAACGCATGACGTAGATGTATGTGGAGCTGGGAAGGCTTATAATATGGTAGCAAAAAGGGTCAGCAATAATCAATTCAGAGATGCAAAGTTGAATAAACGCTCAACGACGGTACTGTGGTGGTCCTAGGCTAGACTATGCTAGAGACGCGAGCCTAGAACACCAACAAAATCACGGCGCGGCACATAAACAAGGGAAAAGCACACTCTGGAATATATTTTTTTCGCTCTTTTTTTGCGCTCTTTTATTTTTGCGCTGCTTTTTTTTTGCGAAAAATCACTATAATGGCGAGTGTCTCAAAACTCTTCCTAGCTCAAACTGACAGGATGGGCACGAAATTTTTTTTCGACCAATTTTTTTTTCGACTGCCCGGACCCAAAAACTGGAAACGGGTCAAAAAAAACTTCCTATAATGGCACCTGTCTCAAAACACTCAGAAACACCTAAAAATAGGATAGCCAGAAATTTTTTCGAAAAATGCGTTTTCGAAAAATTTTGGGCCTAAACGGAGCGTGGTTTCCGGACTCTTTTTTTTCCGAAACCTACTCCGGCAAGGAAACACGAATCGGAATCTAGATGGATGTCGAAAACAAACCTAATATGCAAGGAACTCGGATTGGTGGTGGATATATGATGGTGGTATATGGCAGCGGTGGTAATATATGGATATGGATCGGTGGTGGTATATGGATACGGATTGGTGGTGGTATATGGATACGGATTCGAAGCGGTGGTGGTAGGTGACAGGGGCGATGATGATGGTGCGGTGGCGGCGTGACAACTTATGACCAGAACTCAAAACTCTAAAAGACTAACACTAAGACCAGCAACTAGACACGATGATGCAACCGCAAATTCAACAAAGCAAAACTCTAAAAATATTATGCAAAGGCTCAGATTGGTTCGGATATGATGAACTAACCCTAAATTGTTTTTTTTGGCTTTTTCGTGGACTGTAGGTATGAAGAACAGACTCGATCTAAACTACGAAAAACTGTAAAATCTCACCGAGCAACCTGGAAATCTGATACCACTTGATAGAGGCAAAGGTGTCCCGTCTTTCGATGAGATGATGGATATCACTTTGGTGGCAGTCGACTTTGACGATCCGACTACGAACGTGCGAGGACGTCGCGCCTTGGCAATCGCTAAACCAACTCCGAGAGGTTATTGACCACGCCGGAGCACGGTCAACCTGACCACGAGGGTCTGTTTCCTGCGAGCAAACGAAGAACAAGCAAGAAACTAAGATTGCAATCTGGATATTGCGAATATAAGATGAAAGCTTTATTGATCAAGGTGGGGTTCTGTGACGCCTTTGTCTGGTCGTTGAACACAAACGAAGTACGCGAAGTTGCAGCTATGGCGAAGTTTTAATCTAAACAAAACCCAAAGTCTAAACGGTGCCCTAAGGGCTGTATATATGGAGGAAGAGAGGGGGAATTTTGTGGCCCTTGGTGGAGGGGTCCGAAATTAACCCTATCTCTTGTTTCCCCACACATACGGACTCTAGAAATAGCCTATACTTATGTATTTCGAAATTACATGGGCCTGGCCCAATAAAAAGGTGACGCAGCACCTATAATAGCCTCTGGACGAAATTTATGAAGTGACATCTTGTATATTTCGTCTAAGGCTTCATGCACTCGTTATGGAGGCTTCAAAGACCTGAAATCATCACTTGTAACTCTGTTCTTGTTCCCCTTGTGCATGCCATCATCTCCATGCTTGTTCTTGCTCCAATGTTCATCCTTCTCCAAGCTAGGCCCTTCATTTGTAAGCAAAACAAATGTATCCAATTTAGGCAGCATCATATTCTCATGAACATTAGAATCATTACCAAGAAACGAAAGTACCTGGTAATTTAGTTGGCGTGCGCGAGCTCTAGTAATTGGTCCAGTATGTATAGCAGCAGGGGTTGTGGGTGTAACAATGGTATTGATGTCCTCATCACATCTAAATGCAACAAGATGAACATGCTAGAGCACCCAAACATGGCATAAAAATACATGGCGCGAAACCATTCATGATTCTTAACAAAAGTCTAGCACTGAGCTACGGCCAATTCATCCATTAACAGGTTCAAACAAGCATGGCAAAAATGCATGAAATTAACACTTGTCTGGAATTTCAGATCAGATAGCACTCTTTGGAGAAAGAAAACTACATGCTGCAGGATCAGAAAATTGCAAAGTAAAGCTTGGCATGGAGCTACTCAAAGAGCTTAACAAAAGTCCCTTAGTGACCTTGAGGCAAAAGGGATCAGAAAATACATTTGCAAGCATGTGAAACTGGCAAAGACATAATCAGATCACAGACTTAGTGAAAACTGGAGCAAGCTGAAAACAGATATCAAGTAGGCATGTTTACGAGCTCGATGCACTCACTATGATGAGGACATCAATACAATTGTTACACCCACAACCCCTGCTGCTATACATACTGGACCAATTACTAGAGCTCGTGCACGCCAACTAAATTACCAGGTACTTTCGTTTCTTGGTAATGATTCTAATGTTCATGAGAACATGATGCTGCCTAAATTGGATACATTTGTTTTGCTTACAAATGAAGGGCCTAGCTTGGAGAAGGATGAACATTGGAGCAAGAACAAGCATGGAGATGATGCCATGCGCAAGGGGGACAAGAACGGAGTTACAAGTGATGATTTCAGGACTTTGAAGCCACCATAATGGGTGCATGAAGCCTTGGACGAAATATACAAGATGCCACTTCATAAATTTCGCCCCGAGGCTATTTTAGGTGTTGCGTCACCTTATTTTTGGGCCAGGCCAATGTAATTTCGAAATACATAAGTATAGGCTATTTTTAGAGTACGTATGTGTGGGGAAACAAGAGATAGGGTTGATTTCGGACCCCTCCACCAAGGGCCACGAAATTCCCCCCCTCTTCCTCCATATATACAGCCCTTAGGGCATCGTATAGACTTCGGGTTTTGTTTAGATTAAAAGTTCGCCATAGCTGCAACTTCGCGTACTTCGTTTGTGTTCAACGACCAGACAAAGGCATCACAGAACCCCACCTTGATCAATAAAGCTTTCATCTTATATTCGCAATATCCAGATTGCAATCTCAGTTTCTTGCTTGTTCTTCGTTTGCTCGCAGGAAACAGACCCTCGTGGTCAGGTTGATCGTGCTCCGGCGTGGTCAATAACCTCTCGGAGTTGGTTTAGGGATTGCTAAGGCGCGACGTCCTCGCACGTTCGTAGTCGGATCGTCAAAGTCATCTGCCACCAAAGCGATATCCATCATCTCATCGAAAGACGGGACACCTTTGCCTCTATCACACTACAGAGCAAGTCATGACAATCTAAGCATGCACCCATCAAGAATACACAAAATACAAGCTAGACATGGCAAGAACAATAGCACGGATCAACTACAACATCATCTGCAAAATCGCTAACAAGTAGACAATCTGCCCAGATTCACGAAATGACAAAAGTAGAGCTCGATTGACTCAAGCTAGGGTGCTCCATAAATGCAAATAAAGACATAGATGGATAGAGCACTACAAGATTAACAAAACATCCTTACTGATCATCCTCAAAACAGGCACGGATCACTAGGAAACAACAAGAACATATAGCCATATGAGATGACCAGCTCAAGGACTTAGTGGAAATGCTAAGTCCCTGAAATCAGCATTAACAAATGCCTCACTTTGCAAGCTTGTGCTAGTCACCACACACATCACAAAAATACATGGGTTGCACCTCTGGAAAGATGGCAAAACCCTTAACAAAACATATGTAGAGCACCAGGGCATATCATGCAGACATTAATCATGGCAAAAATGACAAATAGCTAAATGGAGCAGCAGATCTGACAATTATCTCAAATAGCATTCTCCTAACAGCATTTCGGGCATCAAGATGAACTCAAATGAAAATGATGCAATGAGATGAAATGATGTGCTCTTTGGGACGAACATTTTGATATGCTATATGCCCAAACCGGAGCTACGGATGAGGAGTTACGATGCGATGAACAAGGGCATTTGAACTAGGGTTTCGGGAGAAAGTCAACCGAGTTTTGGATCTCAGATCCAGATCGGATTGGGCCGGTACTATAGCTGGCACGGTCGCCGAGGATGGCCGGGGCGGCGCTTGCCGGCGACGAGGGGCGGCGAGGAGGCGGCGGCGGCGGGCTCGGACGACGGGGCGGCGTCGGGCAGCGCGCGGCGACATCGGGGCGGTGGAGGCAAGGTGAGGCGGCGGTGAGGACAGGAACTGCCACGTGGCGCCCATCTATTTGGCGTCAGGATTTCGGGGAAGGGGTCTATATATAGGCATAGAGGGAGCTAGGAGAGTCCAAATGAGGTGCGGTTTTCGGCTACGCGATCGTGATCGAACGCTCTAGATGATGGATAGGGTTTTGGTGGGTTTTGGGCCAACTTCGAGGGGTGTTGGGCTGCAACACACACGAGGCCTTTTCGGTCCCTCGGTTAACCGTTGGAGTATCAAACGAAGTCCAAATGGTACGGAACTTGACAGGCGGTCTACCGGTAGTAAACCAAGGCCGCTTGGCAAGTCTTGGTCCAATCCGGAAATGTTTAATCCCCACACACGAAAGAAAGGTAGAATTGACCACCGGAGGAGAACCAAGCGCCGGAATGCAAAACGGACAACGGGGAAAATGCTCAAATGCATGAGATGAACACGTATGCAAATGCAATGCACATGATGACATGATATGAGATGCATGACAACGATAACAACACACGGAGACAAAAACCCGAACCCGAGAAAATAAAATAACTTAAGACCGGAAACGGCAAGAGTTGGAGTACATATTGGGTAAATCACATCCGGGGTGTTACACATGGGTAGATGCAAGCAAGGGTCACAACTGCATGGCAAAGGCATAGAAGCAAGCATAGCATGCAAAGTGAACACGGTAAAATGAGCAAGAAGCGAGAAGCGGTATATAGCCCATAGCCATGTGAGATCCAAGTGAGAGAGATGCGTGTAGTCCTTGCGCGAAGGGAATGGTGGTAAGGATAGTCCACGGGATCCCAAGTCATCTTTGCTCTCAAGAGCTCGTTTCGTCAACTCTTGGGATTGAGAGGTTGACGAGTATACGTGAGTACCTACACAAAACAAAGACAAAGGGAAAATTGTGTGTGCGTGGTAGATGTACACATCATCCATCATCATGCGCACGTGCTTGTGTTGGTTAGCACAAAATATCCAATGCTCGAATAAATGAGATGCGTGATATAGAAACATGTCATCCATCATGATAGGTTTGTTGTTATGTATGGCATAATGGACACTCAAAGTATGTAATGCGTCATGGAAAATATCTAGAGCATTATTATGCGTGGAATGCATATGGTGCAAGCAATTATGGGAATCATGCCAAGTATGGAATGCATCAAAATCTCCTAATATGTATGAGGAAACTATGGGGGTCTCCTCATGAGCATTAATGGAAATATCACATGGAGAATATTAACAACATCCAAAACAAAGCATATTTGGTACATTGTGATCATGGCATTGCATAGTAGATGAATTGCACAAATCATGTAAAGGAAGCATGGCAATATCATCACATGAAAAACAAAAGCCAATGACCATCATCTCGTCATCTATGCCATAAGTGCAAATTGGATTGACTTTAATGGGGCATGCATTGTTACTATGTTGAGATTGAAATGATGCAATATGGGATATCTAACTCATAGCATATGACAAGGTTAATGGATTGTCAAACCTGATGTGACCAAAAGAATTTTCACATGATATCCTATGGAGCATAGCATCACAACTAGGCAAATCAACATGCTCGTCATCATATTTATCATAAATAGGTAAGTCATGACATGAAGAAGTCACACTAGCATGAAGCATGGGTATAGGTGTGTCAACATCATGCAAGCAATCGTTCGTAAAATAGTCCACTAGTGGGACAAGAGAAGCACCATCACCTATGTTACCTTTGGAGCATCGCTCATGTGTTGTAGGTGAGGTGTCGATGACCGAGTCGTGGTCATCTTCATCTTGATGGAACCATGTGGGGGTGCATCATCGTCCACCATGGCCATCATTGTCTCCATTGGAGGTATGGACTCGTCGAGGATAGGCACGTCATCATGAAGGAGACCTAGCACCAAAGAAGAAAACACACTAGGAGTAGAGGTTAAGTCGTTAGAAATCAAAGTGGCCTCACATGCTGATGAGGACATCAATACCATTGTTACACCCACAGCCCCTACTGTTACATATACTGGACCAATTACTAGAGCTCGCGCACGCCAATTAAATTACCAGGTACTTCCGTTTCCTGGTAATGATTCCAATGTTCATGAGATTATGATGCTGCCTAAATTGGATACATTTGTTTTGCTTATAAATGAAGGGCCTAGCTTGGAGAAGGATGAACATTGGAGCAAGAACACACATGGAGTTGATGGCATGCGCAAGGGGATCAAGAACGGAGTTACAAGTGATGATTTCAGGACTTTGAAGCGCCATAAGGAGTGCATGAAGCCTTGGACGAAATATACAAGATGCCACTTCATAATATTCGTCCATAGGCTATTCTAGGTGCTGCGTCACCTTATTAATGGGCCAGGCCCATGTAATTTCGAAATACTTAAGTATAGGCTATTTTTAGAGTCCGTATGTGTGGGGAAACAAGAGTTAGGGTTGGTTTCGGACCCCACCCTCAAGGGCCACGAAATTCCCCCCTCTTCCTCCATATATACAGCCCTTAGGGCGTCGTTTAGACTTTGTGTTTTGTTTAGATTAAAAGTTCGCCATAGCTGCAACTTCGCGTACTTCGTTTGTGTCCAACGACCAGACTAAGACGTCACAGAACCCCACCTTGATCAATAAAGCTTTCATCTTATATTCGCAATATCCCGATTGCAATCTCAGTTTCTTGCTTGTTCTTCATTTGCTCGCAGGAAACAGACCCTCGTGGTCAGGTTGATCGAGCTCTGGCGTGGTCAATAACCCTTGGAAGTTGGTTTAGCGATTGCTAAGGCGCGACGTCTCGCACGTTCGTAGTCGGATCGTCAACGTCAACTCCCACAGAAAACGATAGCCACCATCTCATCGAAACATCGGGACACCTTAGCCCCTATCAAGTGGTATCAGATTTCCAGGTTGCTCGGTGAGATTTTACAGTTTTTCGTAGATTAGATCGAGTCTGTTCTTCATACCTACAGTCCACGAAAAAGCCAGAAAAAAATTAGGGTTAGTTCCTCATATCCGAACCAATCTGAGCCTTTGCATAATCTTTTTAGGGTTTTTGCTTTGTTGAATTTGCGGTTGCATCATCGTGTCAAGTTGCTGGTCTTAGAGTCTAGTCTTTTAGAGTTTCGAGTTCTGGTCATAAGTTGTCACACCGCCGCCGCACCATCATCATCGCCATCTACCACTTTTGCTTATCCGCCACCGCTCTGAATCCATATCCATATACCACCACCAATCCGTATCCATATACCACCACCAATTTGTATCCATATACCACCACCGCTACCATATACCACCACCGCTGCCATATACCACAACAATATATCCACCACCAATCCGAGTTCTTCTCATATTAGGTTTGTTCTTGAGATCAATCTAAATTCCGATTCGTGTTTCCTTGCCTGCGTAGGTCTCGGAAAAAAAAAGAGTCTGGAGACCCCCGGGCAGTTTTTAGGCCAAAATTTTCACGGGCAATTTTTTTTCCCTATCCTATTTTTAGGCTTTTCTGAGTCTTTTGAGCCACGTGCCATCATAGTGATTTTTTGTCGCACTTTTTCGTCGTTGCTGCCCTGATTTCCGAAAAAAGTGAAAAAAAATTCCGTGCCTATCCTATCAGTTTGACGAGGGAAGAGTTTTGAGACACTCGCCATTATAGTGATTTTTCGCAAAAAAAAAAGAGGAGCACAAAAAAAAAGGAGCGCAAAAAAAAGAGCGAAAAAAAAGAGTTCCAGAGTGTGCTTTTCCCTTATTTACGTGCAGCGCCGTGATTTTGTTAGTGTTCTAGGCTCGCGTCTCTAGCACGGTCTAGCCTAGGACCAGCACAGTACCGTCGTTGAGCGTTTATTCAACTTTGCATCTCTGAATTGATTATTGCTGACCCTTTTTGCTACCATACTATAAGCCTTTCCAGCTCCACATACATCTAGGTAATGCGTTTGACTCTCCGTGGCAATCGCTCTATCCAAGCTTTTGAGAGTTTTGACTACAACGGTTGCCGATCACCGCCTGCTGCTGGGTAAGAACTGGTAAGAATTTGAGATTTGCTTGACGGATTTGTGACACCCGCCACCACCACCACTTGTTAGTAGTCTGTAGGATCATATTCTTGTGTGTTTCTATTGCTGCTAACCATGCCAGGATCACAAGCCGACGAGACTGACTGGGAGAACTTGACGAACAAGGAGCTTCATGATACGTTTCAGCAAATGATGAGTGGACAGGTGCACGACGTGATAAACAGATTTGAAGAGGCCATGGAGAAGATAGATGGCATGGAGAAGACGTTTGAAACAAAGCTCGATAACAAGTTTGCTGAATTGCTTTCGTGTTTTCCACCACCACCACCGGCTGCTCCTGCCGCACCTCTGCAACAACAGCAACAACATCGACTACCTCCACGTCGGGAAACAGCCCTCCGCCGAGCGAGCCGTGTTCCTCTTCAGTCGGGCCAAACTGCTGGTGCTGCTGTTGATACTTCTGTGGCTCCTACTGCTGATGTGGAGGAGGATGATTATGTGGGAGATTATGAGGATGAGGTTGATCAAAATCAGAACTACGTGCCACCACGAGCACAGCATCCACCAGGTCGCCCACATGCAAATAATGGCAATGGTAGGGCTCACCCTCAGGTACGAGATCATCACCATCTCCCTAAACTAAAATTGAATATTCCACCATTTGAGGGTAGATATGTTCCTGATATATATCTTACTTGGGAGTTAGAAACTGAACAACGATTTACATGTTTACAATATCCCGAGGAGAGACGTGTTCCTGCTGCTGTTTGTGCATTCACTAGTTTTGCATGTGTTTGGTGGTCTGAGCATTGTAGATTATATCCTATTCCGGCTACTTGGGCTGCTTTGAAAACTGCTATGCGTACTCGTTGGGTTCCACCATATTATCAACGTGAATTACTTCAAAAATTGCAGCGCTTAAGACAGGGAAAAAATTCTGTAGAAGAATATTATCAGGAATTACAAACTGGCATGATTAGATGTGGTATTGTTGAGGAGAATGAAGCTATGCTTGCACGTTTTATGGGTGGATTAAATAGAGAGATTCAGACGATTCTAGAGTATAAGGAGTATACTAATATCACTCGTTTATTCCATCTTGCTTGTAAAGCTGAACGTGAAGTGCAGGATCGACAGGCATTGGCGCGGACTAACTTTTCTGCAGGTCGACCTTCATCATGGACACCACGTGCATCATCTACTTCCACACGTTCTGCTACACCGGCGCCTCCGTCGGCTGCCACCTCCAACCGTGATACAATAAAGCAGGCACAATCACCACTATCTGCCAAGAGCACACCTTCTGGGCCTGCAAAGAGCTCTTCTTCATCCATGGCATCAACAGGGCAAACACATGATATTATTTGTCGACGTTGCAAGGGTGGAGGTCATTATGCGAGAGAATGCCCATCTAAGCGTGTGATGATTGTAACTGAGGATGGTGGGTATGAGTCCGCTAATGACTATGATGAGGAGACCTTGGCTCTTATTACACGTGAAGAACATGGTGGAGACGATTCTGATCATGAGACACAATACCTGGCTCCTAAAGATGCTGACAGGTATGAATGTTTAGTTGCTCAACGTGTTTTGAGTGTGCAGGTTACAAAAGCTGAGCAAAATCAGAGGCATAATTTGTTCCATACAAAGGGAGTTGTGAAGGAACATTCTGTTCGCGTGATCATAGATGGAGGGAGCTGCAATAACTTGGCTAGCATGGAGATGGTGGAGAAGCTATCTCTCACCACAAGACCACATCCACATCCTTACTACATCCAATGGTTCAACAACAGCGACAAGGTTAAGGTAACACGTACTGTTCGTGTGCATTTTAGTATCTCTACATATGCTGATTATGTTGATTGTGATGTGGTACCTATGCAAGCATGTTCCTTATTACTTGGTAGACCATGGCAATTTGATAAAAATTCTATACACCATGGTAGAAACAATCAGTATACTCGTGTTCATAACGATAAAAATATTACTTTGCTTCCTATGACTCCTGATTCCATTTTGAAAGATGATATTAATAGAGCTAATAAAGAAAAACAGGAGACAAATAAGAGTGAAAATCAGATTGTGGCAAAAGAATTTGAGCACCAAATGAAGCCTAATAATAAACCATATACTGTTGTTTCTGAAATTAAATTGAAAAGTGCATGTTTACTTGCCACCAAATCTGATATTGATGAGCTAGATTTTAGCAAATCTGTTTGCTATGCTTTTGTGTGCAAAGAGGCATTCTTTTCATCCGAGGATGTGCCTTCCTCTTTGCCCCGTGCTGTCACTAACATTTTGCAGGAGTTCGCTGACGTCTTTCCACACGACGTGTCGCCGGGATTACCACCTATTCGAGGGATTGATCATCAAATCGACTTAATTCCCGGTGCTTCGCTACCCAACCGTGCACCATACCGTATCAATCCAGAGGAGACGAAGGAGATTATGCGTCAAGTACAAGAACTGCTCGACAAAGGTTATATACGCGAATCCCTTAGTCCTTGTGTTGTTCCTATCATTTTAGTGCCGAAAAAGGATGGTACGTCGCGTATGTGTGTTGATTGTAGAGGCATTAATAATATTACTATTCGTTATCGTCATCCTATTCCTAGGCTAGATGATATGCTTGATGAATTGAGTGGCTCTACAATATTCTCCAAAGTTGATTTGCGTAGTGGATACCATCAAATTCGTATGAAATTGGGTGATGAATGGAAAACAACATTTAAAACTAAGTTTGGATTATATGAGTGGGTAGTCATGCCTTTTGGGTTAACTAATGCACCTAGTACTTTCATGAGGTTAATGAACGAAGTTTTACGTGCTTTCATTGGACGATTTGTGGTAGTTTACTTTGATGACATATTGATTTATAGCAAATCTTCGGAGGAACATTTGGAACACTTACGTGCTGTTTTTATTGCCCTACGTGATGCACGTTTGTTTGGAAACCTTGGAAAGTGCACCTTTTGCACCGACCGAGTATCTTTTCTTGGCTATGTTGTTACTCCACAGGGAATTGAAGTTGATAAAGCCAAGATTGAAGCTATTGAGAGTTGGCCGCAGCCCAAAACGGTCACACAAGTGAGGAGTTTCCTTGGCCTCGCTGGTTTCTATAGGCGTTTTGTGAGAGATTTCAGCACCATTGCTGCACCTCTCAACGAGCTTACAAAGAAGAATGTGCCTTTTGTTTGGGGTACCGCACAGGAAGAAGCCTTCACGGTATTGAAAGATAAGTTGACACATGCTCCTTTACTCCAACTTCCTAATTTCAATAAGACTTTTGAGCTTGAATGTGATGCTAGTGGAATTGGATTAGGAGGTGTGTTATTACAAGATGGAAAACCTGTTGCATACTTTTCTGAAAAATTGAGTGGGCCTGGTCTGAACTATTCTACTTATGATAAAGAATTATATGCTCTTGTTCGGACCTTAGAAACATGGCAACATTATTTATGGCCCAAGGAATTTGTTATACATTCTGATCATGAATCTTTGAAACACATTAAAAGTCAAGCAAAACTGAACCGTAGACATGCTAAATGGGTTGAATTCATTGAGACTTTCCCTTATGTCATTAAACACAAGAAGGGTAAAGAAAATGTTATTGCTGATGCCTTGTCTCGTCGTTATACTATGCTTTCACAACTTGACTTTAAAATATTTGGTTTGGAGACCATCAAAGATCAATATGTTCATGATGCTGAATTTAAAGATGTATTGCAGAATTGTAAGGAAGGGAGAACTTGGAACAAGTTCGTTCTTAACGATGGATTTGTGTTTGTTGCTAACAAGCTATGCATTCCAGCTAGCTCCGTTCGTCTTTTGTTGTTGCAGGAGGCGCATGGAGGAGGATTAATGGGACACTTTGGCGTCAAGAAGACGGAGGATATACTTGCTACACATTTCTTTTGGCCAAAGATGAGACGGGATGTTGAGCGTTTTGTTGCTCGCTGCACTACATGTCAAAGAGCTAAGTCACGACTCAATCCTCATGGTTTATATATGCCTTTGCCTGTACCTAGTGTTCCTTGGGAGGATATATCTATGGACTTTGTTTTAGGTTTACCTCGAACAAAGAAGGGGAGGGATAGCATATTTGTTGTCGTGGATAGGTTCTCGAAAATGGCACACTTTATACCATGTCATAAAAGCGATGATGCTGTTAATGTTGCTGATTTGTTCTTTCGTGAAATTATTCGCTTGCATGGTGTGCCAAATACTATTGTTTCAGATCATGATACTAAATTTCTTAGCCACTTTTGGAGATGTTTATGGGCTAAGTTGGGGACTAAACTGCTTTTTAGTACTACTTGTCACCCCCAAACTGATGGACAAACTGAAGTAGTCAATAGAACATTGTCTACTATGCTTAGGGCTGTTTTGAAGAATAATAAGAAAATGTGGGAGGAATGCTTGCCTCATATTGAATTTGCTTATAATCGTTCATTGCATTCTACTACTAAGATGTGCCCTTTTGAAGTTGTGTATGATTTCCTACCTCGTGCACCTATTGATTTGTTGCCTCTTCCATCTTCGGAGAAGGTTAATTTTGATGCTAAACAACGTGCTGAATTGATTTTAAAAATGCATGAGTTAACTAAGGAAAACATTGAGCGTATGAATGCTAAATATAAACTTGCTGGAGATAAGGGTAGAAAACATGTTGTGTTTGCACCTGGAGATCTTGTTTGGTTACATTTGCGTAAGGATAGATTTCCTGATTTGCGCAAATCAAAGCTAATGCCACGTGCTGATGGTCCCTTTAAGGTGTTAGAGAAAATAAATGATAATGCATATAAACTTGAGCTGCCTGCAGATTTTGGGGTTAGTCCCACTTTTAACATTGCAGATTTGAAGCATTATGTGGGTGAGGAAGATGAACTTTCGTCGAGGACGACTTCATTTCAAGAAGGGGAGGATGATGAGGACATCAATACAATTGTTACACCCACAGCCTGATAGAGGCAAAGGTGTCCCGTCTTTCGATGAGATGGTGGATTTCGCTTTGGGGGAAGTCGACTTTGACGATCCGACTACGAACATGCGAGGACGTCGCGCCTTAGCAATCGCTAAACCAACTCCGAGAGGTTATT
Source organism: Triticum dicoccoides (assembly GCF_002162155.2). Taxonomy (NCBI): domain Eukaryota; kingdom Viridiplantae; phylum Streptophyta; class Magnoliopsida; order Poales; family Poaceae; genus Triticum; species Triticum dicoccoides. The sequence goes on along the minus strand of NC_041384.1, from coordinate 325,482,306 downwards.
GACCACGCTGGAGCACGATCAACCTGACCACGAGGGTCTGTTTCCTGCGAGCAAACGAAGAACAAGCAAGAAACTAAGATTGCAATCTGGATATTGCGAATATAAGATGGAAGCTTTATTGATCAAGGTGGGGTTCTGTGACGCCTTTGTCTGGTCGTTGAACACAAACGAAGTACGCGAAGTTGCAGCTATGGCGAACTTTTAATCTAAACAAAACCCAAAGTCTAAACGATGCCCTAAGGGCTGTATATATGGAGGAAGAGGGGGGAATTTCGTGGCCCTTGGTGGAGGGGTCCGAAATCAACCCTATCTCTTGTTTCCCCACACATACGGACTCTAAAAATAGCCTATACTTATGTATTTCGAAATTACATGGGCCTGGCCCAATAATAAGGTGACGCAGCACCTAAAATAGCCTCGGGACGAAATTTATGAAGTGGCATCTTGTATATTTCGTCCACGGCTTCATGCACCCATTATGGTGGCTTCAAAGTCCTGAAATCATCACTTGTAACTCCGTTCTTGTTCCCCTTGCGCATGACATCATCTCCATGCTTGTTCTTGCTCCAATGTTCATCCTTCTCCAAGCTAGGCCCTTCATTTGTAAGCAAAACAAATGTATCCAATTTAGGCAGCATCATATTCTCATGAACATTAGAATCATTACCAAGAAACGAAAGTACCTGGTAATTTAGTTGGCGTGCACGAGCTCTAGTAATTGGTCCAGTATGTATAGCAGCAGGGGCTGTGGGTGTAACAATTGTATTGATGTCCTCATCACGTAATTCCCGGTGCTTCGCTACCCAACCGTGCACCATACCGTACCAATCCAGAGGAGACGAAGGAGATTAGGCGTCAAGTACAAGAACTGCTCGACAAAGGTTATATACGCGAATCCCTTAGTCCTTGTGCTGTTCCTATCATTTTAGTGCCGAAGAAGGATGGTACGTCGCGTATGTGCGTTGATTGTAGAGGCATTAATAATATTACTATTCGTTATCGTCATCCTATTCCTAGGCTAGATGATATGCTTGATGAATTGAGTGGCTCTACAATATTCTCCAAAGTTGATTTGCGTAGTGGATACCATCAAATTCGTATGAAATTGGGTGATGAAAGGAAAACAGCATTTAAAACTAAGTTTGGATTATATGAGTGGTTAGTCATGCCTTTTGGGTTAACTAATGCACCTAGTACTTTCATGAGGTTAATGAACGAACTTTTACGTGCTTTCATTGGACGATTTGTGGTAGTTTACTTTGATGACATATTGATTTATAGCAAATCTTTGGAGGAACATTTGGAACATTTACGTGCTGTTTTTATTGCTCTACGTGATGCACGTTTGTTTGGAAACCTTGGAAAGTGCACCTTTTGCACCGACCGAGTATCTTTTCTTGGCTATGTTGTTACTCCACAGGGAATTGAAGTTGATAAAGCCAAGATTGAAGCTATTGAGAGTTGGCCGCAGCCCAAAACGGTCACACAAGTGAGGAGTTTCCTTGGCCTCGCTGGTTTCTATAGGCGTTTTGTGAGAGATTTCAGCACCATTGCTGCACCTCTCAACGAGCTTACAAAGAAGGATGTGCCTTTTGTTTGGGGTACCGCACAGGAAGAAGCCTTCATGGTATTGAAAGATAAGTTGACACATGCTCCTTTACTCCAACTTCCTAATTTCAATAAGACTTTTGAGCTTGAATGTGATGCTAGTGGAATTGGATTAGGAGGTCTGTTATTACAAGATGGAAAACCTGTTGCATACTTTTCTGAAAAATTGAGTGGGCCTAGTCTGAACTATTCTACTTATGATAAAGAATTATATGCTCTTGTTCGGACCTTAGAAACATGGCAACATTATTTATGGCCCAAGGAATTTGTTATACATTCTGATCATGAATCTTTGAAACACATTAAAAGTCAAGCAAAACTGAACCGTAGACATGCTAAATGGGTTGAATTCATTGAGACTTTCCCTTATGTCATTAAACACAAGAAGGGTAAAGAAAATGTTATTGCTGATGCCTTGTCTCGTCGTTATATGATGCTTTCACAACTTGACTTCAAAATATTTGGTTTGGAGACCATCAAAGATCAATATGTTCATGATGCTGAATTTAAAGATGTATTGCAGAATTGTAAGGAAGGGAGAACTTGGAACAAGTTCGTTCTTAACGATGGATTTGTGTTTCGTGCTAACAAGCTATGCATTCCAGCTAGCTCCGTTCGTCTTTTGTTGTTGCAGGAGGCGCATGGAGGAGGATTAATTGGACACTTTGGCGTCAAGAAGACCGAGGATATACTTGCTACACATTTCTTTTGGCCAAAGATGAGACGGGATGTTGAGTGTTTTGTTGCTCGCTGCACTACATGTCAAAGAGCTAAGTCACGACTCAATCCTCATGGTTTATATATGCCTTTGCCTGTACCTAGTGTTCCTTGGGAGGATATATCTATGGACTTTGTTTTAGGTTTACCTCGAACAAAGAAGGGGAGGGATAGCATATTTGTTGTCGTGGATAGGTTCTCGAAAATGGCACACTTTATACCATGTCATAAAAGCGATGATGCTGTTAATGTTGCTGATTTGTTCTTTCGTGAAATTATTCGCTTACATGGTGTGCCAAATACTATTGTTTCAGATCGTGATACTAAATTTCTTAGCCACTTTTGGAGATGTTTATGGGCTAAGTTGGGGACTAAGCTGCTTTTTAGTACTACTTGTCACCCCCAAACTGATGGACAAACTGAAGTAGTCAATAGAACATTGTCTACTATGCTTAGGGCTGTTTTGAAGAATAACAAGAAAATGTGGGAAGAATGCTTGCCTCATATTGAATTTTCTTATAATCGTTCATTGCATTCTACTACTAAGATGTGCCCTTTTGAAATTGTGTAGGGTTTCCTACCTCGTGCACCTATTGATTTGTTGCCTCTTCCATCTTCAGAGAAGGTTAATTTTGATGCTAAAGAACGTTCTGAATTGATTTTAAAAATGCATGAGTTAAGTAAGGAAAACATTGAGCGTATGAATGCTAAATATAAACTTGCTGGAGATAAGGGTAGAAAACATGTTGTGTTTGCGCCTGGAGATCTTGTTTGGTTACATTTGCGTAAAGATAGATTTCCTAATCTGCGCAAATCAAAGCTAATGCCACGTGCTGATGGTCCTTTTAAGGTGTTAGAGAAAATAAATGATAATGCATATAAACTTGAGCTACCTGTAGATTTTGGGGTTAGTCCCACTTTTAACATTGCAGATTTGAAGTCTTATTTGGGTGAGGAAGATGCGCTTCCGTCGAGGACGACTTCATTTCAAGAAGGGGAGGATGATGAGGACATCAATACCATTGTTACACCCACAACCCTTACTGTTACATATACTGGACCAATTACTAGAGCTCGCGCACGCCAATTAAATTACCAGGTACTTTCGTTTCTTGGTAAATGATTCCAATGTTCATGAGATTATGATGCTGCCTAAATTGGATACATTTGTTTTGCTTACAAATGAAGGGCCTAGCATGGAGAAGGATGAACATTGGAGCAAGAACACGCATGGAGTTGATGGCATGCGCAAGGGGATCAAGAACGGAGTTACAAGTGATGATTTCAGGACTTTGAAGCCGCCATAAGGAGTGCATGAAGCCTTGGACGAAATATACAAGATGCCACTTCATAATATTCGTCCATAGGCTATTCTAGGTGCTGCGTCACCTTATTAATGGGCCAGGCCCATGTAATTTCGAAATACTTAAGTATAGGCTATTTTTAGAGTCCGTATGTGTGGGGAAACAAGAGTTAGGGTTGGTTTCGGACCCCACCCTCAAGGGCCACGAAATTCCCCCCTCTTCCTCCATATATACAGCCCTTAGGGCGTCGTTTAGACTTTGAGTTTTGTTTAGATTAAAAGTTCGCCATAGCTGCAACTTCGCGTACTTCGTTTGTGTCCAACGACCAGACCAAGACGTCACAGAACCCCACCTTGATCAATAAAGCTTTCATCTTATATTCGCAATATCCTGATTGCAATCTCAGTTTCTTGCTTGTTCTTCGTTTGCTCGCAGGAAACAGACCCTCGTGGTCAGGTTGATCGAGCTTCGGCGTGGTCAATAACCCTCGGAAGTTGGTTTAGCGATTGCTAAGGCGCGACGTCTCGCACGTTCGTAGTCGGATCGTCAAGGTCAACTCCCACAGAAAACGATAGCCACCATCTCATCGAAACATCGGGACACCTTAGCCCCTATCACATGCCGTGTCAACTACCTCACTCACTAAGTGTTGTGGCTCACTCACTCCCTCTCGGATGCTCTCACTCATATGGTTGGTGGAGTCACTCAAATGGCTCTCAACCTCACATAGGATGTGTGGCATGCTCTCAAGTGTGGGGCTAGTGGTGGTCACACTCATCCTCTCATAGGAAATGCTCTCAATGTCACGTGTGGTGGAGTCACTCATGTCACTCATGTGGTGGTGGCTCTCCTCACATGGCAATTGGGGCATCTCGTCACATGTCGTTGTCGGAGAGATGTTGGTGCAAATGTCTCCATGCTCAATCATGTCGTGGTCGTAGCCGTGGATGAAGGCCGAAGATGGCACATCATCACTCTCCTTGAAGACCAAAGATAAGGTCCCATGAGCGGTCTCGTAGCTTGACTCAGAGTATGAGTCCAATATGGGCGCCGTCTTCATGTTGTTGAAGAGGTTCGTGCTCGTCGCCGTGGTCGAAGGGGATGGCCCTAGGTCGACCTTCTTGTTGCCATCTTGTTGTAGGAGGTCCATATGATGTGGCACCTCATAGCTCATCTCCATGACCGAAGGGAAATTCCCATGCTCGGCCATCTTTCTTGAGGGGCTTCCAAAGATGGAAGTGTCACCCTCACTTGTAGGTGGTTGCCTTGGACTTGATGAAGTCAATGTAGGCGTACTCGTGGGAAGTAGGGGAAGATGCCATACGTCCAAAGGCGAAGATGCCTTGGTAGCACTTGGCGAAGATGCTGAAGTGGTTGTTGTAGCCGTAGCATGCTCTTGGTGGTGCTTGTCTCCCGGTCTTCTCTTGTGGTCATGAAGTTTGGACTTGGCGTGAAGTAGGGCTTGTTTGGACTTGTAGGTAGGCGCAACTCGAGCATCTTCATGTTGATGGTGGCGTTGTCGCACTTGAGCTCGTAGTAGATGTCGTTCATCGTCGTCATGCACATGTTGCTTGGAGGTGACATGCCCTTCATGACGAGATGGATCACGAATGTGATGGTGGTCGCCATGGACTTGTGGACGTGGACGACTTGCGCTTGTGTCGCTTGGGCGCTCCGAAGAGGATCGATGTGCTTGCCGCCGCCTTGAAGATGACGAAGGGGAAGTAGACTTGATCAAGGCCCGAATCTCGTCCATCCTTGCATCTTGCTCCTCCTTTTGTGTGGAAAGCTTGTTGTCGATGTAGTCCCTTTTCCTCGCTTCAGAGTGACGAATGTCGATGGAGAGGTTGTCGATGCGCTCTCGCAATCTTGATTGTGCGCCTTGCATTTGTCGTTGTAGATCGAAGATTGGCACTTTGGTGATGTAGTTGTTCACGCCGTCGTTGTTGTGGAAGACCGGAGATGAAATGCCTTGCCTATCCATCACAAGATTCGAGCCAATATGAGTGGAGAAAGAGAAGAACGAATACCAAATGTACCTTGATCGAAGTTGAAAGTGGATCAATGATCACTCCAATGTGGACAAGGAAATAGCACAATTGGTACCAATTCTTGTCGGTTTCTCACACCTACACAAATAAGGCTTATGGTGGAGCTCGGTGAGGATAGTGGCACAAACTTTTTTATGCAAAATGTTAGCAAGAGTCAATAATGTTGAAAGAGATTCACAAATTTGCAAGTGTAACATGTAGACCAATAGCAATATGTGGCACACGGAAACACACACACGGATAGATAAATGGGGTCATGCAACCAAGGATGAGCACAAAATGTGGAATCCACAGAAAACGCTCATGTTGCACAACTCAAGAGAGACGCTAGCACGATTGCTCAATAGGCGGATACGACACTTGTGCACAACCTATAAGATGCAAAATGTATCAACTTTCTATCCCAAGTATGCTATATATGTATGGCTCCCGGTGTTATGATCCAAGGTGATCTCATATGACACTGTGGTATGATGCTATGGCACTTGCTTACAAGCTCTTTGTTCACTCTTTTTCTTTGCTTAAAAGCCTTATTCTTTTTTTTTTGTATGGCCACTTTGCGAAATGCACAAACCAAGATAGCTATTTTGTATATGCGGGAACAAACTTGAGGCACACGAGATGGTATGATACCAATATGGTATGTATGCAATGTATGGTGTAGATCACTAATGTGCACAAGTAACGTTGCCGGCAATACTCAAATGGCTAGTCTCGATAGGTAAGTGACGCAAAATGGGTTAGGGGTTATCAATGCAATGACAAGGGAATATACAATGGAGGGATACCACGATACCAAGATGATATGGAGGTTACCGTCCCTGTCGATGATGAGTGGCGGTGATCTTGATGGAGATACCAAGATGATGGAGACTCGTCCCTAAGTAGCCGAAACACCTTAGGAAATAGAAAAACCGCGAACTCAAAATCTCAAATGTCAAAATGGTGGTGGCGGGATGCGGTGGTGGTGTTGCGGAAGCTCAATGGGATTGCGACAATGCAATGATGGGTTATGCGAGTAGGCAATGCGGAAATGGAGGGTAAGGTGGTGGACTATACATGGTGTAGGAGTTGGAAGCACGGTCCCTAAGTAGCCGAAACACCTTAGGAGACACAACTCACAACACAAACAAAATTGGGTTAAGTTGGGGAGGTCTGCGGTGGTGTAGCGGATGATGTGGTGGAAGCCCTAGGCAAAGATGCCAAAATGCACAAACTTTTATGGTGTCAAAAGGTGGTGAAACCAAGGTGAGGTCCTCGGGCATGTCGATAGCTTCAAAACGAGCCAAAGAACACTCAAATCGGAGTTCGGAGTGAAAAGTTGTGATGAAAACGGTGAAGAAGGCTGATGCTGAAATTCTGTGCAATGCTTCGGGTTAGGCCAGAAGTTCCGGGGGGTGGCCGGAAGTTCTGGGGGTCGCGGAAAAACTGCGGGGAGTGTGGGGATTTTTGGGGTAAACTCTCTGTTTAGCCCGGAAGTTCCGGGGCTGGGACGGAAGTTCCGGGGGACGGAAGTTCCGGGGGTCGTGGAATTTCTTCCGGGACGAACCCTAAATTCCAGATCTGAGAATGGGGGCGGAAAAACTTGATTTCCAAGGTCAAAATTGAGATGATTTCGTGGATGGAAATGGGGGAAAATAAGGGGAATGCTAGATCCACTCATAACACAGCGAATCCATGGATCAAAATCAACAAAACATCAACAAAACCAACAAATCAAAAAAAATTGGGGCTATTTTTGGTGGGGATTTTCAAAATTGGGGAAGAACACAACAAAATTAGGCTAGAAAACAAAGAGGGGGGCTCCGAAATCGTGATCAACGTGGCTCATGATACCAAGATGATGTAGGGTAGAACCCTAGTGGCCTGATCTTTCACGAAAGGAGCGGATCCCGCGAAGAACACGAGGAGGGAAACGAGGGGAAAATCACGAGGGGAACACAAGAGAACACTCAAACCAACAAGTATGATCACACATGTGCTAGATCCTCGAAACACAAAGAGAGATACACGATCCAAAGTCAACAACGGACGATACAAGAGGTAACCGGTTCTTCTCCGTGAGGAGGTCTTGAATCCACAAGGGGATCTTCTCCGCAAGGAGGTCTTGAATCCAAGGTGGATCTTCTCCGAAGAGGGGCCGCGGTCTCTCTCAAGGAGTAGATCCGACATGGATGAGCGTAGCTCTATCTCTCAAATGAGCTATCACAACGCTAACCCTAACTAGGAGGAGGTGGGGGAGTATATATAGTGCTAGCCTAGGAAGGGGTAAGTGAGAGGGGGGATACATGGGCCCTTGGCCTGAATCTTTGCACGCACGTAGGCCGAAAGTTCCGGGTGGGGCCGGAAGTTCCGGGCTCCGGAAGTTCCGGGCGGGTTCCGGCCGGGTACCGGGCTATCCAGAGAGTTGGCGCGCTCGGGGCTGGTCTGGACTCCGGGGCCGGAGGTTCCGGGAAGGTCAGAAGGTCCGGGGGCCAGAAGTTCCGGGCTTTCCAGAAGCTTGTCCTTGCTTCTTCTTCCTTCTCTTCCATTCTTGGCCTTGGTCCTTGGATCCTCCATGGTCGTCTTGGTTGTACCTGAGTATATGCAAGGTCCATGCATGAGGTACTAGCCATGTCTCATATGTGGAAAGTGATGGTTCGAAGAGGAGTGAGTTCACCTTGTGTCCAATGGCGTATGGTCGAGGTCTCATCATATGTCCTCTTGGGGCTTGGGGAGTAATCGAAGTGTACATGGGGATGATCGTAGGATGCTCCGCATCAACATGTGCGTGAAAGTTTGAGCCCTTGTGCCGTTCTGGTCATTCTTGTGCCAAAACGTGATGGTAGTTTTCGCATGTGCTCCGATTGTAGACCTACCAATGCTATCACCGTTCGATATAGGTATCCCATTCCACGCCTAGATGCTATGCTTGATGAGCTTAGCGGTGCCACTTTATTTTCCTAAATTGATCTTAAGAGTGGTTACTATCAAATCCGCATACAAGAGGGTGATGAATGGAAAACCGCCTTCAAAACCAAGTTTGGTTTGTATGAGTGGTTAGTCATGCCTATGGGTCTTTCGGAAGCACCGGGAACTTTTATGCGCCTCATGAATCATGTCTTTCGCCCTTACATTGGTATATTTGTTGTGGTCTACTTTGATGTTATTCTTGTGTTTAGCAAATCTATCATAGAGCATGTCACCCATGTCCGCACCGTTTTGCAAACTCTTAGAAAAGAGCGCCTCTATGCTAATATGGAGAAATGCCTTTTTGGTGTTGATAAGCTCGTTTTCTTGGGTTTTGTTGTTTCTTCTAAGGGTGTTCATGTTGATGAGTCCAAGATTAATGCTATTAAGACTTGGCCGCAACCAACCAACTTGCATCAAGTGCGTAGTTTTCTTGGCCTTGTGGGTTTCTATCGTTGCTTTGTGAAGGATTTTAGCACCATTGCTTCGCCTTTGCATGCTTTGAGCAAGAAGAATGCACCTTTTGTTTGGGGACCATCCCAAGATACCGCATTCAATGAGCTTAAGAATTTGCTTACTCATGCTCCCGTGCTTGCTTTACCCAACTTCGACAAGCCTTTTGAAATTCATTGCGATGCTAGTGGTAATGGCATAGGAGGTGTGTTAACACAAGAGAAGCGCCCCATAGCTTACTTTAGTGAGAAACTTTCCGGAGCGCAACTCAATTATCCCATCTATGACAAAGAGCTATATGCTTTAGTCCGTGTTTTGCGTGAATGGGAACATTACATTCGTCCCCATGAGTTTATCATTCATACCGATCATGAGACTCTCAAGTATCTTAAGGGACAAACAAAGTTGAACAAGCGTCATGCTAAATGGAGTGAATTTATTGAGTCTTTTCCCTATGTCATCAAGTACATCAAGGGTAAAGAAAACATAGTAGTGGATGCTCTTTCCCGCATATGCATGCTTGTCATGCAACTTGAGTTAGATGTCATTGGCTTTGAGCATATCAAAGACTTGTATGAGCATGATGCAACTTTTGCTACTCCTTATGCCAAGTGTTTGTCGAATACATCTTGGGAATGCTATTATATCAAAGACGGCTATCTTATGAGAGCCAACAAACTTTGCATTCCCGAGTCGTCTCTTCGTTTGTTGCTTTTGCAGGAATCGCATGGAGGAGGCTTAATGGGACAGTTCGGACGCGACAAGACGTTCGCCACGCTCTCGAAGAGCTACTTTTGGCCAAAGATGTTTCAGGACGTCAATCGTTTCACCAACCGGTGTTCTACATGTCGCAAAGCTAAGTCCAAAACTCAATATCATGGTCTCTATATGCCTTTACCAATCCCATACCAACCATGGGAAGACATTAGCATGGACTTTGTATTGGTTTGCCTAGAACTCGAAATGGGAAAGATTCCATATTTGTCGTTGTGGACCGTTTCTCAAAAATGGCACATTTTATTCCTTGCCACAAGATAGACGATGCTTCACATGTTGCTAATCTCTTTTGTAGGGATTGCATCTCCATGGTGTGCCAAAAACCATCATCTCGGACCGCGACGTCAAGTTCCTTAGCTACTTTTGGAAGACCCTATGCGCCAAGCTCGGAATCGAGCTACTCTTCTCCACGGCGTACCATCATCAAACCGACGGCCAAACGGAGGTGACAAACCGCACACTCTCCGCTCTACTTCGAGTACTCATCAAGAAGAACATCAAGGAGTGGGAGGAGTGTCTATCCATCGCCGAGTTCTCCTACAACCGAGCAAGTCCCCTTTTGAGGTCGTCTACGGATTCAACCCTTTGTCACCATTGGATATTCTACCTTTACCACTCCAAGAGCGAATCAATTTGGACGCAAGTGCAAGAGCGACCCATATCAAGAAGGTGAATGAAGATACAAAAAACACCATCAAGCGCCAAGTACAACGCCTTACGACCAAGCTCAACGTCACCAAGCACCCTATGATATTCAACATTGGAGACCTAGTGTGGCTACACCTTCGCAAGGACCGTTTCCCCAAGAACGCAAGTCCAAACTTCGACCACGCGCGGATGGTTATATTTGCGTAAGGATAGATTTCCTAATTTGCGCAAATCAAAGCTAATGCCACGTGCTGATGGTCCTTTTAAGGTGTTAGAGAAAATAAATGATAATGCATATAAACTTCAGCTGGCTGTAGATTTTGGGGTTAGTCCCACTTTTAACATTGCAGATTTGAAGCCTTATTTGGGTGAGGACGATGAACTTTTGTCGTGGAGGACTTCATTTCAAGAAGGGGAGGATGATGAGGACATCAATACCATTGTTACACCCACAGCCCCTGCTGCTATACATATTGGACCAATTACTAGAGCTCACGCACGCCAATTGAATTATCAGGTACTTTCGTTTCTTGGTAACGATTCTAATGTTCATGAGAATATGATGCTGCCTAAATTGGATACATTTGTTTTGCTTACAAATGAAGGTCCTAGCTTGGACAAGAAAGATGAACCTTGGAGCAAGTTCAAGCATGGAGATGATGGCATGCGCAAGGGGATCAAGAACGGAGTTACAAGTGATGATTTCAGGACTTCGAAGCCACCATAAGGAGTGCATGAAGCCTTGGAAGAAATATACAAGATGCCACTTCATAAATTTCGTCCAGAGGCTATTTTAGGTGCTGCGTCACCTTATTATTGGGCCAGGCCCATGTATTTTCGAAATACTTAAGTATAGGTTGTTTTTAGAGTCCGTATGTGTGGGGAAACAAGAGTTAGCGTTGGTTTCGGACCCCTCCTCCAAGGGCAACGAAATCCCCCCTCTTCCTCCATATATACACAGCCCTTAGGGCGTCGTTTAGACTTTGGGTTTTGTTTAGATTAAAAGTTCGCCATAGCTGCAACTTCGCGTACTTCGTTTGTGTCCAGCGACCAGACAAAGACGTCACAGAACCCCACCTTGATCGATAAAGCTTTCATCTTATATTCGCAATATCCATATTGCAATCTCAGTTTCTTGCTTGTTCTTCGTTTGGTCGCAGTAAACAGGCCCTCGTGGTCAGGTTGATCGTGCTCCGGCGTGGTCAATAACCCCTCGAAGTTGGTTTAGCGATTGCTAAGGCGCGACGTCCTTGCACGTTCGTAGTCGGATCGTCAAAGTCGACTTCCTCTAAAACGATAGCCACCATCTCACGGAAAGACGGGACACCTTTGCCCCTATCACTGTGGGTGACTAGTAGTGTTGATTAAATCTTGTAGTTGATTACTATATGGTTTATTTGGTGGAAGATTATATGTTCAGATGCATTATGCTATTCAATACCCCTCTGATCTTGAGCATGATTATCATTTATGAGTAGTTACTTTTGTTCTTGATGTCACGGGAGAAATCTTGTTGCATGTAATCATGTGAACTTGATATGTGTTCGATATTTTCCTGATATGTATGTTGTGATTCCCTTCGTGGTGTCATGTGAATGTCGACTACATGACACTTCACCATATTTGGGCCTAAGGGAATGCATTGTGGATTAGTTATTAGATGATGGGTTGCTAGACTGACAGAAGCTTAAACCATAGTTTATGCGCTACTTTTTAAGGGACCGGTTTGGATCCAAAAGTTTAATGATATTGTTAGATTTTATCTTAATACTTTTCTCATGGTTGTGGATGCTTGAGAAGGGGTTAATCATAAGTAGGAGGTTTGTTCAGGTAAGAACATTACCTAAGCACCGGTCCACCCACATATCAAATTATCAAAGTAGCGAACACGAATCGAATCAACATGATGAAAGTGACTAGATGAAATTCCCGTGTACCCTCAAGAACGCTTTGCCTAATATAAGAAATTGTTTTGGCCTATCCTTTGTCACAAAAGGATTGGGCTATCTTGCTGCACTTCAATTATTGTTACCATTACTTGCTCGTTACAAATTATCTTGCTAGCAAACTATCTGTTACCGACAATTTCAGTGCTTACAAGAAACCACTTGTCATTTCCTTCTGCTCCTCGTTGGGTTCGACACTCTTCCGTATCAAAAGGACTACGATTGATCCCCTATACTTGTGGGTCATCACTCCTCGAGCTAGTGCACCAAGCTACCAAGGCGGAGTGACAAGTGCAAGATGACCTCAAGTACGCCAAGTACTCTTCGAAGATCTACGGTTCATGCGCTCAAGCTTCAACGACTACGACACCGTCAATCATGACTAAATCTTCTCCAAGCATCGGTGACAAGTCAAGCTACAAGAATCCTTCTACATCTTCGACACCTTCGAGTCGTCCTCCTACTACAAGAAACTATAAGCCAAGAGCTTCATCGTAACTACTCCAACGGATGAGACCATAAAGATGAGTTCCATCAAATGCTTCACTTGCCAAGGCCGAAGCCACAAGACATTTGAGTGACCCACATGGCGCATCATGATCGCCAATTATGATGGCACCTACGACTCCATGAGTGAATAAGAAATGGAAGCACTTGAGCACGTGGCCGTGCACCTTCAAGTGAACGAGAATGAAGACCTTGTGCATGTGGCCATTGGAGTGCGATGAGGTTCCTATGTCTGTGTGACATCTCCTCCTAGGAAGACCTTGGCAATTCGACTGCAACATCGTCCACAATGGATGGGCCAATCACTATAGCGTCAAGAACAAGGACAAGGAGTACGTGCTACAAACAATGTCGCCAAGTTAAATGATCATTGTCAAGCAGGCTTCAACACATTGTGGAGAGAATAGTGAGCGAGTGAACCACCAAAAAGAGAGTGTGCGCCACAAGACAAAATCTAGCGAATCCATGATGAGCGATAAGAAAAACGTAGTGTTTTTAGCGACCAAAAGAGACATGAGGGATGTGATTGAGAGCCCATCGAGTGTTCTTCACTTTGTACTTGTGTGGAAAGATGAGGCGATGAGGACTAATACTTCATGACATCTACCTTTGGTGTTGTCTCATTTATTGCTGGAATTTGAGGACATATTTCCTGATGAGCTACCTCCCGGACTTCCTCCACTTCGCGGACGAACACCGCATCAACCTCATCCCCGGCACACATTTACCAAACAAGGCACTCATAGAGGCGAAGGTGTCCCGATGTTTCGATGAGATGGTGGCTATCGTTTTCTGTGGGAGTCGACCTTGACGATCCGACTACGAACATGCGAGAAGTCGCGCCTTAGCAATCGCTAAACCAACTTCTGAGGGTTATTGACCACGCCAAAGCACGATCAACCTGACCACAAGGGTCTGTTTCCTGCGAGCAAACGAAGAACAAGCAAGAAACTGAGATTGCAATCTGGATATTGCGAATATAAGATGAAAGATTTATTGACCAAGGTGGGGTTCTGTGATGCCTTGGCCTGGTCGTTGAACACAAACGAGGTACGCGAAGTTGCAGCTATGGTGAACTTTTAATCTAAACAAAACCCGAAGTCTAAACGACGCCCTAAGGGTTGTATATATGGAGGAAGAGGGGGGAATTTCGTGGCCCTTGGAGGAGGGGTCCGAAACCAACCCTAACTCATATTTCCCCACACATACGGACTCTAAAAACAGCCTATACTTAAGTATTTCGAAAATACATGGGCCTGACCCAATAATAAGGTGACGCAGCACCTAAAATAGCCTCTGGACGAAGTTTATGAAGTGGCATCTTGTATATTTCGTCCAAGGCTTCATACACTCCTTATGGTGGCTTCAAAGTCCTGAAATCCTCACTTGTAACTCCGTTCTTGATCCCCTTGCGCATGCCATCATCTCCATGCTTGAACTTGCTCCAAGGTTCATCTTTCTTGTCCAAGCTAGGCCCTTCATTTGTAAGCTAAACAAATGTATCCAATTTAGGCAGCATCATATTCTCATGATCATTAGAATTGTTACCAAGAAACGAAAGTACCTAATAATTCAATTGGCGTGCGCGAGCTCTAGTAATTGGTACAGTATGTATAGCAGCAGGGGCTGTGGGTGTAACAATGGTATTGATGTCCTGATCATCCTCCCCTTCTTGAAATGAAGTCGTGCTCGACGGAAGCTCATCTTCCTCACCCAAATAAGGCTTCAAATCTGCAATGTTAAAAGTGGGACTAACCCCAAAATCGGCAGGCAGCTCAAGTTTATATGGATTATCATTTATTTTCTCTAACACCTTAAAAGGACCATCAGCACGTGGCATTAGCTTTGATTTACGCAAATTAGGAAATCTATCCTTACGCAAATGTAACCAAACAAGATCTCCAGGTGCAAACACAACATGTTTTCTACCCTTATCTCCGGCAAGTTTATATTTAGCATTCATACGCTCAATGTTTTCCTTAGTTAACTCATGCATTTTTAAAATCAATTCAACACGTTCTTTGGCATCAAAATTAACCTTCTCCGAAGATGGAAGAGGCAAAAAATCAATAGGTGCACGAGGTAGGAAACCATACACAATTTCAAAAGGGCACATCTTAGTAGTAGAATGCAATGAACGATTATAAGCAAATTCAATATGAGGCAAGCATTCTTCCCACATTTTCTTAGTATTCTTCAAAACAGACCTAAGCATAGTAGACAATGTTCTATTGACTACTTCAGTTTGTCCATCAGTTTGGGGGTGACAAGTAGTACTAAAAAGCAGTGTAGTCCCCAACTTAGCCCATAAACATCTCCAAAAGTGGCTAAGAAATTTAGTATCACGATCTAAAACAATAGTATTTGGCACACCATGCAAGCGAACAATTTCACGAAAGAACAAATCAGCAACATTAATAGCATCATCGCTTTTATGACATGGTATAAAGTGTGCCATTTTTGAGAACCTATCCACGACAACAAATATGCTATCCCTCCCCTTCTTTGTTCGAGGTAAACCTAAAACAAAGTCCATAGATATATCCTCCCAAGGAACACTAGGTACAGGCAAAGGCATATATAAACCATGAGCATTGAGTCGTGACATAGCTTTTTGACATGTAGTGCAGTGAGCAACAAAATGCTCAACATCCCGTCTTATCTTTGGCCAAAAGAAATGTGTAGCAATTAAATCCTCCGTCTTCTTGACGCCAAAGTGTCCCATTAATCCTCCTCCGTGTGCCTCCTTCAACAACAAAAGACGAACGGAGCTAGTTGGAATCCATAGCTTGTTAGCACAAAACACCAATCTATCGTTAAGAATGAACTTGTTCCAAGTTCTCCCTTCCTTACAATTCTGCAATACATCTTTAAATTCAGCATCATGCACATATTGATCTTTGATGGTCTCCAAACCAAATATTTTAAAGTCAAGTTGTGAAAGCATAGTATAACGACGAGACAATGCATCAGCAATAACATTTTCTTTACCCTACTTGTGTTTAATGACATAAGGGAAAGTCTCAATGAATTCAGCCCATTTAGCAAGTCTACGGTTCAGTTTTCCTTGACTTTTAATGTGTTTCACAGATTCAGCCCATTTAAGGTCCGAACAAGAGCATATAATTCTTTATCATAAGTAGAATAGTTCAGACTAGGCCCACTCAATTTTTCAGAAAAATATGCAGCAGGTTTGCCATCTTGTAATAACACACCCCATAATCCAATTCCACTAGCATCACATTCAAGCTCAAAAGTCTTATTAAAATTAGGAAGTTGGAGTAAAAGAGCATGTGTCAACTTATCTTTCAATACCGTGAAGGCTCCGTCCTGTGCGTTACCCCAAACAAAAGGCACTTCCTTCTTTGTAAGCTCGTTGAGAGGTGCAGCAATGGTGCTGAAATCTCTCACAAAACGCCTATAGAATCCAGCGAGGCCAAGGAAACTCCTCACTTGTGTGACCGTTTGGGCCTGCGGCCAACTCTCAATAGCTTCAATCTTGGCTTTATCAACTTCAATTCCCTGTGGAGTAACAACATAGCCAAGAAAAGATACTCGGTCGGTGCAAAAGGTGATGCAGAGCATCCTATGGACATCACCATGTCAAGAGTCTGTTTGGCAAGTGACACGTGCGACATCTACTTCACATACATAAAGGTGAATCATCTCCTTTGCACGTGCTCACTTGACCCCTTCGAGGGTGGTATACTACTTGACACCCCTCTCGTGTGCATGCATAGGTATTGTCGGCACACTACGGACGACGAGGAGGAGTGCAAGCGCCAAGGAACAACTACGCCATCCGCAACGGAAGAATGGAAGCGACGACAGAAGAAGACGGAGAAAACTTCCAGGACCCGGACATCCGGCCCTGGCCCGGACATCCGGCCCCTGGACGTGTCACCAGCAGCAAGGAGCCAGCGGCCAAGTCTACAGGGCCCGGACATCCGGCGACCAGCCCAGACATCCGCCGCGTCCCGAGCCCCCGGACATCCGGCCTCCAGCCTGGAAATCCGGACCCCGCCATTCCAGAGAGCAACAAGGTTGGACCCTGCCAGCCCGGACATCCGGCCCCAGCGCCCGGACATCCGGCGTCTTGGGAAGGCCCGGACATCCGGCCCGACGCCCGGACATCCGCCCCCTGCCTGTGTGCAGCGCAGCTGGGCCGTGGCCCATGTACCCCTTCGCCCCTTAGACTATATATACTCCCCCTCCACCTACGTTTTAGGGTTAGCATTGTGATAGCTCATTTGAGAGATAGAGCTTCGCTCATCCATATCGGATCTACTCCACGAGAGAGACCGCGGCCTCTACGGAGAAGATCCACCTTGGATTCAAGACCTCCTTGCGGAGAAGATCATCAAGACCCCCTCTTGGGCGGCCCCCTCAAGACCTCCTCACGGAGAAGACCGTTACCTCTTATATCGTCCGTTGTTGACTATGGATCTTGTATCTCTCTTTGTATTTCGAGGATCTAGCACATGTGTGATCATCCTTGTTGGTTTGAGTGTTCTCTTGTGTTCCCCTCGTGATTTTCCCCTCGTTTCCCTCCTTGTGTTCTTCTTGTTCATCGCGGGATTCGCTCCTTTCGTAAAAGATCGGGCCACTAGGGTTCTACCCTACATCATCTTGGTACCATGAGCCACGTTGATCACGATTTCCGAGTCTCCCTGTTGTGTCGCTAGCCTAATTTTGTTAATTTCGTCCTAAATTCGAAAATTCCCCACAAAAATAGCCCCCAAATTTTTTTGTGATTTGTTGGTGAGATGATGTTTTGGTGATTTTGGTCCATGGATTTGCTTGGTTTCGAGTGGATCTAGCATATCCCCAAGTTTCCCCACTTTCCATCCACGAAATCTCATCAATTTTGCCCCCAAATCCATGTATTTCCGCCCCAAATCGAGTTTTGATGTCCCAAACGAGATCTGGAATTGTCGGGCCGGACATACGGGCATCAGGCCGGACATCCGGCTCCTGGAGCATAAAATCTGCATGGTTCTGGACATCAGGTCCCGGATTTCCGTCCCCGAGCCCGGATGTCTGGCCCCTCACATCTCAGCCATCCCCGTTTCACCGTTTTGTCCATAACTAATTCATCCGGAGTCCGATTTTCGCGTTCTTTAGCTCATTGAAAAGCTCTGGACATCCCCCTTCCAATAAAAATACTACCATCACCATTTGTCTCCATCAAATTTTTGGAACTTTGGCATCTTTGCCTAGGGCTTCCACCACAACCTCCGCATAACCACCACCGACTTCCACAACCTAACCAATTTTGTTCCCCATCGCATTAGTGGTTGCTTGAGGAGCGATTTGAGTCTCCTAAGGTGTTTAGGCTACTTAGGGACGATTGCTTCTTCATCAACCACCACCACCACCATAACTCCCACATAGGCTTGCCCACCATACACTTCCACCACCCCAACATAACCCAATTCTGTTGGTGTTGTGAGTTGTGTCTCCTAAGGTGTTTCAGCTACTTAGGGACCGTTCTTCCAACTCCGACACCGTGTATAGTACACCACCTTACCCTCCACTTCCGCTTTGCCTACTCACATATCCCATCATGGCATTTCCGCAATCCCTTTGAGCTTACGCAACCACCACCGCATCCCGCTGCCACCATTTGACATTTGAGATTTTGAGTTCGCGGTTTTTTTCCGTTTCCTAAGGTGTTTCGACTACTTAGGCACGAGTCTCCATCATCTTGGTATCTCCATCAAGATCATCGCTACTCATCATTGACAAGGACGGTAACCTCCATATCATCTTGGTATCGTGGTATCCCTCCATTGTACATTCCCTTGCCATTGCATTGATAACCCCTAGCCCATTTTGCGTCACTTGCCTATCGAGACTAGCCCTTTCAGTATTGCCGGCAACGTTACTTGTGCACATTAGTGATCTACACCATACATTGCATACATACCATATCATATTGGTATCATACCATCTCGTGTGCCTCAAGTTTGTTTCCACATATACACAATCGCTATCTTGGTTTGTGCATTTCGCAAAGTGGCCATATACAAAAAAAGAATAAGCTTTTAAGCAAAAGAGTGAACAAAGAGCTTGTAAGAAAGTGCCATAGCATCATACCACATTGCATATAAGATTGTCATATCCGATCATCTTGGATCATACCACTGGAACATCATATACATAGCATACTTGGGATAGAAGTCGTTGCATTTTTGTCTCCTATAGGTTGTGCATAAGTGTCGTATCCGCCTATTGAGCAATCGTGCTAGCGTCTCTATAGAGTTGTGCAACAAGAGCATTTTCCGCGGATTCCACATTTTGAGCTCATCCTTGGTTGCACAACCCCATTTATCTATCCGTGTGTGTGTTTCCGTGTGCCACCCATATTGCTATTGGTCTACTTGTTTCACTTGCGAATTTGTGAATCTCTTTCAACATTATTGACTCTTGCTAATATTTTGCATTAAGTTTTTGTGCCACTATCCTCACCGAGCTCCACCACAAGCCTTACTTGTGTAGGTGTGAGAAACCGACAAGAATTGGTACCAATCGTGCTATTTCCTTGTTCACATTGGAGTGATCATTGATCCACTTTCAACTTTGGTCAAGGTACATTTGGTATTCGTTCTTCTCTTTCTCCCACTCATATTTGCTTGAGTCTTGTGATGGATAGGCAAGGCATTTCCTCTTCGGTCTACATCAACAACAACAACGAGTTCGATGCCACAAACAACTCCAACAACGCCAAGATGCAAGCTCAAATGGAGGAGATCAAAGCCCTCATCAAGTCCTACAAGCAGTCTTCCTTATCTTCGAGAAGACGCTCAAGAGCACAAGCCTCCGAGCTACCATCTCCGGCAAGGTCACATCGGCATCGACACCATCACCACCACGGACGTGAAGGTCAAGAACTCAACACAAACAACCGCTCAACGACTTCACCATCGCCCTTGGCATCTTCGCCAAGCGACTTCAAGGCATCTTCGCCTACGGACATACGGCATCTTCGCCCACAAGCACTTCAAGAGAAGCTCCCCAAGCTCAAGTCCGTGACTTCCACGAGCTACTACGACCTCGACATCGACCATGAGATTCCTTTCTATGGGACTCTAGAACCCGAGGAGTATCTCGAGTGGGAGCGTTTGATGGACGACTACCTCAAGCTACATCAAGTTCCTCCGGAAGATCAAGTGAAGTGCGCCACAAGGAACTTCCACGACTACGCGTCCACATGGTGGCTTCACGCACCTTTGGAGACCTACGACATGAGTTGGCCCAAGACGAAGAGAGCTTTGCGGTGAGAGTTCGTGCCTCCAACCTACACGGAACAACTTCAACGCCAATTGGAGAACACCATCCAAGGATCCAAGTCCATCGACGAGTACTTCAAGGAGATGAAGATTGCCTTGCGACGAGCCGGCATGGACAACCCCATTTCGATGAAGTTCCACTTCATGATGGGATTGCACAAGGACATCTCCAAGACTCTCTTCCTCGAGAACTACAAGTCCCTCGACGACAACTACATTGGTGCTCTCAAGGCGGAACAAGAACTCATGAAGGCCAAAGCTTCTCCACCCAAAGCTCACTTCGCGACAACCAAGCTCCATGATAACGAGCATGAGGCTAGTACCACCAAGATGCCCAAGCCCGACGAGCTCCAAGACGATGCTCCCAAGTTTGATTTCACCGCCATCCCTCTTTGTGGCATTGATGATGCCGAGTCCTCCATGACTCTTTTTCAAGACGGTGCGGCAACAAGTACGACTACGGAGACCCTCAAGGAACATGCTTTGGAGGCAAGCGACATGGTGATGAGCAAGGATGATGCTTCCATCTTAGGAGGCGAGAGTGATGATGTGCCACCTTCGGCCTTCATCCACGGTGACGACGACGAGATGGTTGAGCATGGGATTTTCCCTTCGACCACGTCAACGTATGATGACTTGAGTGACTTGTGCCACCATATTGAGAGTGAGAGTGACTTCACCACTAGCCACATATATGTGTTGCCACAATTCCCATGTGAGGAGAGCCACAACCCCCACCACTTGAGTGAGATGAGTGACTCCACCATATGTGAGTTTGAGTGCACCTATTTTGAGGGAGTGAGTGAACCACCACATAGAGAGAGTGAGATAGTTGATAGGTCATGTGAGGCCACTTTCAACACTAATGACTTGACCTCTACATCTATTGTGTCTTCTCATTTGGTGCTAGGTCCCTTATATGATGACGCGCCGATTCTCGACGACTTCATCCTACCTTTGGACAAGATGATGGCCATGGTGGAATATGATGCACCCCCCACATGGTTCCATCACAATGATGATCTTGGCCACCATTCGGTCTTACCCACCTCACCTACACCACATGAGTGGAATGACAAAGGTAACATAGGTGAAGGTGATGCTCTTGTCCCACTAGTGGACTATCATGACATTGATTGCTTGCATGATGTTGATCAACCTATTTCCATGCTTCATGCTAGTGTGACTTACCCATGCGATGATTTACCCATTTATGATGAGTATGATGATTTCCATGTGAGTCTATTAGTTGTGATGCCATGTTACATAGGATTTCTTGTGCTAATTCTCTCGGTCACATCATGTTTGCCAATCCGCTTGACTTGTCATATGCTATGCATGAGATCAATCATATGCCATATTTGCAATCTCTTCATAGTGACTATTCATATGCCATTAAAATTAACCCAATTCGCACATATGGCATAGATGACAAGCCCATGGTTATTGGCAATTGTTTTTCTTGTGATGATATTGATATGCTCCCTTTGCATCCTTTATCTCATATGCCATGCCATGACCACCTAGCTTCGGATATGCATTGTTTTGGATGATGTCCATTTTCTCCATGCGATGTTTACAATATTTCTCATGAGGAGGCCCCCATAGTTTCCTAATACATTTTAGGAGATTTTGATTCATCCCATCCATTGCATGGTCCTTATACTTGTATGCTCAATTTGCATCCCCATCGTGTCTGTGACGCCCCCAATTCAATCGTACAATAATCATACACGCAAACATGTATGATCAAGATCAGGGACTCACGGGAAGATATCACAACACAACTCTACAAATAAAAATAAGTCATACAAGCATCATATTACAAGCCAGGGGCCTCGAAGGCTCGTATACAAGAGCTCGATCATAGACGAGTCAGCGGAAGCAACAATATCTGAGTACAGACATAAGTTAAAGAAGTTTGCCTTAAGAAGGCTAGCACAAACTGGGATACAGATCGAAAGAGGCGCAGGCCTCCTGTCTGGGATCCTCCTAAACTACTCATGGTCGTCGTCAGCGGGCTACACGTAGTAGTAGGCACCTCCCGAGTAGTAGTAGTCGTCGTCGACGGTGGCGTCTGGCTCCTCGGCTCCAACGTCTGATCACGACAATCGGGTATAGAAAGGGGGAAAAGAGGGAGCAAAGCAACCGTGAGTACTCATCCAAAGTACTCGCAAGCAAGGAGCTACACTACATGATGAGGACATCAATACCGTTGTTACACCCACAGCCCCTACTGTTACATATACTGGAACAATTACTAGAGCTCGCGCACGCCAATTAAATTACTAGGTACTTTCGTTTCTTGGTAATGATTCTAATGTTCATGAGATTATGATGCTGCCTAAATTGGATACATTTGTTTTGCTTACAAATGAAGGGCCTAGCTTGGAGAAGGATGAACATTGGAGCAAGAACACGCATGGAGTTGATGGCATGCGCAAGGGGATCAAGAACGGAGTTACAAGTGATGATTTCAGGACTTTGAAGCCGCCATAAGGAGTGCATGAAGCCTTGGACGAAATATACAAGATGCCACTTCATAATATTCGTCCATAGGCTATTCTAGGTGCTGCGTCACCTTATTAATGGGCCAGGCCCATGTAATTTCGAAATACTTAAGTATAGGCTATTTTTGGAGTCCGTATGTGTGGGGAAACAAGAGATAGGGTTGGTTTCGGACCCCACCCTCAAGGGCCACGAAATTCCCCCCTCTTCCTCCATATATACAGCCCTTAGGACGTCGTTTAGACTTTGGGTTTTGTTTAGATTAAAAGTTCGCGATAGCTGCAACTTCGCGTACTTCGTTTGTGTCCAACGACCAGACCAAGACGTCACAGAACCCCACCTTGATCAATAAAGTTTTCATCTTATATTCGCAATATCCCGATTGCAATCTCAGTTTCTTGCTTGTTCTTCGTTTGCTTGCAGGAAACAGACCCTCGTGGTCAGGTTGATCGTGCTCCGGCGTGGTCAATAACCCTCGGAGGTTGGTTTAGCGATTGCTAAGGCGCGACGTCTCGCACGTTCGTAGTCGGATCGTCAAGGTCGACTCCCACAGAAAACGATAGCCACCATCTCATCGAAACATCGGGACACCTTAGCCTCTATCAAGTGATATCAGATTTCCAGGTTGCTCGGTGAGATTTTACAGTTTTTCGTAGATTAGATCGAGTCTGTTCTTCATACCTACAGTCCACGAAAAAGCCAGAAAAAAATTAGGGTTAGTTCATCATATCCGAACCAATCTGAGCCTTTGCATAATCTTTTTAGGGTTTTTGCTTTGTTGAATTTGCGTTGCATCGTCGTGTCAAGTTGCTGGTCTTAGAGTCTAGTCTTTTAGAGTTTCGAGTTCTGCTCATAAGTTGTCACGCCGCCGCCGCACCATCATCATCGCCCATCTACCACTTTTGCTTATCCGCCACTGCTCTGAATCCGTATCCATATACCACCACCAATCCGTATCCATATACCACCACCAATCTGTATCCATATACCACCACCGCTACCATATACCACCACCGCTGCCATATACCACAACCATATATCCACCACCAATCCGAGTTCTTCTCATATTAGGTTTGTTCTTGAGATCAATCTAAATTCTGATTCGTGTTTCCTTGCCTGCGTAGGTCTCAAAAAAAAAAGAGTCTGGAGACCCCTAGGCAGTTTTTTGGCCAAAATTTTCACGGGCAATTTTTTCCCTATCCTATTTTTAGGCTTTTCTGAGTCTTTTGAGCCACATGCCATCATAGTGATTTTTTGTCGCACTTTTTCGTCGTCGCTGCCCTGATTTCCGAAAAAAAAGTGAATTTATTTTTTCGTGCCCATCCTATCAGTTTGACGAGGGAAGAGTTTTGAGACACTCGCCATTATAGTGATTTTTCGCAACAAAAAGAGGAGCGCAAAAAAAGGAGCGCAAAAAAAGAGCGAAAAAAAAAGAGTTCCAGAGTGTGCTTTTCCCTTATTTACGTGCAGCGCCGTGATTTTGTTAGTGTTCTAGGCTCGCGTCTCTAGCACGGTCTAGCCTAGGACCAGCACAGTACCGTCGTTGAGCGTTTATTCAACTTTGCATCTCTGAATTGATTATTGCCGACCTTTTTTGCTACCATACTATAAGCCTTCCCAGCTGCACATACATCTACGTCGTGCGTTTGACTCTCCCTGGCAATCGCTCTATCCAAGCTTTTGAGAGTTTTGACTACAACGGTTGCCGATCACCGCCTGCTGCTGGGTAAGAACTGGTAAGAATTTGAGATTTGCTTGACAGATTTGTGACACCCGCCACCACCACCACTTGTTAGTAGTCTGTAGGATCATATTCTTGTGTGTTTCTATTGCTGCTAACCATGCGAGGATCACAAGCCGACGAGACTGACTGGGAGAACTTGACGAACAAGGAGCTTCATGATACGTTTCAGCAAATGATGAGTGGACAGGTGCACGATGTCATAAACAGATTTGAAGAGGCCATGGAGAAGATAGATGGCATGGAGAAGACGTTTGAAACAAAGCTCGATAACAATTTTGCTGAATTGCTTTCGCGTTTTCCACCACCACCACCAGCTGCTCCTGCCGCACCTCTGCAACAACAGCAACAACATCGACTACCTCCACGTCGGGAAACAGCCCTCCGCCGAGCGAGCCGTGTCCCTCTTCAGTCGGGCCAAACTGCTGGTGCTGCTGTTGATACTTCTGTGGCTCCTACTGCTGATGTGGAGGAGGATGATTATGTGGGAGATTATGAGGATGAGGTTGATCAAAATCAGAACTACGTGCCACCACCAGCACAGCAACCACCAGGTCGTCCACATGCAAATAATGGCAATGGTAGGGCTCACTCTCCGGTACGAGATCATGACCATCTCCCTAAATTAAAATTGAATATTCCACCATTTGAGGGTAGATATGTTCCTGATATATATCTTACTTGGGAGTTAGAAACTGAACACCGATTTACATGTTTACAATATCCCAAGGAGAGACGTGTTCCTGCTGCTGTTTGTGCATTCACTAGTTTTGCATGTGTTTGGTGGTCTGAGCATTGTAGATTATATCCTATTCCGGCTACTTGGGCTGCTTTGAAAACTGCTATGCGTACTCGTTGGGTTCCACCATATTATCAACGTGAATTACTTCAAAAATTGCCGTGCTTAAGACAGGGAAAAAATTCTGTAGAAGAATATTATCAGGAATTACAAACTAGCATGATTAGATGTGGTATTGTTGAGGAGAATGAAGCTATGCTTGCACGTTTTATGGGTGGATTAAATAGAGAGATTCAGACGATTCTAGAGTATAAGGAGTATACTAATATCACTCGTTTATTCCATCTTGCTTGTAAAGCTGAACGTGAAGTGCAGGATCGACAGGCATTGGCGCGGACTAACTTTTCTGCAGGTCGACCTTCATCATGGACACCACGTGCATCATCTACTTACACATGTTCTGCTACACCGGCGCCTCCATCGGTTGCCACCTCCAACCGTGATATAATAAAGAAGGCACAATCACCACTATCTGCCAAGAGCACACCTTCTGGGCCTGCAAAGAGCTCTTCTTCATCCATGGCATCAACAGGGCAAACAAATGATATTATTTGTCGACGTTGCAAGGGTGGAGGTCATTATGCGAGAGAATGCCCATCTAAGCGTGTGATGATTGTTACTGAGGATGGTGGGTATGAGTCCGCTAGTGACTATGATGAGGAGACTTTGGCTCTTATTACACGTGAAGAACACGGTGGAGACGATTCTGATCATGAGACGCAATACATGGCTCCTGAAGATGCTGACAGGTATGAATGTTTAGTTGCTCAATGTGTTTTGAGTGTGCAGGTTACACAAGCTGAGCAAAATCAGAGGCATTATTTGTTCCAGACAAAGGGAGTTGTGAAGGAACGTTCTGTTCGCGTGATCATAGATGGAGGGAGTGATAGAGGTGAGGGTCCCGATCTTTCAATGAGATGATAACTATCGATTTGGTGGAGACGACTTTGACAACCCGACTACAAACGTGCACGACGTTGCGACTTAGCAATCGCTAAACCAATCTCCTGAGGTTACCGACGATGCTGGAAGCACGGTCAGCCTGACCACGAAGGTCTATTCCTGCAAGCAATCGAAGAACGAGCAAGAATATGATAAAGCAATCTGAATATTACAAATATATATGAAGTATTGATAATGGTGGGGATCCGGAAGCGGTCTTGGTCTGGTCGTTGGACACAAATGAAGTACACGAAGTTGCAATGGCTAACTTTTAACTAAACAAATCCCGAGGAAAAAGCTACTAGATGGATCTACTTATATAGGAGCAAGGGGTGGCGGCCAAGGAGGTGGGAGGACGTCCCAAGGAAGCCTAAAACTAACCCTAGGTCGTACAAGGCTCATGGGCCCAAGTGGAGGTGATGCAACACCTTTGGGCTTGTAGTTTGACTCGGATTCTGCTGCAACGTCAGATTGTTTCGTCCGTAACTCAATGCTCCGGACGAATTTGAAGGTGATAAACTTGAAGCTCCGTTAGTATCTTCCTGAGAATCACCGGATAAGAACATTGATGGAAAAAATGGAGAGGCTTCCGATCAATAAAAAGGATACTTGATTAAGAAATCTGAGTCCTTGAAGAAAAAGGGTTGGTGGGCGGGAAAACAAAGGCAACTTGGGGACGGATGAAACAAACACCGTTGGGGAAACTTAGAATTGATCTCGTGAATGTTGAAATGATCGGATCCACTTGAAGAGAAACATGCCGGTTGGAAAAGAATTAACATGACAACCTCGGTGATGAAGAAAGATTAGTATCCCCATAGAAATATGAGAACACCGTTTAGAAAAGGTATGGAATCCACATTTGACTTCGAACTAACTCGAATACCACAACACAAAACAAAACAAAGGATTTGGCTTGCAGAATAAGCCGGAACAAATACATGTGATAGAGATTTACCCAATCCCATATCATGCATCTGTCGAAAATATATTGTAGGAGCTACTTGAATTCCCACCTATAAACTCCCAAAACTTCCTGGTTATGCAATCTGGTGTTGGGGATATACAGAGGCACAATATATATCACACAACTAACAAGCCCTACGCTCCAATTGTATCCATCCGTCAACACATAACCAAGAAAACTCCGTAAATCGTGTACCTCAACCTTCGAAAATCATCCGTTATACGAGTTATGGCAATACTCCCGAACTACCGCCCCAGTGCTGGTTGGCGTCGAGGTTATCTCACCAACAACTGCATAAAAGAGATTTTCGATGTCGGCGAACTTAGGTATTCCAGAACTGCAACGATAAAATTGTGACGACAATACCTCGGAGCTCAACTCCCCAGGCCACTGCCACAACCCCTACATGTCATGGGGGACCAAGAACAATGTTGTTGTCAGAAGAATATCGGAACGATCCCAAGATACCCGTGTGATACTAAAAAAATTCGTGAAATTTGAGGAGAGGAAAGACAAAACATCTACATCAGGAGGCCTCACCGGCGCGACGAAGGGGCTGGGGAGTAAAAAGAATCCTACTCTCTGATATATATGATCCTTAGACTCAAAACATTTTGTTCTAGACTCAACAATGTCAGCGGTTCAATCAAGCAGGGGCCTCCTAAGTCGGAGAAGGCTCTGATACCAACTTGTAACGCCCACGATGTGGCTATAGCTCCCACGTGCCGAGGCGCGACTTAGAGGCATAACCGCATAGTGATTTTGTCGCAAGAGGGTCATCTTCACAAACATCCCATGTAATGAACAAGACAGGGATAAATAGAGTTGGCTTACACTCGCGACGTCACACAATACATAAATAATTCATACATCATCAAAGTACACTCATAGTCCGACTACGGACAACCAAATGAAAAAGAAGTTAATGCTAGATCCCTGATCATCCCAACTGGGCTACACTACTGATCATCAGGAAAAGAAACATAGTAACAACCAAGTTCCTCGTCAAACTCCCACTTGAGTTCGGTAGCATCACCTGCGCTAGTTTCATCGGCACCTGCAACTATTTGGAAGTATCCGTGAGTCACGAGGACTCAGGAATCTCAAACCGGCGAGATCAAGACTATTTAAGCTTATGGGTAGGATAAGGTAATGAGGTGGAGTTGCAGCAAGCACTAAGCAAATATGGTGGCTAACATAGGCAAATAATAGTAAGATGAGAAGCTATGCAACAGTCGTGAAGCTAGAAGCAATCAAGAAGTGATCCTGAAACTACTTACGTTCAAACATAACCCAAGACCGTGTTCACTTCCCGGACTCCGCCGAAAAGAGACCATCACGGCTACACATGCGGTTGATTCATTTTAATTAAGTCTGTCAAGTTCTCTACAACCGAATATTAACAAATTCCCATCTACCACATAACAGCGGATGTGGATCTCAAAAGTTTATACCCTGCAGGGGTGTCCCAACTTAGCCCATCACAAGCTCTCAGGATCAATGAAGGATATTCCTTCTCCCGGAAAGACCCAACCAGTCTCAAAATCTCGGTTACAAGACATTTCGATAATGGTAAAACAAGACCAGCAAGACCGCCCGACTATGCCGACAAATCCCGATAGGAGATGCACATATCTCGTTCTCGGGGCACACCGGTAAGACATTCTACGAGTAAAACCAACCCTAAAGTTTCCCCGAGGTGGCCCCACAATCTACTCGGTTCAGACCAACACTCAGAGGAGCACTGGCCCGGGGGGGTTAAAATAAAGATGACCCTCAAGTATGTAGAGCCCAAGGGAAAGTTTTAGGTTGTTTGGCAAATGTAAAACCAAGGTTGGGCCTTGCTAGAGGAGTTTTAATCAAGGCAAACTGTCAAGGGGGTCCCATAACATGAACTGCATAAGGAACACAAAATCAAGGAACATAACACCGGTATGACGAAAACTAGGGCGGCAAGAATGGAACAAAACACCGAGCAATAGGACAAGCCTTCCACCCTTTGCCAACTCTATAGATGCATTAACTAAATAAGAGATAATGTGATATCCCAACGTATCCAGGTTCCAACATGGAACAACCTGCAAGGCACCTGCAACTAGCAATGCTATAAGAGGGGCTGAGCAAAAGCGGTAACTTAGCCAAACAACGGTTTTCTAGGAAGGTGGGTTAGAGGCTTGACATGGCAATATGGGAGGCATGATAAACAAGTGGTAGGTAGCGCGACATAGCGATTGAGCGAACAACTAGCAAGCAAAGATAGAAGTGATATCGAGGGTAATGATCATCTTGCCTGCAATGTTCTCAGAGCTGTCGAAAGCTTGCCCCTCGCTAGTGTACACAACAGGTTCCTCGTACACGTACTCGTCTCCCAGATCTACTCGAAGCAATAACACAAGCAACAGAACAAAAATCAATCATGGTGCAATGCACAAGAAACATGATGCAATACATGGCATGGAATGCAAGATATGATGTGCAATGCTTATGAGTACACCAGAAGGGAAAAGATGATCAAGGCATTAACTTGGCAAACCAAGTATGCTGCTGGAAAGATGAGGTGATTTCGGTCGAAATCGATATAAGGATCACCAGAAACGGATGCACGGTTTGCAAATGACAAGCAATACAAGAATGATGCAAAACTATGGTTAACAGCACCATAGCACATCAAATGCAACAAGAAACTATGCTACAGCACTCCAACATGGCAACAAAGCATATGAGCATAAAGTACAGGTGAAGCTCTACAAATCATGAGCAGTAAGATCCTGCTAGTTCTCAATAGATCAAGCTCAAAATAGCATGGCAACAATGGAAAAGATATCAGCTTCACAGACTTGAAGAAAATACTAACATGTCAAAACAGCATCAGGAAGCAATGTTTAGAGTTTGCTAACAACATGCTACATGAACAAATCATGGTAAAAAAAGGCATGGTATGCTAGCACTAAAGAAATAGATCAAAATTCCCTTACTGAACTTTAATCAAAGAGGCATGGAAATTGATGTAGCACCCATGCAAACATGGCAAGTTATGTTAATAGTTTCAGACAGACGAAAAACAGAGTATGGCAGGAACAGATTCATGATAGCAACTTTGCAAGATCAATTCACTCACCATAAGGCATTTCATGGCATGGCAAGGTAACCAACAGTAATTAGACATGTTCAAGACGATAAGCATGGCAAGAGCTAAGTTCATATGGTACATGCATCACTAGCAATACCCATGGCAAAGTTAAATCTCAATCTGCCAGGAATAATATTTAGCAAAAGTAGAGCAAGGAAATGACATGCTAAATTACTCCATAATTGCAACCAAAGGCATTCATGGATATAGATATACCACATCTACAAAACATGCTTACTAAACTATCTTAAAATATGCATGGATCTCATGGTAGCAACAAGTTTACATGGCATCAAAATGTAACAGGAAATGACTTGGGAAAATCACTGTCTGAAATCAGTAACATTATGAAGCCTACTTTGCATGCTTGTGCTAGTCACCACATGACTCATAAAAATACAAGACTTGCACCCTATAAAGATGGCATGATGTATCTCATAAAACATGTATACATCAAGCTCATACGGTGCACACACAAAATGCACGGAAAATGAAAATCACCATGTTCTGCTAAAATCAAGCAGACAACATCAAATAGCACTCTTGCAATGATGATAATGACATCAATATGGACGGTAACATGGATTGAAATGCCACTATCATGAAGAGCATCACGAGTCGAACATTTCAGTATATCATGCACGCAAAACGGAGCTATATGCAAGGAGTTATGACATGTCAGAAGGGGAACATGTTGTAAAATTCCAGGGACACCTCACAGAAAACTGGATGGAGTGGTTCGGGACGGCGCAGTACCGCTCGGGGACGACGTTTGGATGGCAGGACAACGGGGTTCCGGGACGGCGGTGTCCAGATCACGGCAGAGGAGGCTTGAGGTGATGGCGGCGGTCGTACGGAGCGTCGGCTCCGGCGAGGGGTGGTGGAGGTTGGAGCAAGGCGGGACGGGAGGATCCGGCCGCGGGCTCGCCGGATTTGACGAGGAACGGGGTAGGGCAGCCGATGGAGAGCTCTAGGCGACGCGTGGGCGGCGGGAGGTGGAATCCCGGCGAGGCACACGGAGCTCCGGCGAGCTTGAGCGCCGATGTCCATGGCGGAGAGAGAGAGAGAGAGCGGTTAGAGAGAGAGAGCGGTTAGAGAGAGAAAGAGATGAGGCAGGAGCGGCACGAGGAAGGAAGGCCGGCGAGGTCGGACGACAGTCGCCTACGAGAGGCCAGGTGGCGGAGCAAGGGCGTAGGGGCACAAGGCGCATAGGCGGGCGGCTCCTGGGTCAGGCGGCGGCGTGGTCGGGCTCGCGCGGGCCGCTGCGCGGTGGGGAGCTGGCGGGGACGTGTGGCGCGCCTCGATTGGCTGTGGCCAGCAGAGGAGGTGACGTGGCGCTCTCCCATTGGTCGGGCGGCGTGGCCGGCTGGACATGTTTGACCAGGGTGGACATGTCCAGCGGCGCAAGGAAGGGGAAGGTACGGTTTGGACTGCAGATTTCGGGGAGGGGACTTATTTATAGGTAGAGGGAGCTAGGAGAGTCCAAATGATGTGCGGTTCTCGCCCACACGATCGTGATCCGACGACGGAGAGCATAGAGGGGGTTTAGATGGGTTAGTGGGCTTTTTTGTAGGGGTGTTGGGCTGCAACAAAATAGGGGCTTTTGCGGTTACCCGGTTAACAGTTGGGGCATCAAACGAACTCCAAATGGAACGAAATTTGACAAGCGACCTACCGGTGATGTACCAAGGCCACTCGACAAATCTCGACCCATTCCGAGAACTTTTTTCTCTCGCTCACGAAACAAAATTAGAGGGGTGCAACGGGTGCATGTGGGACTGTCGGATTGCGAAACGGACAATGGGGAAAATGACCGGATACATGAGACGAACACGAATGCACATGATGACATGATATGAAATGCATTACTTGAACAAAATGCAAAATTAAAGTCAAAAACCCAACCATGGAGGTAATATCATATGACATAGCCGAAAATGGCAAGAGACGGAGTTACAAATATGGAAAGTTACATCCGGGGTGTTACAACACCTCACCTCCTGAGGATGCTCATCCACTCTACTACTTCATCCTCAACCCCCCGAGGCAATCCACCCACAAATTGGAGTAGGTTATTACACCGCAAGGTGGCCCGAACCAGTATAAACCCCTGTATCTCTTGTTCTTTGGGTTCGTTGACCTAGGCCGTGGAATCATTGAGCGAGCAAGTTGGGGAGAGAGTGTTTTTCGTGCACACCCCAGAGTTCGAACCTCTCAAGGGTTTGCTAGAACCCGTAATCCGACAGACCAAGTATGGAGCCATCATGTACATTCATGAATAATCTTCTCAGGAGAAGAACCACATTTATTATTAAACACCACATCATTCCTGGTAAGCCACAGAGCCAGCATAAGGCAGCCGCCCCAACAAGAATATGTGCAGAAAATTGTTCATCAATACCCCACAACTAATTGCTGAACATGTTATGCACACTGTGTGGGGTTACAGATTTCAAGATTCTTGAACTATGGCCCATACTGCGCGAGCAAACTTACACTCAAAAAATATGTGTTTTGATAGACTCGTCATGTTGGCAAAAGACACATGTCTTACTACCTTGCCAGTTACGTTGTGCCAGATTATGTCTAGGTAAGATGACCCCTCTTCTTAAAACCAGAGGAATATCTTCACTCTTAGAAGAATTTTAACGTCCACAAATTCTTTTATCAACGGGACATCAATATGAGTCATCGCATCGTACAAGGACTTGACCGAGAAACTGCCGTTTTGATGCAGTTTCCATCGGAACTTGTCCAGTTCGCTTTTCAGTTGAATGTACTCCATACGAGTGAGTAACTCATTCCATGCTGCTAAACGAGGGCCAAAGAGGTCCCTACGAAAAGAAATATCGGCGTTTTCTTGTCCCAAAACTTGTTTGATTGTGACAAATTTATGTCTGACAACCCTGTACAAGCTAGGGTACTCCACCATAAGTGGGGTCGCGCCTAGCGAGGTATTTTCCTAGAATCGAACCTAAGAACCATCCCTAACTGAGATAGTGCCAAACAAAAAAAAGAATTCCTTGGCCTTCATGACACCATACCAAAAATGTGAATCACCGGGTTTCCAATGAACTTGAGAAATCGCTTTGAACCCCACGTATTTGTTACGAATGATTTCCTGCCATACTCCATTCTCAGTGTGTAATTTGTAAACCCATTTACTCAGAAGAGCGATGTTTTTAATCTCAAGATCTAGAATTCCAAGGCCCCCTTGACTTTTAGGTCGGCATAATACAGTCCACCTAGCCAATCAATATTTCTTAAATTCATTATCACATTGCCAAAAAAAATCTCGATCTAAAGTAATCAAAACACTGAAGAACCCTTTTCGGTAAGTGGAAGAATGACAACATGTATAGAACCATATTGCTGAGGAAGGAATCGATCAATATCAATCTTCCCCCATATGTCAAGAGTTTGGCTTTCCAACTGGCTAGACATTTCTCAAGTCTGTCTTCCACATGTTTCCACTAAGCGATAGTTAAGCGCCGATAGTGAATCGGAATACCTAGATAACTAATCGGGAACTGCCCAAGCTGGCAACCAAAAATGTCAGCATACTCAGTTGCGGACTCTGCAGCGTCGCCGAAGCAGAAAAGCTCACTGTTATGAAAATTAATTTTGAGACCAGAGAGCTCCTCAAAAGCACATAAAAGTAGCTTGAGGTTTCTTGCTTTATCTAGGTCATTATCCATAAAAAGAATAGTGTCATCCGCGTATTGTAAAATAGACAGACCTTCTTCTACTAAATGGGGAATAACACTGCTAATCCGGCCAGCCACCTTAGCCCTATGAACAAGGATAGCTAACATATCGGTTGCGATGTTGAACAAAATAGGGGATATGGGGTTCCCTTGGCGAAGACCCTTCTTAGTCTGAAAATAGTTGCCAACATCATCATTGACTTTGATAGCCACACTACCTCCAGAAACAAAATTCTCAACCCATTAGCACCATTTTGGTGAAAATTCCTTCATGCGTAAAGTTTGCAATAAAGAGGGTCATTTTACTTTATCCTAGGCCTTTTCGAAGTCAATTTTAAGGATGACTCCGCTCAACTTTTTACAGTGAAGGTCATGTACAGTTTCATGCAACACAACCACTCCATCTAATATGTTGTGTCCTTGCATAAACATTGTTTGATTGGGTTTTATCACATGGCCAGCTACCCCGTTCAACCAATTTGTTGCAACCTTCATAAAGATTTTAAAGATGACGTTCAGAAGGCAAATTGGTCGATATTGTTGAATACGACTAGCCTCCTTAGTCTTGGGTAGTAGAATAATTTCCCCAAAGTTTGAACTGGAAATGACAAGGTTTTCGGTATGTAATTGGTTAAACAACTGAACCAAGTCCACCTTAATCATATCCAAAAAACATTGATAAAACTCTGCCAAAAAACAATCTGGACCAAGGGCCTTGTTGTGTTCCAATTGAAACACCGTGGTCTGAATTTCCTCCTTGGTGAACGGAGAGGTTAAAACATCATTTTCTGCCTCCAAAACTTTAGGGATGTCATGAGTATGTGACTCATCCAGCATAAGGAAGTTTCAACTGAAGGTCCAAAAAGCTCTTTGTAGTACTTAGTAATAAAGTTCTGAGCGGCACATCCCCCTCAATACGGCCTTCGTCCTGGCCAAGAGTGAAAATACGTTTATTTCTATGCCTTCCATTGGCCATCATTTGAAAGTATTTTATATTATCATCACCTTGAACAAGCAAGTGCACCGTTGGTACCATTTAATGTCTTCCTCGCGTAAAAGGCGAGCAATCTGCTCATTTAGATGGATTTTTTGCTCAACCTCAATAGCATAAAGGGGCCATACCTCCACAATTTTTTCAAGGGCACCGATTAAGGTACATAGTCGCAACTTTTCTTTTTTGTATATGCCAGTGGTATGTTTATCCCATCCATGAAGGAATCGACGCAAGACGCGAATTCGATTATTCCATCATTGAAAGGGCGTGTTACCCTAAGGTTGACGCGGGCACACCTTCTTAACCAGATCGTGGAATCCGTCTCTAGTGAGCCATCCCAGTTCAAATTTAAAGTGTGGAGTGTTAGAGCTTGGATTTGTTTGACCAAAATCGGTTAGCAATGGAGCATGATCCGGTAAGGCCTCAATTCTTTCTAGCACCCGTACCGAGGCAAGGGGATATTTATATTCCCATTCGTTGGTTACTAGTACCCGGTCAAGTTTTTTGTAAGTTGGAGTAGATCAGTTATTGGCCCAGGTGTACTGACGACGAGATATAGTGAGCTCTGGTAGATCAAAGCTGTCAATAACAACATTAAAGAGGAAAGGCCATCTAGTGTCAAACCGATCATTGTTTTTTCCTGCTGGTATCGAAGGATATTGAAATCCCCCATATTAACATGGGGTGAAGATTTTCCCAATAGGTATTAACCAATTCCTTAAGAAAAGCAGACTTAAACTCCTCTGGAGTGGTACCATATACAGCCACCAGGCTCCAAAGGAAGTTCTCGGACTGGTTGCGAAGGTGAAATTTGATGTGATATCACCCTTCGACGTGGACAAAAGTTCCAGGTATGTCGAGTGGATGCCAAGCATGATTCCACCAGAACTTCCGGATGGGGGTAAGACGTGCCATACATAATCATAACCACATGAAAAAAGTGGTCAAGATCATGTGTCTAGATGTCATGTTTACCGACGCAGTGATGGCCAGAAAGTCAAATGCAATATGTTTGTGTTTAGCCAACTGTGATAGCTGCCTTCCAGTCCAATATGCGCAACCGCCAGATTTGTTCCAAGATGAACGTGCGGTTGCCCAAGACTGTGAAGGATCTCCATACCCTAGTGCATAAGTGTGCTCCGATGGAGGAGGGAAGGAAGTTGCCCGGAGAGGAAGATTGCTCCAATGTTGATTCAAAGGTTGATGATGAATCAACTAGTCGGAAGAAGAGCAAGAAATGTAGTAAGAAGCAGAGGGATAAGGCAGCAATGACTATTGAAGGATTGGGTACGCCCAGTACTGTCAAGAACGCCAAATCTGAGGCCCCGCAAGGAAGTTGCCGTGTGCATTGACTGCCAGGAAGCCGCTGCTACCGAGAAAGCCGAGAAAGGTGATGGGTCGTATTGCAAGATTTATTGGACTAAGGGCCACGACCTTCAAGAGTATTATCCGGTTGAGCAGCTTGTCAAGAGACTGAAAGCAGAGTATGAGAAGCGTGACAAGGAAAAAGGTCAGAATGTTGCTAGCGGCCAGGGCCGAGGTCGTGAAGTAAATTGCCCTAGCAAACCCTTTCGGAATCAATGAAAACCCGCTAGAGGCCGAGAGAAGGAAGCTTGTGATGATGAGAGTGATGGAGGGGATAAAGAGCAAACCAGTGAGCAAGAGTATTAGAAGGCCACCGACGCCCTGTGCATTGACGGAGATGCATCCCTGCATACCTCTCACCACCAACTCAAGTGGTGGGCGCGAGAGGTCAATGTCGTGGAACCAATGCCGGAGGCCCGAAAGCCGCTCAAATGGTCGCGTACATCTACCATCTTTGACGAGGAGGATCATCCTAGCCGAACCACTATGGTAGGGTGTTTGCAATTGTTGGTCTCCCGAACAATTCGCAACCTCAAGGTCACAAAGATGTTGGTGGACGGCGGGGCCGGATTGAATCTGATTTCCCCAGCAGTTATTAGCAAGCTTTAGATAGCAGAGAAAGAACTAGAGGTTACCGACATGTTTCAAGGAGTTAATCCCAGCAGGAGCCATCATAAGGGAGAGATCACATTGCTTGTAACGTTTGGGGTAGAACTAAACTTCCGGACTGAGAGGATTGTGTTTGATGTGGTCGATCTCCCCCTGCCATACAGTGGGATTCTTGGACGCCCGACCTTAGCTTAATTCATGGCGGCATCCCACTATGCCTATAACACCTTGAAGATTCCTGGGACGCTGGGAGTCATGACCATCCCATTAGATGAGAAGGATGCAATCATTTGTCAGGACAAGATGTACCGAGACGTGGTCGCGGCGGAGGCAGTGGCAGCAGCAGTTACCGCTGAGGAAAGCAAAGGAAAAAAGAGAGATTGTAGGAGCTCCGACAAAGAATCCGAGAAGCGTGCCCCATCCTAGTTCACGGCACCCATTGATGACATGTCGGAGTGTTCCAATAGCAAGAGATTCAAGGTTGCTACACCCCAAGTGAAGAAGGTCCCGGCAGGGCTGGCTGCGTTGATGGTACTTTCACTATCAGCGCCACACTTGATGACAAATAGGAAAGCACGCTCGTTGCCTTCCTGCGAGCGAATATGAATGTGTTTTCTTGGCAACCATATGATAACCCCGGTGTTCCCAGGGAGGTAATCGAGCACCACCTTGCTGCCTGCCCACACGCCCGACCTGTCAAGCAAAAAGTCTAGAAGAAGGCTTTGGAGAGGCAGCAGTTCATCACGGAAGAGATCAAGAAACTTGAGGCAGCTAGGTTGGTCAGAGGAGTGCTACATCCCACATGGTTGGAAAATCTAGTGGTAGTCCGGAAGGCTAATGGGAAGTGGAGGCTTTGCAGATTTCACAGTTCTCAACAAAGCTTGTCAGAAGGACCCATTTCCCTTGCCGCGTATCGATCAGATTGTGGATTCCACTTCAGGTTGTGATTTACTCTCCTTTCTGGATGCATATTATGGGTCTCACCAAATCTTCATGTCCAAGGAATATGAAGAGAAGACATCGTTCATTACTCCATGTGGTACGTACTGTTTTGTCCGCATCCCGTTCGGATTAAAGAGTGTCCGGTCTTCTTTTGCAAGAGCAGTCCAGATTGGTTCTGAGCCACAGCTGCACAGAAACATAGAAGCTTATATGGATGACATTGTGGTCACGACCAAGGATGGAGTCACACTTATTAAGGATTTGGAGGAGACGTTTGCTAATCTGGGCATGATCAATTTGAAGCTCAACCCGGAAAAGTGTGTATTTGGTGTTCCCTCCAACAAGTTGCTCGGGTTCTTCATGTCCCATCGTGGGATCGAAGCCAACCCCGACAAGCTCAAAGCTATTGAGTAGATCCAAGCACCAAGGACAGCTAAGGATGTGAGGCGTCTGACAAGGTGCATTGCCGCTCTAAGATGATTCATCTCCAACTCTGCCGAGCGCGCCCTGCCGCAACTTGCGGCGCGTCCTGGCGGCTCAGGAGGCCGGGCATCACGTAGTCCTAGCGGAGATGGAGACGGTCCTCAAGGAACCGCCTGGGCCCATAGAGCCTCCCAAGGCTCAGGCCCCGGTGGCTCGTGAGGAGAAACCCCTTCATCGCGTACCTGCAGCTGCCCCAACATTCCTTCATCAACAGAATTAGGTGACATTTCCCAAGTTTATTTAGCTGGGAGTGCCCTCAGGGCTGCATCATTCCCAGGCCGCGTGGGTCCATCCCTGTGGCATGTATCCCTTCTTGTTTATGTCTTTAGCTTACTTTTGCTGGGGGCGCCCCTCGGGCTGCATCATCCCCAAGCCGCTCGGGCCTGACCCAGTGGCACGTATCTCCCCTGCGTTACTTGAGCCAGTTTGCTTTCCATGCATAATTTATCTATGGTTATCACCTGCTTGATTGTCACCTACACGGGAGCCGCGCGCCCACCGTCTTTCTTCAGGACCCTTCGCGTGAGAAGGTTAGGCACGACGTCTGTGCTCGGGCCCGTCCCTGCAGCGTCGATAAATCCAATGGCTGAGCTCTGTCTAGCGTGCCGGTCCCATTCACATCACCTCCTGGGGCCATTGGTGCTTGGTATTCTCACGCGATAAAATCAGGAGATTCATGCGGCACAGGTTGTCTAACCACCTCGCAGGACCACCACAGCGAACAAGAATCAAGACCAGGCGCAACTCACCTTGAGGTAGGGCCTCTTGAGTCCCGTATTGGCTCACGAGTGCCCAGACACACCTCGTCTAGCCCTACCGTGCAAGCCACGTTTCAGGATGGGGCTGTACACGCCCCGGGGGCTCTCCGCAGTAGGGAGTCCCCTCCCACGTACCAGTGGAAGCAGCATGCTCCGCGCTGGCAGTTGACACTTCCGAGGAGCGGCTATGCCCGTGCAAGTGCGGAAGCGCCATGGTCCGTCCTGGTGATAAACAACTGAGGGCGGCCTCATGACCGTATCAACCTCAGGGAGCCTCCGGGCTCGGTACCTGGCCTCATTGCAACGCCTCCCCTCGGGAGAGCCGCACGAGGGGGCTGGGCACGGGGGCTGTGCTCGGGTCACGCCCAAGCATACGCCACCCTGCCAGGTCTCGCAGACCTGTTTGTCATGCGCCCTCCCAAGTGGAGCCAAGGTATGAAGGTCGTTTGATCGTCAAGGGGGACTCCTGAGCATCGCGACTCAGGAGCCTAACTGACCACGTAACCCCTCACTCCTTGTCCCGTCCTGGTGATCCGGTCGGACCAATGGTGGCTGAGGTATCCGTGGAGTCGGGCCCTGTCGATGTAGAAAACTAGACCTAATATTGCATCTCCTTTCCACAAGTTGTTTGCACGTCAAGGGGGACTCCTAAGCATCGCGACTCAGGAGCCTAACTAACCACATAGCCCCTCCCTCCTTGGTTCGTCTTGGTGATCCAGTTGGCCCAACGGCGGCTGAGGTATGCAAATTGGAAGGAAATCGCAAAATCTCAAAGCAAATATTACAAGACATATTGTTCTCTGAATATCAAATACAAGTTTAAACGCCTCCATGAGGCATGCTACATGCTGCAGGAGTTTCAACAGGAAAGGAGCCGCAAGCCAGTCATCCCTGGATACCGCCGACACCCGAAAGAGGTGCCCCCTCCTAGGTGGCGTCACCTTCACCTGCACCACTGGTCAAAGGCGCGGGGGCGAAGGCGTCGAACTTCTTTAGCAGGGCTTCCACCTGAACTTTCGTGGCTGCGGTGGCGGCTGCACATTGTTCATCAGCCATAGGCTCTAGCAGCTCGTCAAGGCGGGCGGCAGGATCGCGAAGATGGAGGTGGCTCAAGACGCGGATCAGCATGGCTGAAGAAAGGACGCGAGCCTCTTCCTCTGCCATGGGGCCGATGCCGCGCACGACTTCCTCAAGCGCCTCAACCAAGTAGGGAAGCAACTGGGCGGGGCCGTCCTCATCGGTGGCCAGCGGCTTCTCCAAGCCCTTCTCATAGAGTGTCTTCAGAGCCTCGCAAGACCTCTTCTCGAGAAGCGCGAAGGCCGCGCAGACCTCGGCCAGAACCTTCGTCTTGGTGTCAAGTTCGGCTTTCTCTGCTTGCACCTTTCACTCCAGCTCGGCGTCGCGAGCCTTGACGGTGTCCTCCCGGGCCCCCATCCTCTCTTCCTCCACCTTACCGCCACAGGCATCTTCGGCACGCTCTTCATGCAGGATCTTCAGCTCGGCCTCCAGCACCCGGCAACGACCTTGGGCGGCCTCGGCGTCCTTCAGCGCCGCCTCGCGAGCAACTACTGCCTGAGTTGCGGCTTGCTTCCCCCCCTCAGAGGTCGTCGCAACCTGGCTCAGCACCGTCGGAACGGACACGTCAGAATGAAGCCAACCAGAGACCAGCTCCAGACGCCGAGCCGCCAGGAAGGGTTCGGCGCTCTGGAGATCTTCTCACAGTCAGGCCATCTCAGAAAGGGCCTGCTCCAGGACGTCAGGAGAAGCAGAGGAACATGGGGCCAGCAACATGGCAGAAGGAGGAGGAAGAGGCGTCGACGTCACCATGGCCTAGGAGGCTGGAGGCTCCTGAGCCTCTTGGACCTCAGCACCCGAGCTGGACTCTAACACTGTCCGAGTCAGCAGGGCCTCGGGGGCCGACTTCTCCCGAGGATGCTCCACCAAGCCTCGCGAGGATGATCGGGCTGGAGAAGCACAAGCACCCTCCCCACCTTTGCTCATGGAGAGGGGCGCAGCCGTAGGAGGTAACCTGGGCTAAAGCAGCACCACCTCGCCCTCCCTTCTCCTCTTCGCCGCCAGCGTCGGCCTAGTTACACAACAGGGAAGAAGAGTCAGAAACAAGCATCAGCAGCAAGAACAAGGCAGGACAAGAACACTTACTGATCCGCCGCGGCGTAGTCCCTCCGCTTCAGGAGCTTGAAGCCAGAGAGCTTCGCGACCCGAGGCGCGGGCGCTCCAGCTCCGGAAGCAGAAGCAGGAGCAGCAGCTGGGCCGGAAGAGCCTCT
This sequence comes from Triticum dicoccoides, assembly GCF_002162155.2. Classification (NCBI taxonomy): domain Eukaryota; kingdom Viridiplantae; phylum Streptophyta; class Magnoliopsida; order Poales; family Poaceae; genus Triticum; species Triticum dicoccoides. The sequence continues at coordinate 325,440,824 of NC_041384.1, read as the reverse complement.
AGGCGGTGCCAGAGCAGAAGCAGCATCCCAGGAGATCAGCACCGATCGATCCCTCGCCAGGATTACGGGTGGCTCTCCCTTCTCCTGGTGGGCGTCAGCCTCGTCATCGTCAGGAAGGGTGCGAAGGATGTCAGCTTTGCTCAAGGGGGAGGTCTCCCCCGTCCCTTCAGGGGTCACCTCCTAGTCTTCCTCCTCCTACTCTTCCTCCCCGCAGGACTCACCAGAAGACAGCTCCACCGGCGTCAGCGCCACAAGGGCCCCGGCAGGTGCCGGCGGCACTAGCCCGCGCCCGTCAAAGGTCGGCCTGGCGGCCACGACCCGCGCCCCGTCCTTGCGGTAGAACAAGGGAGTGAAGACACTCGGCAGGTACTCCTAGTCGTCGCCGACCAGGAGGCGGAGAGCCGCAGCTAGCTCACCGTCGGACAAGGCTTCCGGGCTCAGGCGAACCTTGTCCTCTTTGCCCCTAAGCTCCCACAAGGGGTGCGTACGGGCCTGAAGCGGGGCTACGCGCAGCATCAGGAATTCCCTCAGGAGGATGGCCCATGTCACCTTTTGCCGCATTCGCATTGCCCGGCTTCAGGTTTGCGTTCATCTGCTGCAGCACCAGTGTCGCTCGCTCATCCGTGAGCTTCGCACAAGACGACCCCTTGTTGGACTGGGGCATCTCCGTCGGCAGCATCAAGCGTGGGTGGACGCACTTGGCGTCCATCATGGCCCACTTGCTCCTGAAGCCATCGGCCTTCTTCCCATTTCTTCGAGATTAAGTTGGCCTTGCCGGCCGCGATGAAAGTGGCACACCTGGAGGTATGACCCTCGTTGATGCGGAGGAAGAGGAAGTGGCGCAATAGAGCCACGGACAACATCACGCCGAGGTACGCCTCGCAGTAGTAGGCAAAGATCCACAAGAGAAGGATAGAGTTGGGATGAAGATGCAGCGCCTGCAGTCCGTAGTGGGCAAGGACCTCGTAGAAGAAGACAGAGAAGGGGGAAACCAGCCCTGCGACGATGCTACTCGTAAAGAAGGGGAAGAACGTGCTTCCCCCGGCCTCTGCCATGTCGGAGCCTGCCCGGAGCTCAGTATTCCCCCTCTTGTTGCTTTCCCCCACCGCCAACAAGCGCGTGGTTGCGAGGTTGTTCTCCGACGCGTTGGGTGCGTCGAGAGCTGGCTCGTACCAAGACGGCGACGAGGCAAGCTTGACCCTCCGGGGCGCCATTGGTCGCTAATGCGGAAGGGGATGGGAGTAGGTCTAGAGATTTTGAAAGCAGGGAGCAAGAAAGGGGATCTGGAGCAAGGTGAAAGGAAGCAGTGAAGGCAAGCGTTGTCTACGTCAGCCTTTTGACAGTTGGGAAGTTGCCGAGACAACATGGGGAAGTGGAGACACCCACGTCCAATCAACCGCCATGCGTCGACCAATGTCGCAGGCTATTGGGGCCCGCGGCGCTCCGCACTTTCCCTTTGGCTTCGCCTTGAAGCCAAGCCTGAGCGCGCCTTGGGCCCGGGGGCTACTATCAGCGTTCTGGGAACGGGGTCCCCAGACTTTCCTGCATGAGACCCACGGCGTGGCTCTGCAAGCGGTCCCGTATGGCCCATCTTCACCAACAAGTATTCAAGACCCTCCCCTCGCGAGGTGGACGATACAAGACCTCCTCGGGAGCGGCCTCAGTAGGTTGGCTCGCTAGGGGTGGATAGATCAAGGCCAGCCAAACCTCGCGAGGTTCCAATGACGTGAGCCATGACGATCGCGACCAGGTGGGCGCCAGCGTGCACAGTGTCCTTGTTTCCTCTTTGGTGTTAAGGAGGCAAGCACAGACGAAGAGTACCGAGGCATCAAGCAATGGTTTCCATATCGGTGCAACGAGACCAAGACCAGCATGACGGCGAGATGGAGGTCACCGTGGAGCCCAAGGCGGCGTCACCACCAGAGCCTTTGGCAGGTGAAGACTACTTTTGTCAGGATAACTTGTACTAGCTATCCCCTTTCAAATTGGTCGTTGTCAGCTCCCTTCCCGCTCAATATTTGGGGAGAGGACCAGGGCCTCTATAAATAGGATTAGCCACCACAGTAGGAGGGCACACACATGCAGGCAGAGCCTCACCCATCTCAACTTGTACTAGATCCAACCCATCCACACACCCACCAAGCACAAGAACACCACACCTCAGGAGGCTGTTCTTCCCATGTATTATTCATCCTCAGCCCGAGAGGCAATCCACCACAGCACACTGGAGTAGGGTATTACACCACAATTGTGGCTCGAACCAGTATAAATCTTGTGTCCCTTGTGTTGCGAGTTCGCCGAGCTTGCCTTTGAGATCGTGGCGAGGTTGAGGGCGTGAGTTGGCAGGGGTAGATCTTTGTGTGCACCCAGTGTTCGAACCTTGAGGGTTTTGCTGGAACCCGAGATACGACAGCGGCTACCAGAGAAGAGGTCAAACCTCGGTCGCTGGGCGATGGCGGTATCATAGGAGGTCAATCCTCAGTCTGCGGCGGGAGATAGGGGAACTCAACCATTGAGGTCAGCGGCGGCGTGATTCGAGCACATCCATCGCTGCCGATGGAGGGATAGTGGAGGTTGAACTTCAGGCAGCAGCTGCACTAAGCTTTGCTCCTCGACCCTGCTGTCTCGGCGTGCCACCGCATCGCGCTTGTCTATCTGCTGGGTGGAGGTCGCCGCGCGGCTAATTAATTAAGGTATTCAATTCCTAAGTGTAGTTTTGTACTAGTACTCTGCGTGTAAATTGACTGGCCATTAATTTTTGTCATTGCATGTCTGGATAATAACATGGAGTGCCCTCAGTAATTGTTAAAATAAAACCTTGTGATTTATGCACGCATCTCTGGGCGGTAGTTAATCCGTGTATTAATGTTGTTGTTTTGTTTTTAATTACCATTCGTCTACTGCAGATGGAATGATCTCGATGGATGAAGAATCACAAAACCATAGATTTTATCAGTGGCATGACAAAGTTCATGAATTTGGCTGAAAGTACAAAGAGGAGAATTGGTGATGCAGATTACATCCTGTGTCCATGTATTGATTGTGCCAATACAGAGTCACATGAAGTTGCAGATGTCTAGATGCACTTAGTCTCTAGGGGATTCATGGATGGATATACACGTTGGACCAGACACGGTGAAGAGGATGTCCTGGATGAAGATACCCAGGGCAGCGAGATGCCAAACCCCGATCAGTGTCACATGGATGTTGAATCTAACAGCGGGGCAGAGGCGTCCACTGGAACACCGGAAAGCCAAAACGCCCACTGGAGAACCAAGACGTCCACGTAGATGACAACGATCTTGATATGCCAGATTTTGCTGCAATGATTGCAGATTTCGAGGGCCCATAAAAGGATATGATTGGGTACAAGGATCTGCCAACCATTGATGCGGACTCCAAGAAAGAATAGTATCCAGGTTGCAAAAATAAATATTCCAGGTTGAGTGCCACCCTGGCGCTTCTCAGATTTAAAGCAGCAAACGGTCTATCAATCAAGGGCTTCAAATAGATGTGCTCCCCAAAAGCACGAATGAAGAGAAGAAATTTGTTTGCCAATTGGAACTTGAAGTACAGAAGATACATGCTTCTGTGAACGATTGTATATTGTACCGTGGTGAGTACAAAGATTTTCGTGCATGTCCCACATGCAAGCATGCACGATACAAGCACAGAAGAGCAAATGACAAGTACAAATTGGATGACGAGATCAAGACAGGAATCCCGTTCAAGGTTGTTTGGTACTTGACTTTAATTCCAAGGTTGAGGCGTTTGTTTGCAAATCCTAGAGAGGCAAAGAGGTTGTGGTGGCATCATGATGAGCGAATTGCGGATAGGTATATGAGGCACCAGAAAGATGGGGCTCAGTGGGAATTAATCGACAACAAGTTTGAAAAAATTGCCAAGAATCCTAGAAGTGTAAGGCTCGGGGACTGTACTGACGGGATGAATCCTTTTGGTGATATGAGCACTGATACGTCTCCATCGTATCTACTTTTCCAAACACTTTTTCCCTTGTTTTGGACTCTAACTTGCATGATTTGCATGAAACTAACCCGGACTGACGCTGTTTTCAGCAGAATTACCAAGGTGTTATTTATGTGCAGAAATAAAAGTTCTCGGAATGACCTGAAACTTCAGGGAGCAAGTTTTTGGAAAATATAAAAAATACCTTCAAAAGATGAAGTCCAGGGGGCCCACCACTTGTCCACGAGGGTGGGGGGCGCGCCCCCCTACCTCGTGGGCCCCCTGGAGCTCCTCCGACTCCAACTCCAACTCTATATATTGAGTTTCGGGGAGAAAAAATCAGAGAGAAGGATTCATCGCGTTTTACGATACGGAGCCGCCGCCAAGCCCTAAAACCTCTTGCGAGGACTGATCTGGACTCCGTTCGGGGCTCCGGAGAGGGGAATCCGTCGCCATCGTCATCATCAACCATCCTCCATCACCTATTTTATGATGCTCACCGCCGTGCGTGAGTAATTTCATCATAGGCTTGCTGGATGGTATTGGGTTGGATGAGATCTATCATGTAATCGAGTTAGTTTTGTTAGGGTTTGATCCCTAGTATCCACTATGTTCTGAGATTGATGTTGCTATGACTTTGCTATGCTTAATGCTTGTCACTAGGGCCCGAGTGCCATGATTTCAGATCTGAACCTGTTATGTTTTCATCAATATATGAGGGTTCTAGATCCTATCTTGCAAGTCTATAGTCACCTATTATGTGTTATGATCCGTTAACCCCGAAGTGACAATAATCGGGATACTTACCGGTGATGACCATAGTTTGAGGAGTTCATGTATTCACTATGTGTTAATGCTTTGTTCCGGTACTCTATTAAAAGGAGGCCTTAATGTCCCTTTGTTTCCGTAAGGACCCCGCTGCCACGGGAGGGTAGGAGAAAAGATGTCATGCAAGTTCTTTTCCATAAGCACGTATGACTATATTCGGAATACATGCCTACATTACATTGATGAACTGGAGCTAGTTCTGTGTCACCCTAGGTTATGACTGTTACATGATGAACCGAATCCAGCATAATTCTCCATCACTGATACATTGCCTACGAGATTGTTCTTCGCTTATTTACTTTTCCGTTGCTATTGCTATCATCACTACAAAGTACCAAAAACACTATTTTTGCTATCGTTACCTTTTGCTACCGTTACCACTACTATCATATTACTTTGCTACTAAACACTTTGCTGCAGATATTAAGTTTCCAGGTGTGGTTGAATTGACAACTTAGCTTCTAATACTTGAGAATATTCTTTGGATCCCCTTGTGTCGAATCAATAAATTTGGGTTGAATACTCTACCCTCGAAAACTGTTGCGATCCCCTATACTTATGGGTTATCAAGACTATTTTCTGGCACTGTTGCCGGGGAGCATAGCTCTATTCTTTGAGTCAGTTGGGATTTATATCTGCTTATCATTATGAAGAACTTGAGAGATCCAAAAACCAAGATTTATCCCTCAACTACGAGGGGAGGTAAGGAACTGCCATCTAGCTCTACACTTGATTCACCTTCTGTTTTGAGTAAGCTTGCGACACCTAAACCTGCTGCTGCTATTCGTTCTGATATGTCGCATGTTATTTATGATGCCACTTCTTCTATGCATGATACTTATGATGAAACTACTTTTATGCTTGATACTACTGTGCCACTTGGTGAATTTCTTGACGAACAACTTGCTAGGGCTAGAGAGATTGAAATTATTGAATCTGATATTACTGATGAAATTGATGATGAAGACTTGCCTGTTATTCCTCAGGGTTATGTTTTTGATAGAGAAGCTTCTTTAGCTATTTTAGCTTGCAAAGATAGATATGAACTCAAGAGGTTATTAGCTAAATGGAATCAGGAATCTCTAAATGCTAGAATGAAATCTGACCCTGCTTTTGCTACTTCACCTATCTGTGTTACCGATAAGGATTATGAATTCTCTGTTGATCCTGATATAATTACTTTGGTTGAATCTGATCCTTTTCATGGCTATGAATCTGAAACTGTCGTGGCACATCTTACTAAATTAAGTGATATAGCTACCCTGTTCACTGATGATGAGAGAACTCGCTGCTTTTATATCCTTAAAATATTTCCATTCTCATTAAAGGGTGATGCTAAGATATGGTTTAATTCTCTTGATCCTAGTTGTGTGCGTAGTCCCCAGGATATGATTTATTACTTCTCTGCTAAATATTTCCATGTTCATAAGAAACAAGCTGCTTTAAGGGATATATTTAATTTTGTGCAAATTGAAGAAGAGAGTCTCCCACAAGCTTGGGGGAGGCTTCTCAAGTTACCTAATGCTTTGCCTGATCATCCTCTTAAGAAAAATGAAATACTTGATATCTTTTATAATGGACTAACCGATGCCTCCAGAGTTTACCTGGATAGTTGTGTTGTTTCTGTTTTCAGGGAAAGAACACCGAATGAAGCTGAAATTCTATTGAATAATATGTTGACAAATGAAAATAATTGGACACCTCCGGAGCCAATTCCCGAGCCTATTCCTAAACAAACTCCGAAGAAGAGGGTTATTCTATTTCTCAGTCCTGAAGTTATGCAAGAGCCAAAGAAATCTATGAAAGAAAAAGGTATTAAAGCTGAAGATGTTAGGAATTTACCTCCTATTGAAGAAATACATGGTCTTAATTTACCGCCTTTTGAAGAAACATATGATCTTAATCCTTTACCTATTGAAGAAACTCATGGTCTTGATAATCCGACACAGGTAGTAAAGGTAAATTCTCTCTATAGATATGGTAAAGTTGAAATCCCATTTACTAAGTTTGCCAGCCCATGCTTAGATGAGTTTGATAAATTTATGGTTAAGCAAGAAGATTTTAATGCTTATTTTGGTAGACAATTGAAATACAATTCAAAAATGCTTGAACACTTGGGTGACTATATGGCTAATATCAAAGGTGAACTTAAACTTATTAGTAAACATGCTTCTATGGTTACCACTCAAGTAGAACAAGTACTTAAAGCTCAAAATTATTTGCTCAATGAATTGAATAGTAAGAATAATGATAATGATGTTAGAGTTATGACTAGAGGTGGTAAAATGACTCAGGAACCTTTGTATCCTGAAGGCCATCGTAAGAGAATTGAGCAAGATTCTTAGAGAAATAATATAGATGCACCTAGTCCTTCTAAAAGGAACAAAAAGAATAATGATAGGACTTTGCATGCTTCTAGTGATCCTATTGTTGAAACACCTGAGAATCCCAATGATATTTCTATTTCTGATGCTGAAACACAATCTCGTAATGAAACTGAGTCTAGTGATAATGTTAATGATAATGTTCATGATGATGCTCAACCTAGTAATGATAATGATATAGAAATTGAACCTGTTGTTGATCTTGATAACCAACAATCAAAGAATCAACGTTATGATAAATAAGACCTTGTTGCTAGAAAACATAGTAAAGAAAGAGAACCATGGGTTCAGAAACCCATGCCTTTTCCTCCCAAACCATCCAAGAAAAAAGATGATGAGGATTTTGAGCGCTTTGCTAAAATGATTAGACCTATCTTTTTGCGTATGCGATTAACTGATATGCTCAAAATGACCTTATGCTAAGTACATGAAAGATATTGTTAATAATAAAAGAAAGATACCGGAAGCTGAAATTTCCACCATGCTTGCTAATTTTACTTTTAAGGGTGGAATACCAAAGAAACTTGGAGATCCCGGTGTACCAACTATACCATGCTCCATTAAAAGAAACTATGTTAAAACTGCTTTATGTGATCTTGGAGCCGGTGTTAGTGTTATGCCTCTCTCTTTATATCATAGACTTGATTTGAATAAGTTGACACCTACTGAAATATCTTTGCAAATGGTTGATAAATCAACTGCTATACCTGTCGGTATTTGTGAGAATGTGCCTGTTGTAGTTGCAAACGTTACTATTTTAACAGACTTTGTTATTCTTGATATTCCTGAGGACAATAGTATGTCTATTATTCTTGGAAGACCCTTTTTGAATATTGTAGGGGCTGTTATGATTGCACTAAAGGCAATGTCACTTTTCATGTTAATGGTAATGAGCACACGGTACACTTTTCGAGGAAGCAACCTCAAGTTTATAGTATCAACTCTATTGGAAAAATTCCATCGATTATATTTGGAGGTTTTGAATTCCCTCTTCCTACTGTCAAGAAGAAATATGATATTCTTATTATTGGGGATGTGCATATCCCCGTTGAGGTAACATAGTGTTATTCGAAATTTCTCCGGTTCCATGTTATTCGGAATGAGTTCGTTAACAAGACTTGATCAACCTTGTTAGTGGATTCCTTTTGATGATCATGAGATGGATGAAACTAGAAGGCACAACCTTCTGTACCCCACTTTTACTTTCTGTTATTTATATTAAATAAAATAAAAATAGTATTTTTCTGTCTGTTATCTGATTATCCGTGCAATATAAAAATACCCTGAAAATAAAAGTTCTCCAAATGCCCTGAAATTTAAATATGATTTTTTCTAGAATATTTTAGAATATTTGGCACTAAGAACACAGCGGGGGGGATCACCCACCTGCCCACGAGGGTGGAGGGCGCGCCCTACCCCCCTAGGCACGCCCCCTGCCTCGTGGGCCCATGATGGACCTCCTCCACTTATCCTTTCACCCACACACTCCTTCTTCCTCCCCCAAACACAAATATCCAGCTCAAGCACGAGTTCTAGCTCATTTTGCTGCCATTTTTGATCTCCTTGCTCAAAGCACCTCTCACAAAACTGCTTGGGGAAATTGTTCATTGGTATGTGACTCCTCCATTGGTCCAATTAGTTTTTGTTCTAGGGCTTTATTCATTGCAAATTTGTGCTGCCTAGGTGGCCATGTTATTGAGCTTGCATGTCAAATTTATATGGTTCCAAGTAGTCTTGATGCATGTTATAGGCTCTAGGCACTTGTAGGAGTAGTTGCTATCAATATTATTGAGTTTGGTTTACTTTTATTTTGATGTTACTAAAAATTTCATAATTTTTTAGAAAATAATGAAGAGACTTTTGAGGGGTTCATCGAGCCGAAGCTCGAAGGAAAAGGCACAGAAGCCTAAGTATAATCTGCCTCGCACCGCGGTGGTTCGGTCGTGTGAATGGCCTTCCGATGATTTCTTGAGGGCAGCCGGGATTTATGAAGATTTTTATGAATTGGCTAAGAATGCAGGCCTCACCGCTTTCCTCCACGACCAACGCGATCAGTATCTCTTACTCACAAATATCTTTGTGCAAAACTTTCATTTCCATTCTAGGAGCTCACCACCTACGGTGGAGTTTCATTTATATGATGAGCATAAGGAGATGTCACTTTATGATTTTTGTCGAGTTTTTTTATTCCCTTTCGAGGGGAAGACAGAGGAACCACATCGCGAGGATATGGATGGGTTTATTGATACTATCATTGTAGGGGAAACAAGGAAGGTTTCCGATGCACGAATCACTAGCATACATTTTCCTGTTTTATGCTATTTTGCATTATTTGCTAGTCGTTGTTTAATTGGTCACGAAAACTGTGGAAACCTTAGTGTCCCTAATAGTATTATTTTGCTCCACAGTTTATTTGGTGATAACTCTGTTAGTATGGGCATTATTTCTAAACGGTTAAGTTTGAACCGTACAAAGGGCCCCATCTTTGGAGGCATCTATGCTTCACGCCTAGCTGCACATTTGAACATACCTATTAGGCATTATGAGAAGGAAGAAAAAGTGCGGCCTCGTGTTTATTTAGATTATAAAAGTATGGTGACACATGATTTTATTGTTAAGAATAGGGAAGGAGAGCTTAAATACAAATTGTTCTTCGATAAACATCATCCTGAGACTATTACCCTGCCTGCTCCTTCTTTGTTTGATTTATCTGCAGGCCGGTACCTTGTTCCGTTAGAGGCTATTCACGCCTACCGGAACCCTGCACCAGCCATGGAGCCAGAGACGGAACCACAAGTTGATCCTTCACGACAATCTAATTACCAGTGGGATCCGGAGATGATTGCCAACCAGTGGCAATCGAAGTCTTCTTCTTCTTCGCGGTACGACCCCAACTACTATTATGGATATCCACCAGGATAGCCGTGGCCATAGACCAACTTAGGCCAAAAGTCTAAGCTTGGGGGAGTACATATTTCCCACCGATATTACATTTATGTTCACACACTCATTGCTAGATGTCGGTGCTCATACTTTTTCATTGTATCATCCATGCTAGTTTATTCCCTTTTTATGCTTTCTTCTTGTGTGTTTAATAAACCTTAAGAAAAACAGAAAAAATTAGTTGTAGTTTTTAATTAGTGTACTTTCCATGCTTGTAGCATTAATTAAAAAGAAAACCCAAACAGATTTCCTGTTCTTCTTTTACTTGTTGGGAGCTCTCCCGTGTAAATAGTTTTATTTCTTTTCTTTTCTTTGGGTGTCGATTGGAGAAGACCATGATTCAATTGTCGAAGTGGATCTTATATACATTATTGTTGATCTGACAAAAGAGCCCATATTGCCTTGTCTGCTCCTATTTATTGAATGCTTGCAGATTCCAGCTTAGTCCAATGCACGTGCACCCTTATTTTTATTCACATCGTTCGGTCGTGCAAGTGAAAGGCAATAATGATGATTATATGATGAACTTATTGAGATGAGAAAAGCTGGTATGAACTCGACCTCTTTTGTTTTTGTAAATATGATTAGTTCGTCGTTCTTGATTTGGCATATTATGAATAAACATGTTTGCAATGACAACTAAAGATCATAGTTCTTGTGCCATGCTTGATTAGCTATGAGTTATAATGGTTTACCTTGAGTGCCGACATGCTATTGAAATGGTTATGATGTGGTATGATAGGGTGGTATCCTCCTCTGAATGATTTAAGTGGCTTGACTTGGCGCATGTTCACGCATGTAGTTGACACAAAATCAAGATAGCCTTCACGATATTTATGTTCATGGTGGATTATATCCTACTCATGCTTGCATTCGGTGTTGATTAATTTTAATGCATCTTCATGACTATTGTCGCTCTCTAGCTGGTCGCTTCCTAGTATTTTGCTATCCTTCACCTGTACTAAGAGGGAATACTGCTTGTGCATCCAATCCCTTAAACCCCAAAGTTATTCGACATGAGTCCACTATACCTACATATACATTATCTACCTGCCGTTCCAAGTAAATTTGTATGTGCCAAACTCTAAACCTTCAAATAAATATCATGTTTCGTATGCTTGAATAGCTCATGTATCAACTAGGGCTGTCCGTATCCTCCATGTTAGGCAGGTTATTCTCAAGAGGAGTGGACTCCGCTCCTCACTCACGAGAAAATGGCTGGTCACCGGGATGCCCAGTCTCATGCTTTATGAAAACTAAATCAAAATAATTGCAAACAATGGATTGATGCTTGTTGGAGGCACTTGTTGTTTCGAGCAAGCCATGGATTGATGCTTGTTGGTGGAAGGGGGAGTATAAACTTTACCATTCTGTTTGGGAATCGCCTATAATGTGTTTAGCATGGAAGATATCACCATCTCTTGGTTGCTATGTTGACAATGAAAGTGTACCTCTCAAAATATTATTCATCTCTATTTCAAAACCGAGCTCTAGCACCTCTACAAATTCCTGCTTCCCTTTGCGAAGGGCCTATCTATTTACTTTTATGCTGAGTCATCATCCTCTTATTAAAAAGCACCAGGTGGACAGCTCCGCTGTCATTTGCATCCATTACTATTAGTTTACATTGAGTATGACTTGACTGGATCTCTTTTACCATGAATTACAATGTCTATCCAATCCTTGGTCTTTAAAGGTGCTCTGCATTTATGTTTTGTGGTCTCACAAAGGGCTAGCGAGATACCATCTTGTTATATCAGTTTTGAGAAAGTGTTGTCATACGAGATTTATTATTATTGCTCGCTAGTTGATTATGCCATTGATATGAGTAAACTTGAGACCTAAGCATTATTGCGAATGTGGATAGTTATAATCTTTGCTGAAAACTTGAATGCTGGCTTTACATATTTCCAACAACAACAGCAAACAGAGTTTGTAAAAGTTTTTCTTTATCTCTTTCAGTTTGTCAACTGAATTCCTTGAGGACAAGCAAAGGTTTAAGCTTGGGGGAGTTGATACGTCTCCGTCGTATCTACTATTCCAAACACTTTTTCCCTTGTTTTGGACTCTAACTTGCATGATTTGAATGAAACTAACCCGGACTGACGCTGTTTTCAGCAAAATTACCATGGTGTTATTTATGTGCAGAAACAAAAGTTCTCAGAATGACCTGAAACTTCACGGAGCAAATTTATGGAAAATATAAAAAATACCTACAAAATATGAAGGCCAGGGGGCCCACCACCTATCCACGAGGGTGGGGGCGCGCCTGCCCCCTAGGGGGCGCCCCCTACCTCATGGGCCCCCTGGAGCTCCTCTGACTCCAACTCCAACTCTATATATTGTGTTTCGGGGAGAAAAAATCAGTGAGAAGGATTCATCGCGTTTTACAATACGGAGCCGCCGCCAAGCCCTAAAACCTCTCGGGAGGGCTGATCTGGAGTCCGTTCGGGGCTCCAGAGAGGGGAATCAGTCATCATCGTCATCATCAACCATCCTCCATCACCAATTTCATGATGCTCACCGCCCTGTGTGAGTAATTTCATCATAGGCTTGTTGGACGCTGATGGGTTGGATGAGATCTATCATGTAATCGAGTTAGTTTTGTTAGGGTTTGATCCCTAGTGTCCACTATGTTGTGAGATTGATGTTGCTATGACTTTGCTATGCTTAATGCTTGTCACTAGGGCCCGAGTGCCATGATTTCAGATCTGAACCTATTATGTTTTCATCAATATATGAGTGTTCTTGATCCTATCTTGCAAGTCTATAGTCACCTATTATGTGTTATTATCCGTTAACCCCGAAGTGACAATAATCGGGATACTTACCGGTGATGACTGTAGTGAAAGCATCCTTGGTACTCTGCTCAAGTTAAAGGTAAAAGAAAGGATGGTGACAGTTCATGGCTCGATATGCTTGCTGATCAATCACAACTCAATAGTGAAGCAGAAGATGATGACAAATTCATCAAAGCTCGCCAGAGTTACAATTTCAGTACAAAAGAAGCAACACAGTTCTTCACCTATTTGTTGTTAGTTAAGACACCCTCTTCCTACTGCGCATACATCAGAAGTCTCGTAGATGTGAGCTGAGGTAAAATGTAGTTGGGACATATGAATTCACATGAATGCCACGTAATGTTGACACAACTCATCCCGATGGCCATCAGGAATCTGATGGACAAAGATATAAGAAACACACTCACTAACCTATGTGATTTCTTCAACCAACTATGGCAGAAAGTTGTAAATCCTGAAGAGTTGGATCATATGCAAGATGATATTGCAAGAATATTGTCCAACCTAGAGATGTTTTCCCACCGCCATTCTTTGATGTCATGGTCCATCTCACTATGCACGTTGTCGACGAGATAAAGTATTGTGGTCCTGTGTTTCTTCGCAACATGTATCCCTTCAAGCGGTTCATGGGAATCCTGAAGCGCTTTAGTCAGAACCGAAACCATCCAGAGGCAAGCATCCTACAAGGTTATACTGCGGAGGAGGTGGTTGAGTTTTGCACCGAATACATGAAACAAAGACCTATAGGTTTGCCCCTCTCTCGCCACGAGGGAAGGCTGAAAGGTAAGCCGGTCCTTGCTGGCACACAAATGGTTGCACCAGGAGAATTGGCAGAGAAAGCCCATTTGACGGTACTACTTAACAGCCATGTTCTCATCGCTTATGCGGAAGAACACTTGGCAGAGGTACGCCAAAGCTTCTTGCCAATGGTGCCTTCATCAGAACTGGAGATGAAGGAGCACACTAAGAAGTATGCTGAATGGCTGAAGAATCGTTTGGCACAAGGATCCATCAATGACATTGCTACGTGGTTGGCACAAAAGCCATCACCTACGGTGTTGACGTACCAAGCATATGACATAAATGGGTACACATTCTACACTAAGGAACATGATAAGAAGACCTCGTATTAGAACACCTCTGTTCGAATAGAATGCATGACTGTAAATGAAGTTGATAAAAGGTTATACTATGGAACCATCAAATAGATTTGGGAGCTTGACTTTGTGAAAGTTAAGGTGGCATTATTCAGGTGCGCATGGATCCCTCTTGGTCAGGTAAGGATTGATGAGTACAGGAAGACCTGTGTCAACAGGACAACGATGGCATATCACGTGGACCCATTCATTCTTGCCAGCGATGCTACCCAGATTTTCTTTGTGGAAGACCCCTTGCATAAGAATGGCCATTTAGCGATGCATGGGAAGAGAAGGGTACTGGGTGTCGACGATGTTACCGATGAGGACGAGTATGATGAATTTGATGAGTTGCCAACCATGGAATCACGAACCCGTGCAACAGAGCAGCGTAAAATCATCAAAAAACCCAAGTTCATTCGGGGTCAACTTAATGATCCCAGTTCCCCCATGTACATTGGAATTAAGCCATGAGACTAGTCTTTATGCCTACACTGCAACTTAATTCGTTCAATTTAGAACTATCGCGTGTACTGAATTTGTGAGTTATGCCTAGTTTTCTGTTGATGTAAGAACCGTAAATATGTTGACCTTGATATGTTGTCAGCTCAGGCAATGAATATGAATTGTTTTTTGTTATTATTATTATATCATAGAGGTAGCACACTCAATTGATCTCACTACAGTATGTGTGAACAAATATATGCAATCTGGTTTGCGAATAGCACGTGGTTCGTTGATGAAAGCCATGCGCCAACCAAACCCCGCCACCCTGCCCATGATCTAAATCGTGCTTTCTGATTGCCTAGAAACCAAACCCCACGGATCGTACGTCTGCACCGTTGGATGCTCACAGATCGAACGGCGATCCTCATCCCTTTCGACCGCACATGCAGTTCCGGTTGTAATTTTATTTAATGCACAAAATGCACGTTAATCTCAAAAAATGTCTTAAATATAGCAAACGATACCTCAAATGCACCAGAAAATAAAACACGTGGTATATTGGTGATTGCGTACCGTGGTGAAATATTTATGAGGCCAAACGATGAAGTCACTGGCCACATGAGTTTGAATTGACACTTCTCCTTTTGGAAAACCATGATCCTTCATGTGAGATGCTACGGTTTGGAAGGAGCGGTCATCAAAACTTGTGCCAAACTTTACCAATATTTTTCCACGGGGGCGAGCACGCAACAGGCACACATCAATTTTGATGATGTTCGAACTCCATCTGAATTTTCTGTAATTAAAATACCAACTAGGCCTACGCCAGTGGCGGCACCTCGCGATCGAAATATTTGAAACTTCTCCCCGCTTCTCGAACAAACGGATGAAAACTCACAAAGCGATGCACAAATGATCTATACAACTTTGCTAGGCTAATAGTAAGCGGGTATCATAGCTAGTATCATGCATGCCAAATAGGCAATTTTGATGAGCTGTCATAAAATTAATGAAATGAAGAAATAGAGGGTTAAGTATCATGTATCATGAAATCGTATCATAATAAATTCTATGCTACTATGTGTTAGGCATGACAATATAAATAAAGTACTACATATGATACTAACTACTCTATGTTACTATCCATTAGAGAAAGTACATAATAGATTCACATAATTAAGACTAGCCACAATAGGTAGTAACATAGAATGCTACTAGTCTATGTTACTACCTCTATAGTGGGGAGTACCATATGTGTAGTAACATAGCTAGTTAGACTTGCCACAATGGGTAGTAACATAGACTAGTAACATGCCCATGTTACTAGTCTATGTTACTACCACTATAGTGGGGATTAACATATGTGTCTGGTAACATGCAACACTTCATTTATTAGGCTATAGACACATCTTGCCTTCATATACATGCGTGATGTTACTCATACTAGTAGTAACTAGCTATGTTACCACTTTCATCTCTTTCTTCATTTATTGCATGCCACATCGTCTATTTAACTTAGATATGTGTGATGTTACTACCTATATATGTTACTCCCACTGTGGGTAGTCTTAGAGTACCCACAGTGGGAGTAGGGGTATCTCCAACAGTTTGTATGCTAGCTTGTTGGTAAAATATGACATGTCATCGACCAACACCTTAACATACAACAACTCCAATGTATAGTATCTAGTTTTACGAGTAGGACGTGAGATAATAAATAAGGTGCTCTCTCATTCTACATTGGAGCTTGTGCAAGGGGTGTTGGTTCATGTACATACAACCTTGCTATCTTCACTCATTTATTGTATGACACATGCATCATCAAAAACCCTATGTGGCAAAGTGTACCAACAACTATCTTACAACCATTGGAGATTCCCTAACATATATAGGTAGTAACATCACACATATTTAGGTTAAATAGATGATGTGGCAAGCAATAAATGTAGAAATGGAGGAAAGTGCTAACATAGCTAGTTACTAGTAGTTTGAGTAACATCACACACATATCAAGGCAAAATGAGTCTATAGCCTAATAAATGAAGTATTGCATGTTACAACACATATGTTACTCCCCACTATAGAGTTAGTAACATAGACTAGTAACATATGCATGTTACTAGTCTATGTTACTAGCCATTGTGGCCAGTCTAACTAGCTATGTTACCACTTTCCTCTCTTTCTTCATTTATTACTTTCCACATCAACTATTTTATCTAGATACATGTGATGTTACTACCTATGTTACTCCCACTATGGGTAGTCTAAGAATGCTATAAGGAATAGAATAATACATATGTGCTTATTAGTTAGAGGAAAGAGAATAGAAGCGGGCTCTTGGTTAGTAGAGCCAGCTGCAACACAAGACCCAAGACACTTTGTGAGGATGTAAGGTGGGAAAACTATTGATAAACTAGTAGGTATATAAAACTTATTATTGTACATGCCCGCTAAGAGGTTGGCTGTATATGACATGGCAACTTCTTATAGCCGACCCTTGGCTGTATTATTAACCATGCTCTTAGTGAAGTAGCTAGTATATCAAGACAACTAGCTAGCTACTATCAGATCACTAGCCAAAGTGAGAGTAACTTCAATAGTAACATCGACTCCAACTCAGCAAACTTGATTATGTGGCAATAAGTTAATGAGGAGAGAGATAGTTTCAATAACTTAGCTAGTTACTCTAACATCACATGCCCCAATGCAATATGAGTCTATAACGTAATAAATGAAGCTTTGCATGACACTACACTTATGTTACTACCCGCTATGAAGGTAGTAACATATATAGTCTAGGGATATGTGTGTGTTACTACTGTACTCTCCATTGTGGCTATTCTCATACTACCTCCTTTCCGGTTTAACTGTGTCCCACATCATCCAAACAGTCTAGTTGGCATGCATCGTACCGCTTGATACTCCCATATTACGACCAACCTTATTAGGGTGGCCATAGTGGGGGTATCATAGCCGGTATATCATGCACTCGGGAATATAAAATATGATGATGTGGCAAAGAAGCAGTAACATATGTAGATACCGTAACATATATATATATAATAAATGCTATACTAGTTTGTGTCATGCATGGCCATAAATACGGTCATCTATGATATATACCCCCTCCATAAACTAATATAAGAGCCTTTAGGTCACTATTTGAGTAATCTAAACGCTCTTATATATATTAGTTTACAAAGGGAGTTACTACTACTCAATGATACTATATATGCACTATATGAAGGTACGTACATACTCTATGATAATATATACTATTAGTTTACAGAGCGAGCTAGTATATGACACTCTCCACCATACACGTGATTTCTTACCGTGGGAAAAATTGGAGTCGAAACAATGAACTCATGTTTTCATTCGAACAAAAATATGATGTTACGTAATGTAAATCTTTTCAAAGAGCACACGATTCACTCCCGAAAGTCGTGTGTCCACTAAACCGTGGCCGATGCAAACCCCACCCCTCTGCCATGCGCGTGATCTGAGTCGTGCTTTCTGATTGGCCAGAACCCAAACCCCACGGATCGTACGTCTGCACCTTTGGATTCTCCTTGATCAAACGGCGATCCTCATCCCATTCGACAACACATGTACATGTTTTCAAATAGCCCCTCCCAAAAAATGTTTTCAAATAGCACACGGTTCACACACGAAAGCTGTGTGCCTACCAAAAAGTGGCCGGTGCCCCCCCTCGCTGCGCGCTCGATTTGAGTCGTGCATTCTGATTGGCTAGAACCCAAACCCCACGGATCGAATGTCTGCACCATTGGATGCTCCCAGATCGAACGGCAATCCTCATCCCTTTCGACAGGAAATGCAATCCGGCTAGGAATTGATTTATATGCCATCATGCACGGTAAATGCCAAAAAATGTCTTACATATAGCACATGAGACCTGAAATGCGCCAGCAAATCAAACCCGTGGTAAAATTGTGATTGGTTTATGTGGGAAAAATTTAGAGGCAAAACGATGAACTCACTTCTTCATTTCAAACGAAATTATTTTGTTTGTGCACACGAGCGCTTAGAGGCAACCATTTGAATATGCCTTTCCACGCGCATCGCGACCGGGGATATTTTTCACCCTTTTCACCTAGGTCGCAAACAACCGGAGTCCCCAACACCCTCCCCACCGTCGGCTCGCATTTCACTCAACTAGTCCACCCAATCTCCTTCGTCAGCTCCCCTCCCACCAGATCCACAGCAGAACCCTCTTCGGCGCCGCCATGCTCAACCCGGCCGTATGCCCGCTCTTCGGTGTCAAGCCTACCTCCACTTCCGTTCCCAACACGCGGCAGCCCGCACCTTGCCATATTCATTTGCTCACCATCCACCCTCGAGCATATCGATGCAGTAACCCTCGCCTCTCCTGTGGTCCGGCCGGGTTTGCATTAAGAAGCCTGTTAGTTACTTCTCTCCATCGCGGTAAGGCATATTTCCTCACAATCCCTCTTCCAATTTCATTCCGTATGTCCCCAAATTGTCTATAAAATAACGGAGAGCGTATATATGTTCATTATGTACCTTCCTTACTACATATAAGATGTATTTGTTCCAATAAGTTACTGCCTATTTACAGGTCGCAGGTGCCCGAGTCACACAAACTTAACAAATTACCCATACATTTTCTAAATTACCAAGGACACGGAGGAACGCTCCAAGGAAGCCCACACACCAGCCTAAAGGTATATATGAAGTTACCAAGATTGACTTAAAGTCTTGGTGTAATGCCCTGGACACACCCGCCGGTGGTCGGTACTCCTGGCGGGATCTAGACTGGCCCCACATGTAACACCCTCGATGCGACTATATCTCCCACGTGTCGAGGCACGACTTAGAGGCATAATCGCATTGAAGCCATATGTCGCAAGTCAGGTAATCATCACAAACATCCCATGTAATATAGATAATAAAAGGGATAACATAGTTGGCTTACACTCGCCACGTCAATCAAGGTATATAAATAACATTACATCATCCAAACACTCATGGCCCGACTACGGCGCCAAAATAAAAGATAACCCAACATGCGACACGGTCCCGATCACCCCCAACGGGGCACCACTACTGATCATCAGGAAAAGAAACATAGTATCGTCGAGAGTCCTCGTCGAACTCCCACTTGAGCTCAAGCGCGTCACCTAGAGCGGAATCATCTGGACCTGCATCTGGTGTAATGGTAATCTGTGAGCCATAGGGACTCAGCAATCTCGCACCATCGCGATCAAGACTATATAAGCTTAATAGGTAAGGTAAGGTAAAAATATATGTGGAGCTGCAGCAAGCGACTAGCATATATGGTGGCTATCCTATTCGCAAAAGAGAGCGAGAAGAGGAGATAAAGCGCGAGCGAGAAACTAGAGGACAACCTGCGCAAACATTACTCCAACACCGTGTCCACTTCCCGGACTCCGTCGAGAAGAGGCCATCACGGTAACACACTCGGTTGATTCATTTTAATTTAAGTTAAGGTTCAAGTTATCTACAACCGGACATTAACAAATTCCCATCTGCCCATAACCGCGGGAACGGCTTTCGAACGTTCAAATCCCTATAGGGGAGTCCCAACTTAGCCCATGACAAGCTCTCACGGTCAACGAAGGAATAGACCTCCTCCCGAGACGTTCCGATCAGACTCGGTACCTCGGTTCTTCAAGACACTCCAACAATGGTAAAACAAGTCCAGCAACACCACCCGCTGTGCCGACAAATCCCAATAGGAGCTGCACATATCTCCTTCTCAGGGCACACCGGATAAGCTAAGCGTACGGGAGCCAACGAAACCCAAGTTGCCAAGGGACGGCCCCGCACGGTGCTCTAGGTTGGACCAACACTCAGAGGAGCACTGTCCTGGGGGGGTTAAAATAAGATGACCCTTGAGTCTGCGAAACCCAAGGGAAAAGGCTAGGTGGCAAATGGTAAAACCAAGGTTGGGCATTGCTAGAGGAGTTTTATTCAAGGCGGACTGTCAAGGGGTTCCCATTATAACCCAACCGCGTAAGGAACACAAAATCCGGGAACATAACACCGATATGACGGAAACTAGGGCGGCAAGAGTGGAACAAAACACTAGGCGAGAGGCCGAGCCTTCCACCCTTTACCAAGTATATAGATGCATTAATATAACATGGCAATATAATGATATCCCAACAAGTAAATAAATGTTCCAACAAGGAACGGCCTCCAAACTTCACCTGCAACTAGCAACGCTATAAGAAGGGCTGAGCAAAGCGGTAACATAGCCAATCAACAGTTTGCTAGGACATGGTGGGTTAGAGGTTTGACATGGCAATTTGGGAGGCTTGAAATCAAATGGTAGGAATCATAGCATTGGCATAGCAAAAGAGCGAGCAAACTAGCATAGCAAAGATAGTAGTGATTTCGAGGGTATGATCATCTTGCCTGCAAACCTGCCAGAGTTGACTGGATCCTCGAAAGCAAACTCAACGGGCTCCTCGTTAGCGAACTCGTCTCACGGCTCTACCCAAACAAGACAAACAAGCAAAAAGGATACAATCAACCACGTGCAAGGATCAAACAATATGATGCAATGATGATATGCTATGCGGGATGCGATGCGGGATGCATATGCAAGATTTGACAAGGAAAGCATGAACCTGGCCTCAACTTGGGAATCCAAGTGTGCCACTGGAAAGATGAGATGAAATCGCTTGAAAACGATATAAAGAACGCCGGAATCGGAGTTACGGTTTGGAAATGGCAAGCGATTCAAATATGACACCGGTCTGCGATTTACAGCAAGTAGCCATCTAAATGCAATGAGAAGAACATGCTACAGCACCCAAACATGACAACAAAATACATGGTAGGGATGCATACAAGATGCTTAACAAAAGTCTAGCACTGAGCTACGGCCAAATCATCCATTAACAGGTTCAAACAAGCATGGAAAAAATGCATATGGTAAACATATCTCAGACTTTGTGAAATTAACACTTGTCTGGAATTTCAGAGCAAGTAGCACTCGTCGGAGCAACCAAACAACATGCTACTGGACCTGAACATGGCAAAGTAAAACATGGCATGGAGCTACTCAAATAGCTTAACAAAAGTCCCTTAGTGACCTTGAGCCAAAAGGGATCAGAAAATCTACTAACAAGCACGGGAACATAGCAAAAGCATAATCAGTTTTTAGACTTAGTGAAAACTGGCACATGCTGAAACATAACTCAAGTAGGCATGTTTACGAGCTCGATGCACTCACTACGGAACAAGTCATGATAAGATAAGCATACATCTATCAAGAACACACAAAATTCAAGCTATACATGGCAAGAACAATAGCATAGCATGCACGGATCAACTACAACATCATCGGCAAAATTGCAAACAAGTTGACAATCTGCCCAGATTCACAAAGTAGCAAAAGTAGAGCTCGATTGACTCAAGCTAGGGTGCTCCATAATTGCAAACAAAGACATGTATGGATAGAGCACTAGAAGATCAATAAAACACCCTTACTGATCATCCTCAAAAGAGGCACGGATCACTATGAAACAACATGAACATATGACAACATGAGATAAACAGCTCAAGGACTTAGTGGAAATGCTAAGTCCCTGAAAACAGAATTACCAAGTGCATCAGTTTGCAAGCTTGCACTAGGCTCCACACACATCACAAAAATACATGGGTTGCACCTCTGGAAATATGACAAAACCCTTAACAAAACATATGTAGAGCATCAGGGCATATCATGCACACAATAATCATGGCAAAAATGACAAAAACTAAATGGACCAGCAGATCTGACAAATATCTCAAGTAGCCTCCTTCTAACAGCATTTCGGGCATCAAGATGAACTCAAATGAAAATGATGCAATGGAATGAAATGATGTACTCTCTGAGATAAACATTTTGATATGCTATATGCATGAATCGGAGCTACGGATGCAAAGTTACTAGGCCATGAACATGGGCACTTGGATCGGAGATTTCGGGACTTAGAAGAAATTTACCCTGCGCGGATCTAGGGTTTACTGTTCATCCGGCGCGATCTACTGTAGCGGCGGCGGATCCGAAGCTCGCCGAAGATGGCCGCGGCAGCCGGGGGCGACGAGGAGGACGGCGGAGTCGCCGGAGAGGCGGGGAGGCGGCGGCCGGTGAGGGTCGGGCGCGACGTTGGGTGGTGGCGCGCAGGGCGGCGGTGGCGGCCGTCGACACCGACGAGGAATGGCGGCGAGGTCCGGCCGGG